>NW_020954586.1:4497760-4622754 GCF_900497805.2 Vombatus ursinus | reverse complement strand
GGGGGGGGGGGGGGGGGGGGGGGGGGGGGGGGGGCAAGGTAGAGTTTCAACCTGAACTCTGAAGGGAGTGGACCAAGAACCCAACCAAGAGACCGGTGGGGCTCCGTCGAGCCCCATGGGCAGAACTGGGGGAGTCTCGCCAGAACACTGACTTTGAGCAGCAGCAGGGCTTTGCAGACCGAACACCAAAGCAATGATCTCAGATGCTACCTAATTCTCCACACCCGTGCCAAGCCATCAGCCCAACCTGAGACTCAGAATAATGGGATCTGCCTTATTGGGCACCTACTTGTGCCTCTAATTTCCCCACACTGGGATTCTAGGCACCGGAACTGTCTTATATGTCCTAGACTAGATAAGAGATACTCCCAGAAGAAGGGGGCGTAGGCTGGGCTCCGCTTTGAGTACAAGGTGAATGTTAAAGGCTGGGAGAGGGAGCTGACCTAGGACTTCAGTTAGATGACCCCTGAGGTCCCTTTCAGGCTCAGTCTGTCAGTCTAGGAGGCTCAAGTGAGACAATGTAGCTAAGGAACTATACACGTGCTGCAGCTCCTCCCCCTCCTCCTTCTCACGATTTCGTTGGTCTAGAGAACTCCCAGTCTGGAAACTCCCTCTAAAATGTATATTTGCACCTGTTTTTCTAGTTATAATTTAGAGGGCTGCCTGGGGCACTGGGAGGTAGTGACTCTCCCAGGGTCCTACAGGCAAGTTACATCAAAGGCAGAACTAGAACTCAGGTCTTTCTGGCTTTAAGGCCAGATCTCTCAGGCGGTGGCAGCAGAAAAGTAACCAGTTCATGTGATGCTTTAAGGTTGCGAATAATGAGACAGTCCCAGCTCATCTAGTCCAAGCCTCTAATTTGAAGGAGGAGGAAGCTGAGACCTGGGAAGGTGAAACGTGTTGTCTGAGGTCATTAGATTGCAGGACCGTTGTTCACAGATTTAGAAGTGAAGGGACTTAGGAGGCTGGCTCATTCAACTCCTTCGTTTTACTGAGAAGGAAAACGAGGACCGGGGAAGTGAGGTCTCACAGCTAGTAAGTATCTGAGGCAGAATTCAAACCCAGGTCAGCCTGACTCCAAGTCCACCACCCCACATTCCTCTCTAGCCACCAGGGGTGAGCCCTGTTCTGCTGTCTGACTGGGGCAGCCCTGTTTCAGGCGGGAGAAGGCGGCTGAGGAAACCAGCAGGGTTTGGGGAAGGTTACTGGGTATTCATCGGTATTGCTGACAGACAGGGAAAAAACACAAGGAAATTCTAAGTAGGTCACTTCTGGGAAGAGGAGGGGGATGAAGGGTGCAGTGACAGCCAGAGGCAAGGGCCAGGGGCGGTGGGGGGGGCATGGCAGCTGACCCCAGCTGCACTGGCTTTCATACCAGTTTCCACTGTTGCCATGACTACCCTGCTCCCCCCTCCCCCTCCCCTGACTGGGCAGCCATCCCATTTCTGGAATAACAAAGGGTGGGGGTGGGGGAGGGAAAAGGTCCTCCAGTCCTGGGTTTTATGAGTGTGTGTGTGTCTGTGTGTATAGGAGAAGGATCTGGGGTGATTCAACAGTCGTCTTTAGGGCCACCCTGTGGAAGGGTGGTTAGTTTTATTTTCTTTGGCCCCAGGGGGCAGGACCAGGAGCTAGGGAGGGGAACCTACAAAAGGACCAGGTGAGGCTTGCATCAGGAAGCATACACCCCAGTGCAGGCTGGATGACTCTCATTGTTGGGGATGTTGTGGTGGGAAATACTGTCCAGCGTGGGACTGGATTAGACACCTTGGAAGCCTTCCAGCGCTGAAAGTCTAGGCTTCTGTATTGGAACTCACATGGCCAGGGCACTGGAGCATCACAGGTGAGTACCTACATGTCAGCCTGCAGGGTGCCCAGTACAGGGCATTCTAAGCTATTGTGCTCACTAGGAGGTGTGGTAGAGAGCGTGTTGGATTTAGAAGAACCGAGATAGAATTCTGACTCAGACACTTACTAGCTGTGTGGCCTTGAGCAAGTCACTTAACTGCCATCTGCCTCAGTTTCCTGATCTATAAAATGGGGACAATAGCACCTATGTTGCAGGGCTGTTGTGAGGATCAATGACATATTACAAAGGAAACTTCAAACTTTAAGCCATCATCACTATCAGCTAGTGGTAATGATTGGTTTGAGGGGCAAGACGTGCCTAGACTTAAAATATAGGGTTCCCATGAAGAAACAATTTGATTCAACCAGCATTCATTCAGTGGCTACTATGTGCCAGGCACTGTGCTTGGTACTGGCAAAACCAAGACAAAGAGTGAAACAGCCCCTCCCTCAAAAAACTTACATTCTGTTGTGAGGGTGGGGGGTGGATAATATGAACACTGAACATCAAAGGCAAACTTGGATAATATGTTTATAGAAAATGAAATGCAAAATGTTTATCAAGTAATTTTCAGATGGAGGGCACTAAGAATTGTGGGCATCAGGGTAGGTTCCTTGTAAGAAGGGGCCCTGACTGGAAAAACTTCTATGAAGCGATGCTGAGTGAAGTGAGCAGAGCCAGGAGGACATTGTACACAGTAACAGCAACACTGTGTGGTGATCAGCTATGACGGACTCAGCCCTTCTCAGCAATACAGTGACCAAAGACAATTCCAAAAGACTCACGATTGAAAATGCCGTCCCCATCCAGACTAAGAACTATGGAGTCTGAACGCACACTGAAGCACACTATTTTCTCCTTTTTGTTTCTTTTTTCCTCGTGGTTTTTCCCTTTTGTTCTGATTCTTCTTTCACAACATGACTAACGTGGAAATATATTTAATATGATTGTGCATGCATAGCTTATATCAGATTGCATGCTGTCTTGGGAAGGGGGGAGGGGGGAGGGAAGGGAGGGAGAAATATTGGGAATTCAGAATCTTATAAAAGTGAATGTTAGAAACTAGGAAGGAAGAAAAGAGGGGGCCTTGAGCTAAACATTATGGATTCTACAAGACAAAGGGGAGGAGGAAGAGGGGACAGCCTATGCAAAGGTCTGGAGGTGGGAGTTGGCATGTTGTAAGTGGGAATGGCAAGCAGGCCAATTTGCTGGGAACATGGAGAGTCCTGTGCAATAAAAGGAGGTTGGGAATGAGTTTTTTTTGTTGTTGTTAGGCAATGGGGTTAAGTGACTTGCCCAGAGTCACACAGCTAGTTAAGTGTTTTGTGTGTGAGATCGGATTTGAACTCCTCCTGAATCCAGGGCTGGTGTTCTATCCACTACGCCACTTAACTGCCCCAGGAATGAGTTTTGTGAAGCACTTTAAACGCCAAACAGGCGAGTCCATATTTTATTCTAGCAGCAACAGGGAGCCATAAGAGTTTCTTGAGTGAAATTTGACTGCTTTAAATCCATATTGATTAATCAATCAGCAGGCATTTATCAAGTACTTACTGTGTGCCAGATGAAGTTGGCATGGTACAGTGAAGGGAGTCTGAGCAATTTTGTCCTGGACCCCCCCCCCCACCGGACAAAATCTATGGTAAAGTCTATGGGCCTCTTCTGAGAACCATGTTTTTAAATGCATAAAGTAAAATACAGAGGAGTACAAAGGAAATCAATTACACTGAAATCCAGTAATCAAAAATATTTTTTTTAAAACAATTTCATTGTCTCAAGGTTAGTAGCCTCAGTTGAATGGATAGAGAGATAACTTGAAGCTGGGATGACCTGGGTTCAAGTCTCCCCTCTGACCCACGCTGGCCATGTGACCCTTGGTGAGTCCCCTGGAGCCTCAGTGCTCTGGGCACTGCAGAGGAGGTGCTGACCAGCACGTGTAAAGCGAGTTTCTTCATTTGGGAGTTCTTTTTATACCAGTTATTAAAATCATATCTCTAGTCCTTAGCTCTACGTGTCAGTTGCTGTGCTGATCTGGGCCTTCTTGGGGAATCTTGCCCTGATACTGACTCACTCCTACGCCCAATGGCTCTACTCATCTCTCGTGACTCCCCAGACCAAAGCGGCCATCTCTGGCCCCTACTCTGACATCTGTCCTCTTGTTCAAACATAGGCTCATCAGGGACAGGCACCGTCTCATTTCTGTATCTGTATTCTTAGAGCCTGGCACAGTGCCTGGCACAGAGTAGGCACTTTTCATCAGCTCATTAAGCAAGGGAATGACATGGTCAGACCTCTGCTGGCAGCTATATGAATCAGGTGTCAGGGCTTGGATTTGAACCCAGATCCTTTTCCTTCAAGAACCAAGGCTCTTCTGAGGCCCTGTATAGTCCCTTGCCGTTGTTTCTTAAAGCCTTGAAGTATGCTGCTTGCTTATAGTGAAAGGAGACTTTAATACAATCTATCACCTCGGTTGACAATGGAAATGAACTATGGCCTAACTCAATTAATTTGCTCCTAGTGGCACTGGAATTTGTTTATGGAATCTGATGACAGTTCAGACTCAGAACAGGGAAGCATGGCACTCAAGGCTCACTGTGAGGAGGGCATTCATGTGGAGCTGTCCACAGACAAGTTCTGAAACATGGTCTAGCTCACAGAGTGGCTTCCAGGAGGATGGCACCAAGCACCTTGGCGGGGAGGCCCTAACATGGTCTGACATTATCTGCTGATGACAACAGGTTGAGCAGTCCAAGGTCACTGAGAACAGAGGTCATGTGGAGGTCAGCATGGTCATTAATCACGGGCAAACTGAAGTACAGGGGACGGACCCAGCATTCCTCTGGAGAAGGGGCTGGGATATGCAGAAGGACAGAGTGTGTCTGTGTTTGGAGGGATTAACAGGAAAGATGGGAGGAGGGGGGGAAGGGACAGAGAGAGGAAGAGAAGGATGGAAGAGGAGAGAGAGGGAGGGAGGGAGAGAGAGAGAGGGAGGGAGGGAGGGGAGAAGGGAGGAAGAGACAGAAAAAGAGGGAGAGATTTCAGTTTTGACTTTGGTCTCCATTTCCTGGTGATAAACTCTGACAAAAAACAGGGAATTGATTTGAAGCTTTCAGAGGCTTCTGGGAGGGGACTGTGTGTCATTTAGATCTGGTAGGGAACTTACATGGATCCATGGAAGGAACCAGGAGAGGTGAGTGTGCCTTTGAGGACTATAGAATCTTAACATTTTTTATTGGTATCTCTTATTTTTACATAATTTTCAGCTCCCAAAATATTTCTTACCCCTCCCCTATCCAGAGATCCATTCTTTATAACCACTAATAAGATGAAGATACAACAATACATTTCAGCACAACTAACCAGCACCTCAGCTGAGTCTGACAGACCACATGAGCTCCCATAGCCATCATCCCCCACCTCTACAAACAAGGGACAAAGTTGCATTCTCTCTTCTTTTTGGGGGGGGTGGGGCAAATGATTATCATAATTATCCAACGTTCACTTTTTTGGTGGTTGTTAGTTCGGTTGTTAACTTTCATTTACAATTCAACAGGGAGAAATGTAAAGTCTTGCATCCGCGTCTTAAAGCCAACTTTCTAAGTACAATGAGGGGAGTCCACCGTTGTTCTGGGGGTCTTAGTGGCCCTCAAGCTCCATGAGTGCCCTCAATAAAGCTGTTTTACTCTTGGGTTGCATTAGAAAGGGCATAGCTTCCAGGAACAGGAAGGTCATTCTCTCACTGCCCTATGCCATCACTGGGCCTCATCTGGAGGATTTTGTTTAGCTCTGACCGCCCCAGTTTAAGGAGGATACTGCAAACCTGGGGAGTGCACAGAGGAGGGACCAGGTTACTAAAAACCCTTATCGTATAAGGATCAGTTGAAGGACTAGCCATATGTAATGTGGAAAAGACTCAGGGAGGACAGGAGAGTTGTCTTCAAGTATTTCAAAGACCATCAAGTGGACCTGCTGCGTTTGGCCCCAGAGAACAGAGCCAGGAGGAATAGGAGGAAGTTACAAAAGGCAAGCGCAGACGGGTCAGGTCGCATTCCAGGAGAGTGGGCAGCCACAGGCGTGGGATCCTCCCGTGGGGCTCTTCCAAGACCGTGCTGGACAGCTGCTTTTCAGGGGTGCCGCGGTGCACAGGCTGAGCCGGTGCTACTGAGGTCACCTCCACCTCCCAAAACCGGGGATTTGTCGTCGATGCTGTTTCTCTGCATTTCTGCTTCCTCTGCCTCAGTTCCTAAATGTCTTTCCCATGCTGCTCTGATTCTTCATAGTCTTCATTTCAGACCACAAGAGTAACATCCCATGACATTCACTTACCACAAAACGCTCGAGTCCTGCGTGGGTCGGAGATGCACGTTGGAACCACAGTTAGGAAGCCTTGAGCTTAAACCTTCCCTCTGACATTTACTGACTGTGTGACCCTGGGCAAGCCCCTTCTCCCTCCTCATAAAATGAGGGCTTAAGACTACACACTCTGTCATAAGGTTATGGATTAAAGGCTGGAAAGAGCCTTTGAGGTCATTTAACCCAAGGCCCTCATTTGACTTCACGCTGACCTCTGATGCGCAGTTTGGCCAGTTCCTGAGAGGCCTTCCGAACCATAGTCTAAGACCTTCCCCCTCAGAAGAGCACCCCCTCCCCTCCAGCAGGAGCACCCCCTTTCTGCTGAATAGACCCCCGTCTCTGCTCCCCAAACAGCACAGCCTTTATGTTCAGTGTGCATGCCTGAGTTATGTCAGGTCCCCTTTTCCTCTCCCTCCTTTCCCCTCTTTCCCGTTGCTTGCAAAGCCTTGCATTAAACCCACTCCCATTATTTTACATGTTATTCTCAGCATCTGAACCCATTAGGGGGTTGTTTTCCCTGGCTAGCCTATGGGCCTTTCCTTAGACATAAATGGGAACCCAGACAAAGACAACCTAATTGACAGGTGTGCCCACACTGGGGAACCGTCAGCCCCGCTGTAGAAAGCAAGGGTCAACGGGGGAACCTGACGTCCTCCCGGGAGAGGCTGTCTCTGAACAGACCCTGCCAGAAGGCATTCCAAGCCCAAGCTGAAGAAGAAAGTAGCTGATTTGGGTTTTAAGGCAAAAATGAAAATGAGTATAGAACTGATTGTCTGGGATCTCATAGCCTGCCTCTGAAAGCAAACCCAGGGTTCTAGGCAGGTTTTGTGCCAACAACCAAGGGGCCAACTTCCCAGGCCACTCATAAGCACGGTCTGTTTGTCACCTGTGGTTTCGTTGTTTAATAGGAACTTTCAGGATGGAGGCGTCCTCTGCTGCTCAGATCAGAGTGTGTCTGGATCACACAGATGGTGTATTTCAGAGGCGAGACCGGAACCCAGATGTTCCTGACTCTTGAGGTCACACCTCTGTCCACTCTGCGGCCCTCTTGTTCATGGCTATCATCACATAAAACCAGCTGTATTTCTTTAGACTTGTATCCAATACGTGAAATAGTTATGTAACATTATAAGGGGGCATATGACGGAGGCCCTGAGCACAGGGTAAAGACCCAGGGGGAGCTGGCAAACTTTGCACCCAGGACAATCAGCAGGCAGTGTGGTCCTGTGGAGAGGACACTGGACGTGGGGTCAGCAAGACCCGAGTGCAAATCCCGACTCATCTTCTAGCTGTGTAATCCTAGGCAACTCATTCTCTGGGCCTCAGGTGGCTGTAAGACGACAGGGAGGAGTCAGTGGTTTCTAGGGTCCCTTCTAGATTTAAATCTGTGATCCTATATCCTAGAACAACATCATCCCCAAAACGGAAATGCTATGTGGAAGCAAGGCTTGGCCAAGAAGGCCCTAATTTGTGCTCTGGCATTGGCCAACAGCTTGGGGAAAAGGCCTTCCTCTAAGAGCTTTCTGTTTTAAACAACAGGGCAGCTAGGGGGCGCCATAGTGCACAGAGCACTGGGCCTGGAATCAGGAAGACTCATCTTCCCGAGTTCAAACCTGGCCTCAGACATTAACTAGCTGTGTGACCCTGGGCAAGTCACTCAACCCTGTTGGCCTGAGTTTCCTCAGCTGTAAAATGAGCTGGAGAAGCAAACGGCAGACCGCTCCAGGTTCTCTGCCAAGAAAACCCCCAATGAGATCACAGAGAGTTTGGCAGGACTGAACAACAGCACCTAAAACTGTTATTCTGGCTAGCTAGGTGCTAAGCTCAGGCATTCCAAGTGCTATGAGCACCCTCTAAGTAAGTTGTTGGTGTCCTGGAAGCTCCAGTTGCCTCTTCCTAGACACAGCTCTGGGTATGACGAGCGAACAACTGAGGGAGAGCACTGCATTCAGAAGATGGCCAGAGTCCACTGGGGAAGGCTTCCAGAGGGATGGAGCTGCAGGGGTCCCTCGCTGACGGAGCACAACGTGGAGGGGTAGCCCTGAGGAGCTCGAGAGGGCAGTGCTTGTGGAGAAGTGGAAGATGAGACTGAACAAGTAAGAGACAGTTGGAAGACTATCCCTTCCTCCTGGCTCAGCCCTCTCCGCCCTCTGGGCACCTCCCCGGCCTCGTGCTTCCAGGAAGAGCTCCCTAGACTTCTGCCGCGGCACAGCTGGACCGCTAGACCACCCTGGCTTAACTCGTCCAACTCGAGAAACATTCTCGAGGCCCTCTGACGCTGTCGCACTCTTCTCCTGGGTGCACTGTGCTTTCTGGACAGTGGCCCCCTGGTTCTATTCCTGCCAGGCCTGGACTGCCCTCCCTCCTCACTGTCTCCGCCTAACTTCCCAGGATTCTTCAGGGCTTAGCTCAAACCCCACCCTCCTTCTTTCCCTCTAAGAATGCTTTCCATTTCCCTTGTTCGCATCCTGTATGTGTAGAGTTATTTTGCAGTCTCCCCCATTAGAATGAAATTTCGCTCCTTGAGGGCAGGACCATGGTTTGATTTGGTTTTGTTTTGTTTTTTTTTTTTTGTATCGCCAGCATCTAGCACAACACCGGGACACATAGCAAGTGTTTAATAAAGGCTTACAGAGCCCAACCTGTCTCCTGGTCTAAACCCATCATTGGCGTGGTCCTCTGAGCAGGTCTACACATCTCATTTAAAATGATACTATTACTAGATTAGACTTCTGTATCACTTTTAGGTTTGCAAAGTGTTTTAAATATATTATCTCATTTGATCCTGACAATACCCTTAGGAGGTAGGTGCTGTAATTATCCCCATTTTCCTGATGAAAGAAACTGAGGTCCATAGAGGTTAGATAACTCAGTCACTTCTATTTTATGTGTGTGGGAATTATGGACCAGACTGCCTCCAAACCTCCCCACATTTACACAACCAACTTATAGCAAAGACTGGGGGAAAGCTCATATACATTAAATGTTTGGTAGTCCCTAAACTGGGCCTTCGTAGGCAGTGCTGGTCCTACTGAGGGAGTGCCAGGGATGCTCGAGCCCCCATCGAGGGGCTCTCTTGTTAGTGTCTGTTCTTAGCAATCTTATACTCAAAGAGATGAAGGATAGTGTTGTTTCTAGACTCCAGTGTTTGGAGTCAACAAGACCTTAGTTCACAGAACTCCCCTGATACTTTCCAGCTGTGTGACTCCGGGCCAATCATCTCACTTCTTTGGAACGTCTACTCATCCGTAAAGTGAGGGTAATAATAACTAAAACCTTGCCTCATGGGGTTATCTAGGGGATCAAATGGGATAATTTGCCAAGTTAATAACTTTGCAAACTTTAAAGCACATTAGCAATGTCTGTTATTATTCTTTTTCTGCTCTACGCCACTCCACCCCACTCCAACCTAACTAACTCCTATGGAGTTTGGTTCCCACTACACTCTATCTCACATCCCATCAGTCTGTGGTGGACAACACGGAAGTCTTCAACTTTCACCCGGCCACGAGCCTGTGGCAAGCCCAAGGAGAATCTGGAGTCTCAAGATCTGAAGGTAGGCTAGCCCATTTTTTGGAGTGACATGCAACTGGAACAAGTAAGAAGAATGAACCTGCAAGAGCTGATAGAATACAGTATGCTAGGACTGGTAAATGCAGCTACCATAGCTTAACTGATACTTCCTGTGTCACCAAAGAAGAATGAAGCTGGAGAGAAGGGCGCATTCTCTTTCCTCCCTCCAGATCACTGACATAAAGATAAAGTGCATTAATGAAATGTAATTTTGAAATACATGTATATGTGTGTGTATGTGTATTATGCCAACTTAGACCGGTGACGTAGCTAGACGACAGACAAAGAGGACAGCGTCCCAGACAGGTAAAGGAAAGAACCCTGTGTTTTGTCAGAAGACGTAGCTTTTTAACCTGGCTCTGCCACGCTCACTAGGTGACCATGGGCAAGGCTTTTCCCCTTGCTAGACCTCAGTTTTCTTGCATGTAAATTGAGGAGGGCAGCCCAAATGCTCTCCAACGCTCCTTTCAGGTCCATATCTAGGATTCCAGGGTAAAAATGGTAATCAGTTCATTTGGCTATAATTAGCTCTACTTTGATAGAGAAGAAACCAAATTTGTATAGATTTTTTTCCTTCTCCCTTTGTTACTGCTCTGATATGATTAGTGATAATGTCTACAGTTTCTCCTACCATTCAACATTTATTAAGCACCAACTATGTACCAGGAACTGCCTTAGAATACAATGTGTTCAGGATACAAAGACAAAGAAATAAAAGTATCTGCCCTCAAGGAGCTTCCATTCTGGGGTGGCGGAGAGGTGGGCACAACACATACACAAGTACACACTATGTTCATACAAAGTAACTTCAGGAGGGAGGGAGTGCCGCTAATTGGAGGGACCAGGGAAGGCTCCATCTAGGAGACGGTGCCTGCATTGTGGTTTGAAGGAATCATTCTACAGGGTAGTATGGGGGCCACTTGTGAAAAGGCATGGAAGGTAACGAGCGTATGGGGAACAGCCCTCATCAGCCACTGATCAGGAAAGTGAGCGGCAGGCTTTAAATGTCAGACTGAGCACGGACTTCTCAGAGGAATATGGGCAAAGGGCTTGGATTCAGCTCCACCGGACTTGGACCCAAAGCTCTCCATCTCTAAGCCGTGTGTGTGTGTGTGTGTGTGTGTGTGTGTGTGTGTGTGTGTGTGTCCTAATGCCTATCATGTACTTTGTTCCATAACAGGTGCTTGATAGATGTTTATCAAATTCAACATTTAAATTGGAGGAATCCCTTTGTACCATCCAGACAACATGGAGACTAGGATTTGGAGTCAGAGCTGATGGTTCAAGTAATGGCTCCAACACCTTCGAAGCCATCTCTGTACCCTTCTCTCAGATCATCTGGCTGCTTCCTTTGATCTCTTGGGTGTTCTGGTTGCCTGAGGGCTAAAGGCAGTGGTAATGCCTGTGGAGTGACTATATGATCCCCTCACGCTCAGGCTGGAAGAGGGTGGATACAAACAAGCTGTCCTGGATTTCTGACACTCCAAAGTCTTCTGAGGGAGGAAAAGCAAAGAATGGATTAGGAACCAGGGAAGTAGGAAAAGATTCTGTGTGTGCTCAGGTAGGAAAGTGGCCAGGAGAAGGTCTAGAACATTTTAAGGGGTCCATGAACTATGGAACAAACTTCCTTTTAAAAAAATTGATCACTGTTATTTCAGTATGATTGGCTTCCATGGTAATCCTATGTGTTTAATTTTATGCACGTAAGAACATGATCCTGGGTAAGAGCCCGCAGGCTCCACCAGCTGCTGCCCACGCTGGCTAGGACACACCACAGGCCTAGAGGGAGGTGACTTCCAGGAGAGGAAAACCATGACACCACCAGTGGTTTTCTGCCTTCTGCAACTCTAGCCCCAAATTTTTACCCCCAGGGGTTTGGGGAAGAGAGCCCCTAGATCTCCTCCTCCCTTCAAGGACTAAATCAGGTTATCTTTACAAGTCTGGGAAACTTAACTTCATGATAAACAGATGGTTCCCTCCTCAAAAAACAAAACAAAACAAAAAACCCCCAAATGCCACACTCATCTGCTGATCCTCTAAGTTCCTTCACTCTTCAGTTAGAGAACAAAGGTTTAAAATGCCCATTTCTGGGAAAGGAAGCTCCCCAGGCTCACTCACTTTTTCCCCCATATGTGTCAAGGACAGAGAGAGAGAGAGAGAGAGAGAGAGAGAGAGAGAGAGAGAGAGCGAGCAAGGGGGCCCAGGGCACCAGAGAGAGAAGGGAAGGGCCAGAGGCTGTACTGTACTGGCTTGGTCTCTTCCCCTTCTCCTCCAGGAAGGTCTGAACCCCCAAACCTAAAGCCACAGACAGCCACAGGCAGGGTGAACGGACACCAAGAGAGATCTCGAGAGGCAAACGGTCAGATGCTGGGAAGTCGACAAGAAGAACAAGGACAGCCCTGGCCACCCCTGGCACCTTTCCACTCAATGGAGCAAGCGTTTATTAGCAGCCACAATATGCAAGGCACTGTGCTGGCAACAGAAGGGTGAAGACAAGTCCCTGTCCTCAAGGGGCTTACATAGCAGAGTACATCAAGCGATAATTAGATAATAATTGCAATGCTACATTTCCAAGGTGCCATTTACAAAGCGCTTTCCCCATAACAACCCTGTGGGGTAGGTCACATGAGTATTTATTGTCTAATGGAGGAATATGACATGTATCCCCATAAGTAGGAGACAAGATGGGAGTGGGGTGGGAGAGTGGAGGAAGGGGACATCCAGGGAGCAGGGAGATGAGGCCATCAGCTGGGGACTCAGGGATGGCTTCATGGGGAAGGCGGGAGCCGAAGAGAGAGAGGATTCCAAGAGGCAAAGCCAGGGAGGTAGAGCGCTCCACGCGTGGGGACAACTCAAGCTGAGGCAGGATGGGCAGGATGGGCAGATGGAGCTGAGACTGGCTAGAAGTCAGGTATGAGACAGTTGGGGATGTGCAATCAGGCTGGAAGCACAGGTGGGAGCCAGAATGCAGAGAGCTTTATAGCCAGACGGAAGAGTCTCAATCTATGTTCCAGGCAATAGGGAGCCACGGAAGACGTTCTGAGTGGGAGAGGCAGGAGGCCGGCAGCCCATCTAGGCAGTTATTCAATAATACTAAGCCAAGGTGGTGGCCGTGTAGGAAAGCAGGGGGAGAGAAGGAAAGAGGTGGGGGTAGAATGAACAGGACCTGGCCACAAGGTGGATCTGCAGGGGCAGAGGGCAGCGTCAGGAACAACGTCAAGGTTCCAGCCTGGGAAGACGGCAGAGCCTTAGACAGAAATAGGGAAGCTGGGGGCAGGGGCAGGTTTACTGGGGGGGATAGTAAGCTGAGTTCTGGGCCGCTGAGTTTGAGGAGCTGGTGGGATACACACAAGGATAAAGGCATTGGAACCGGAAGGGATCCTGAGAGATCACCCCCTTTCCTCAGTCTACAGAGGGAGAAATGGGGCCAAGAGCACAAGGGAAATGTCTAGAAAACAGTCTAAAGTCTGTGGCTGGGGATCCAGAGAGAAATTAGGACTGAGTACAGAGATGGTACAGGGTGGCTAGGTGGCGCCACAGTACACAGAATCAGAAAGATTCAACCTCATTAGCTGTGTGACCCTGGGCAAGTAACTTCACCCTGTTTGCCTCAGTTTCCTCATCTGTCAAATGAGCTGGAGAAGGAAATGGCAAACCACTCCAGTATCTCTGCCAAGAAAACCCCAAATGGGGTCACGGAGAGTGGAACACGACTGAAACGACTCAACAACAACACAAAGATGGTGAGGCGGTAAGAGCATTAGATTTGGAGTTAGGAGGACCTGGGCTGAGTCCCAGTTCTGTTACTCGCTACCTGTGTGACTGTGGGCCAGTCATTTGACATCCCAGTTTCCCTAACTGTTAAGCTGAACATTATTTATTAAGCACTTGCCACAGGAAAGGCACTCTGCTAGCAGCTGAGGCTACAAAAACAAAACCCCCAAACCAAACCAAAAACCAAGACCATTCTCCAGACTCTCAGAGAACGGACATTATTCTGGGAGACAACAGGTAAAACAAGCAAATCTCAGCTATTTAAAGGGGAAGACTGCATCAGCAAACAGGGAGGAGGGGATCAAAAAAGGCTCCCTGTGTAAGATAGGGCCTGACTGGAGTCTTGATGGAAGTGAAGGATTCTAAAAGGCACAATTGAGCATGGAGTAAACTGAGGCAGAGAGAAAGACAATGATAAGACAACTGAGAAAGGGCTGAGAGGTTGAATTCTTACTCTGCCCGTTTTTGCTGCCAAGAAGTCTGATCTTCAGACAGAAAAAAAAAACGACTAATAAGGACAACCCAAGATAAGTGAGGGGACAGTGAGTGCTACCCTGGATGACTTCAAGTCACCACGTCCTGAATGTAAAAAGATAAAATTTAGTAGAAATACAGATGATATCTACCACCGGCTCAACCAAGCTCCCAAGTCTAAGGTGGGTGAGGCAACGGTCGGCAGGCAGCTAATCTGGAAAGAGTGCCCAGAAGCCAAGGTGACCTGTGGCTGCCCTGAGATGGGCACAGTCTCTAGGGCTGGTACAGCCCAACTGGCCTCTGCTTAATCCCCAGTGAGCAGAATTAGGAACATCTGGCTGAAGCGCCATGCCGTGAACAACTTTTCTGACAACACCCTGTCCAGATGTCCAATGGGCTGCCCAGAAGGGAGTGAACTTCCTCTCCCTGGAAGTGTTTCAGCAAAGAAAGGCTTTACGGACATGTGTTACTGTGTTGTAGGGGGGACCTTGTGGTTGAGACATCTACGGTAAAGGGTCTAGAATTAAATGTTGGGGGACATGATAAGTGATTTGCATTCCAGGCCTAGGGGAGCGCTTGCTGCAAATCCATGGAGGTAGGAAATGTAACTTTTAGTTCAACAAACAGCTAGTAAGTTCACCTGGTGGAAATGTAGCGCTCACAAAGGGAAGTAACAAGAAATAAGGTTAGGATGGTAGATCGAAGCCAAACTTCAGAGGCCCTTAAATTGTAGGTCTTTGAATGAAGCCCAAGGGAGAACAGCTTTAGAGACAAAAATAGGCAGTGTGCCAAAAGTCTTTGGGCACAAGCTGAAAACTGCATGGAGGCTTCTAAATCTGGGGTCTCTGGACTGGTTTTTAATACTAAGTATCATGATAATTATTTCAATATAGTCATTTTTTCTATGTCTTCTATTTTATGCATTTAAAACCATGATACTGAGAAGGGGACCATCAGCTTTGCCAGGCGGACAAAGGGGCCCATCATACAAAAGGTTTAGTGCTTCTGCTCTGAGGGGCTCTGGAGGGTTGTAGGGAAAGGAACTCAGCCAACATAGAAGGGAACGCAGCCCAGCTAATCAATAAGATGGATGAAAGCACTGGAGGAAGACTGGGTGTTGACTCTGCTAGCATTCACGAGCAGCTAGCTCACTAGAGCCAAACGGCAGTGTATACTGCTCAAAGAGATCTTCCATTTAAATCAGAAACTCAGGAGAATCGAGAGGCCACCAAAAACTCACTCTGATTTAGGAAGTTCACAGGCCATCAGGGCCAAAAAGGAGGTCAAATCTTGGATTTTTTTTTAATAGATGAAGGGGTCCCGGGAGACCCGAGTCAGGCAGGGATGGGGAGAAGCCACAAGCTACATGAAGGAATAGAATCTGGGTGTGGCCATCCACTTAACTCCGTGCCTGTCTTCAGCTCTCTGCTCAGTCGGGGATCAGTAGTTTGAATGCAGGAACAATGCCCTCCCTCAGGACAGGGATGCTGTGTACCCACATGGCCGCCGTGTGTGGCACCAAGCACAACATGGGGCCTTCACATCTGCAGGAATGCACTATTCAGAGTCTCTGTATGTTAGCACGGTACACACGCACGGTAGGCATTTATTAAGTGTGTCGACTGGCTGATTGGTCACCTCCCTGGAAGAGCTTTCCCCAAAGGGAAGAAAAGAGGTTGTGGGGGCCTCGGGGTGATGGGGCTGGCGTCTCTGGGAGTGCTGGCCGGGGAAGGCAGCAGCCGGCCCCCGGAGCTGGCAGGGCTCAGCCCTCAGTCTGCCTGTGCTGGGGTTGAAGTGTGCCAGCATGGAGCATTGCTAAGAAAATCTTTTAAAACTTTTTTTTGGCTTTTGTAATCCAAAGAGTGACAAAAGAGCAGCTCCTTTCAGAGACCAGAGCCTGGACACAGGACCATAGACTGAGAACAGTCAAGGATATCAGAGGCTATCTATTCCAACACCTTCATTTTACAGATGAGGAAATTGAGGCAGAGGGTGGCGAGGTGATGCGGCCAAGGTCACACGGTGGATATCAGAGGTGAGACCTGAACCCACGTCTTCTGGCTCCTGAGCCCAGGCACCTTCCTGTACCTGTGGGGGATGTCCCTTCTCCCCAGCATCATCTCTACTTGGAGATCCTGAGTAAGATCTGATATCCTGCGACTAGACGCCTTCTCCCACATCTGCTTCCATTACTTTGCCAACACTTCGCTTTTCTTTTTCTGATTTGGGGTTTTTAAAAGCAAGGTCTCTGGAGCAAATGAACCTGAGGTAAAAGAATCATGATTTTCTCAAAAGTTAAATCTCCAAGGTTTTCTCTGTTAGGAGTGTTACTGCCCTTCAAGGGGTCAGTGTCTGGGCCCCCCTCCCTGTGTGTCCCACCCCCCAGGGCCACTCCCATCAGGCACCAGGTGCTTTGGTTTCTTCCTTGGAAACTTCTGCTCACCTTCCATTTCAATTCAATTCAGGCAGCATTTATTAATTGCCTATTGTGTGCCAGGCCCCATGCCAGGCATTGGGGAGAACAGAGACAAACATAAAACTGTCTCTGCTTACATTCTATTGGAGGAGACAACACCTCCAATAAGAGCTGGATAAGTGGAGAAACATCTCACAAAAGATAGAGAGTAGATGCAAGACATTCTGGGAGCAAGGAAGGGGCTCTTGGCCTGTGCTCAAAGCACAAGGATGGGGTCGACGTGAGGAGGGAGAGGATCCCAGGAGCCGGGAGCAGCTAGAGCAGAGGTTCAGAGGGGCAGGAAGGAGCCTCACGGAGAGGAAAGAACAAAGAGGTCAGTTTGGCTGTAGTGGGTCAGCAGCAATAACGTTTCTGTGCAGCTGGACGCCTGGGATCACGCCAGACTATGAAGGGCTTCAAATGCCGATGAAGTCTACATTTTATCCTGGAGGCGAGAGGGAGCAGCTTCCTAAGGGAATAACACGATCCTTTTTATTTTGAAAAATCGCTGTGGCAGCTGTGTGGAGGATGAAGGGAGACTCATTTGGAGGCTAGTGCAATAACCTAGGCACCGGGATTTGGGTGGGGATTGGAAAGAAGGGGCAGATCCACCCCCACCCACAGCCACCTTCAACTCTGCTCTCCACCCACCCCGCCCCGCCCCCAGGACACAAGATCCCCAGTCCCCTTCCAGCTCATTCACTCTCCTGATCAACCAAAGCCCCTCTTCCCAAAGGCACTTCCCTCTGAGTGTGAAGTTGTCCACCGTTCTGGACGGAGCCCTGGAGTGGAACTGACCCGTTACCTGCTCCCACACAAAGATCCCAGCAGGTCGTGGTAGCATCGGCATGGCAGGGAACATTTATCTTTGCACGCTGACTGCCTGGCCTTTTAATAAGGAAGGCAATAGGGCCAAGGCAGCTGAACTAAATGAAAACAGTGCATATGTGGTGCCAGATTCAAAGCACAAGTTGCTGTGGGTCTGAATGTCACCTCTGACCCTCACTGACGGTGTGACTGTGGAGATGTCACTTACTGTGAAATGGCTCCTGCTTCATTCTGTGAAACAGCTTTAAGAGCTGACCTCCCCGGCTCCATGAGGCACCCCCCCCCCCCCCCCGCCCCGGTCGATGGAGGCCACACCCTCAGCCCATCTCAGCACTGCTCAAACCCAGCGTCATCGATCAAGATCGATCGCTGTCCCCAGAACAGCCGAGGATCGCAGGCCTGGGAGCTGGGAGGGGCTCTGAGGGCGACCGGTCCAACCTCTTCAGTTACAGACTGGGGGGAGGGGCACGCCATGCCACTTGGTCAAGGCCACTACTTGGGTCAATTCCACTCCAGGGCTCCATCCAGAACAGTGGACAACTTAACAGGTAACTTTCTAAAGGTATAAGAAATCTGCAAGGAAAATCTCTGATTACAAGTTGACAAAGAACACCGATAATCTGTATCTGCAGAGGGAATGTCCTGCCCCACTGAAATCACAGGTTTTACCAAACGTAAAAACAAAACCTGTGGCCGACTTCGGGCCCTTCTTCTCTTGGGATTGGCCAGCTGATGGTCAGGGATGGCCCCTGCAGTTACCAGACTGATATGGTGCCATGATTATTAATAATAATGTGCCTGTTTGTTGGCCTGGGGATGCAAATGAAGGTTAAGTGCTCTTACAGACATCTTCTCATTCAGGAATTTGCCTTGAGATAACTGTGACTCCCCCACTATTCATACCGTGGATCTGAGCCGCAATCTATGACATCACTAAACCACTCTTTATTCTGATGGTCCAGTAGAATGGTCCAATTCAATTTGACAAACGTTAGATAAGAAAAGTCAGAGACTTAGGAGTCTCCACTGCAAGTCACTAAGCTAAGCCCAGAGGCTCCAAAGACAGAAGTACAAGGTGGCTCTGTCCTCAAGGAGCTGATATTCTACTGGGGCAAAGCAGCACGTCCAGGTCCAAGGAAGAAGAAGGACTTGGCCCTACAAAGAAAGAGAAGGGGAGAGCCAGGAAGCAGGAAGACCAAGGAGGAGGAAGCTACCCTTGACCAAGCCGAGAACAATGGCCAATTGCCTCAGGTAGAAGGAAAGCCTGAACTCAACAGATGCTGAAGAGGTACAACTGGGAAGACTTGCAACTGACTGAGGATGAGGGAAGAGCCACGGATGCCTCCAAGGTTAGAAACAGAAGTTGGGGCAGGTTCAAGGGGGAAGAGGACGACTTCCATTTTGGACCTGCCTAGGGTGAGATGCCCACTGGGCAGCTGGAGATACAAGACTGGAGAAGGATTAAGAATGGATGGATAGTGTTGGGAATCTCTTGGAGACAGTCCGGATAGAACCCTGGGGAATGCCTCTGTTAAGGGGCAAGAGATCAACGACAATCCAACAAAGTCTCCTGAAAGGAGGGGTCAGATTGGCAGGAAAACTGAGACAATCATCACGAAAAACAAGGGAGAAAAATGTCTCTGAGCAAAGGGTGTGGCCTACAGCACCAAAAACTGCAAAAAACCAAGAAGGAAGAGACTAAGAAAAGGACACTAGACGTAGCAGTGAAGAGTCCATTTAACGCCCTTTGGGGAGGGCAGTTTCAACTGAGCGGTGGGGGTCGGAGCCAGATTGCACAGGCCTGAGGAAAGAGGGAATGAGGAAAAAGTGGAGGCAAGGAGCCTTCTTGGAGGCTGGCAGTAGAATGACCAGCTGGAGGAGGCGTTGGGCTTGGGAACATTTTAAGGAGAAAGGTCACCTTTACACATCAGCAGGGAAAGATCTGGTAGAGAGAGAAAAGTGAAAGAGAAGGAAGACCAAAGGGGGCAAACACAGTGGGGCTGGCCCTGGCAAAGGCAAGAGCCACAGCCATATCTGAGACTCAAGTGATGGAGGAGAGGGTGGGTAGAGATGACAGAGAGCTAGGAAGAGGGAGACAGAGGGAGCTAGCTCACAGGAGGTGGCCTCTAGCCTCTTTTTAAAAACTCGATCTCTTGAGTGTTTCCTCATTTCCAAATAATAGGATGGAGTTTTTGCTATGCCTCGAGATGGCAATCCTGTGAACTAGCAGTGACCCACTGGTCTGGCTCTTTCCATCCTCTCTGCAGCGTGGGAGGATGGAAGAGGCAGAAGGGAAGGGTGACCGAGGCTTACAAAGTGTGACTGCAGCAGGACAAGGGATGCTATGGCACCAGGTGAGTAGGTCCATTCAAAGATGGTGGCAGTGGAGCTGACCCATGAAGCAAGTGCTCAGCTGTGGATCAGGGCTGATTTCCCAGGGCCAGGCGGGCCAGCACTAGGCCTCAGTCTCCTGCCTCTCTGAGGCACCCCCCTCCGTTTACTGGTTCTAGGTGTGGCGCCTCTGAGGCCTTGGTCAGAGATCACCTGAAAGGTGTGGACCTTTTTCTTCATGCTGGAGCCCCGGTGTAAGGCACACCCCCCACTGCTTTCTCAGGTGCTGCCCTGAAGTAGAAGCTGGGACCCAGGCACTCTTCCTCCTTGCTCGGTTCAGTGTCCTCTCTGGGCTGATCAGCTTAGGCACAGCCCGTGGCGAGATACACCTTACAGAGGTACGGGGGAAGCCCCTCCTTGTTGGCTGTAACGATTGGGCACATTTGGCTTGGAGGAATGCACACGAATGCCTCATAGGACTCAAGAGCCTGGCTCATAGTTACTGCTGGCTTCAGCCTTGGTATCAATTCAATCCAACCGACAGTTAGTAAGCCTCCTGGTTGTACCAGGAACTGTGGCAACGACGACAAAAAAGAACAGTCCAAGCTTGCCTTTGGGAGAGGACGTTCTACCTGCCCTCCTCCAGCCACAGCCTGGGGAGCAGGGAGGCTCTGGGGTGGGCTGGTGGCTTCTCAGAGGACACACGTCACCTCCACTGACCACGATTAGGATGAGGTCATCCCTTCTGATCACGGACCAATGGGAATGGCTTCTGTATCTCTTCTTGTCCATCTGGGTCTCCTACCCTAAGCCACCTCTCACTTGGTATCCCAGCCTGGCTTCTCTCTTCAGGGAATCTCAGAGACATCTGGGCAGAGGGTGGGAGACAGAGGAGGAAAAGCGGCCTAGGTTTGACTCCTGGTTCTGTCACTTACTAGTTGGGTGGCCCTGGGATCTCTCAGGAGATCTGGGTCTTAGCTCCTCCTCTGTAAAAAGAGAGGGTGGGACTGGCTGGCCTGCAAGGTCTCTCCCAGCTCTAAGTCTAGGATTCTCTGATCCTGTGTCCTGTGGATGCTGCTTCTTGAGGAGATGCAAATCCAGATTTCACCATAACCACAAGTTTGCCAAAACTGACCCTACAAAGGCAAGGCAAGTGCTACCTCTGACTTCTTTTAAGCTCTTAGACCCTCTTTCATGCTGTGCTCTCCTGGAGTCTGGTCTAGAGACCAAGGGACTTGAGATATTTGTGGTGCCACGAGGGAAGAAGTGATGAGGATGAAGACTCACTTAGTTTCCTTCTCTCTCCCAGATATCAGGTCTCGATGCAGACAAGGTTTACTTGCTGGCTTAGAGAAGGAGGGACTACGATGGGTGTTTGTCACATAGTGGCTGCTACATCAAACTCATCTCCAGAGCCTCACTTATCTCCGGTGTCTTGCAGGGAAAACCAGAAGGCATTAGGGGACAGCCATGAAAAATGGGCAGCATCTGGGAAAGGGACCCCTCCACCTTAGAGTGTTTGACAGAGGAGAGAAAAGCCTACAGAACGTGACAGGCAGTCTGGATTTTAGGAGAGCAGATCATAAAGCAATGGCTGAAAGAACATATCGAATCACTTTGGCCTAAAATTCTAGAGTGGAAGCCGGCTAGGCAGAGGTGGTTTGTTTTGGTAATGAAATTCTGAAGACATAAAAAGAAACAATTTCAATGAGGAGGAAAGAGAAGAGCTGTCAGGAGACACACACACAGGAAGTTCTTCACCTAACCTTGGTTTTAAAAAGACATCAATGGAAGATGAAAACGAAGGCAAGTAATGGATGGTTTCGGCCACCGAGGATGATCTTTGGACCGGAAAAGACAAAGAGGGTTAAGAGAGAGGTGATACCCAAGATAAGGAGGGAGATGGCATGAAAGTGTCTACTGCCCTACCTGAGGCCCAGCTACCTAGTGCACACAAACTATATCGTAGGGTCATGAAGGGATCGGCGATCTGATCATAACCCACTTGAAAGACTGTAGGGAATGGCACAGACCCTATGGGATGGAAGAAGGGACATATGGGAAGAGAACCGTCTGATCATTAAACCTGTGCGCTGGGTTTCGATTCCTGGCCACACTGTAGAATTCACTCTTGATGGGATGACTGGGGAGGAGGTGGGGAGGGGCTCATAAAGGACTGACATGGCTTCATTCAGAACAGGCTGTGCCAGAACTCTGATGGGGTTACAGATTAGGAGAATGCTGCTGATGTCAGTTCCTCACCCAGATTTTAGAAAGGCCTTTGACAAAAAAGTCTCTCGTGCTAGTGCTTGTGAAGAGATGTGGGTCAGATGAGTGTAGCTGGGCAAATTCAGAACGGGTTGAATGGTTGAATCTACTCGGAAGGAGTCTCCAGGTGAAGCACCCCAGGGATTTGTGTTTGGCCCTGGGCCATTTATTGCTCTGATCAACGACTCAGAAAAAGGCACGGACAGTAGATCTCATACAATGGATGACGGTGAGGATCCAAGAAGGTCCTGACAATCTAGAACTTGGGCCAAATCTAATGACAATTAACTAACAGAAATGTAAAGTCTTGCATTTGTGTTCAAAGAGTCAAAGTCCACAAGGAGCATGTGGGTGAGGTCTGGCTAGAGATCAGTCTGTGGAAACTCTCTGTGGATTCTGTGGCTCACAAGCTGGTAAGAGAGGCCCCGTTTCCATGACTGTGGCGGGGGGGGGCTGAGACTCCTGCTCTACTCTGCTCTGGTCAGACCCCCCCCCCAGCATTGTATTCGGGTCCAGGCTGGAGTGTGTTCAGAGACAAGCGATGAAGATGGCGAAGAATCTTGGAATCACACTGTACGAGAACGCAATGATGGAATCGGGCAGATTAGCAGGAGAAGACCTGAGGGGGCCAGCAGCCGGCTTCAAGTCCTCAGTCTGTCACATGGGAGCAGAGAGCTAGCAGACTTGTTAGGAGCCAAGGAGACAAAGTAGGTGGGATGTCAGGAAAGACCGGGTGACGGGGCTATTCCAAAGTGGAATGGGCCGCTTCACAAGGTCGTGGGAGGGCTCTGTGGGAGGGCTCGTCAGAGATCTTCAGTAGACCCTCTGGGTCACTGCTGGGAATCTGTGAAAGCCCCTGAACAGAAACCGCTAAAGGTCCCTCACTTAATCCACGCAGGCCGAATCCAGCACAGCTTTGTCACAAAGGGGTTTCCCATGTACCAGTCTGGCTTTGATGGAAGCTGATAAGGGCAAGAGCAGTTAGTCAGTACCTCAGGGACTGATGGATAACTGGAATTTTCCTTGGGCCCCAGTGTCTTCTTCCACACTAAGTGTGGCCGGGAAATCTAAGACCTAAGGATGGAGATGGTTGGGATGTGCTCTCTTTCCTGGGGTCCTCATTTCCCAGCGTCCCTGAAATGCAGGAAGCTGGGTGGAGGAGACAGCCTAATTGGGCACATCTGGAATATTCCAACAGGCCTCGGTTTCCCTTCTCTGACCAGGGGAAGCTTGGTTGGAAGGCCCTCCTGGGGATGGACACAAATGAGATCGCGGAGCTCAGGTCCGCCACCACAAAGGACAAGCATTCCATGCCTTCAGGGGGCTACCAGTCCAATCTGGAAAAGCAGCTCCCTCCATGCCTCCTTCATCTCTTCAAAAACACAATTATCACTGAAGCAAACCTAAGGATCGTCGGCTGCTCTCCTGCTGACAGAGAGGGAGGGTCCCAAGAACTGCGCGACTAACCAAGGCCCACCTCGTGACACTATCACCCCTCATGGCAGAGGATGGCTGTTTCCTGCTCTCCAGGTGGTTGGAACAAGAAGGCAACAGCTTCCCTTGGGTTTCTCCCATGGCTGACCCTTACCCTATACTGGCCACCATGCCTGAATATATCTTGACCTAAAATGTGACTCCACTCCCCCCTTCATCTGTTCTTTTCTTTTAAAATAAGGTACACTCTTTCAGAATCACGAGAGTCACAAGCCAGAGAGCCGCAGAATTCCAGAGCTGGATGGGCCTTGGGGCTCAACCTGGCGACAATCCCCTTTACCACATCCTCCATGAAGGCTCCGGTCCCATCTGTGCTTGAAGACCTGTAGGGAAAGAGAGCCCACTCCCAACGAGGCCGTCCATCCGACCCCACAGGGGGACCCTCCTCCTCCTTCAGGTTGCTATGACATCTGGCCTAGCTCTGCCTCTTGGGAAGGTCCCCCTTTGGTTCCTGGGCCTGCTTCTCAGGGATGTCTAATCTCTCTACCTCTGAGGGCTGGCTTAGGATGAGAGAGGGACAGCCAAGGCCAGGAAAGCTGCCAGGAAGAAGCCCAGGCCCTGGAAGGTTCTGTTCCTAGGGGACACCATTGGTCTGAATGTCATGAGGACATTATGAATGGCCACCGCCAACCTTGTGTGTATTGCTGTGGGGAGGGGATTCTGCTGATTTATGGGGGGGGTTGGGATCCTGTGTACCAATTATGTATTTTTTAATTAGTAGAAATGACATGCTTGGCATAAATCTCCTGCTAGGGTGGGTCTATAAATTACCCAGGGCGCGAGATAAATAATCTGGGTGATGGAGACATCCCTGGTGCCCAGAGGCAGTGAAGAGTCCAGCACCACAGATGGATCAGAAGCAGGGGCGGCCTGTGTACCTTCTCTTGGCAGCAGCCAAGAACCCTCCTACTGCCACATATACCAGACCATCCCTTCTCATTTGATTTATTCCATGATGTGGATTTACCAAGAAAGCCCCAAGTTGGTTGGGCCAGGCAACTGACTGCCATGGATGGGTCTCGCCTAGGGGAGGCCAAGAGCATGGGGCATTCCCTGCAGGTGTGGCGGCACTTTACCCCCTCCTCTCCTGCCGCTCTTCCAATATCTCAGTCCATTCCCCACCCCCTTCCCTTTGCCTGCAGTTCACGTTAAAATTAAACTCCAACAAAACTCCCAAATTGTTCAACTTAACTTAAACTTTAAACAAACTTAAAATCCCCTCTGGCTCGGAGAGGTCCCGTCCGTCCAGCTCAGTCGAGTTGGCCAGGCAGAGGGGAGGCAGTGCTGGGTCACCATGCTGGGCACTCATCCGTCTCGATCCTCTGGCCCATCCTCCGGCGCTCGCTTTGCCGCTGCCCCCGCCTCCGGCCTCTTGAGGACAGCGCTGTACTTGAGGGTATTGTCCTCGGCCTCCAGAACAACTTCCACTAGGCTGAAGATGGCAATCACCTGCGGCCAGGGAGAGCAAAGGTCAGCCCCAGGGGAGAGCCCATCCCCCTCCCCCAGGATGACCAGGCAGAGCCAGGGCCTGTTGCCTGACCCCTGCCCCTCCACAGGAGTCCTCTGGGGGGCCCATTTCAGAGGCAGCTGGATGGTATAGGAGACACAAGAGTCAGGAAGCCCAGCCGTGGACAAGTCACCTCCCCTCTGTGCCTCAGCTGCCTCTTCTGTAAAACAAGGGGGCTGGGCTCCATGGCCTTTGGGAGGCCGGCCTCACCTGGTGTACCGCCTTCTGCTGGGGGTTCTCAGGCTCCCAGATGAGGGTGAGCTCTGGTTTCTTCCCTACCTTCCTAAATTGGTAATCCTGTAGTGGCAGGGCCTGTGGGGAGACATAATGAGCCCTCTGGATTTCTGGTCAGCTCAGGGGTCCAGCTCCAGCTACTGGTTCAGGAATCACCACGCCCCCTGGAGGCACAACACCCAACCCTGCCCCCCAAGCCTCCGTCTGCACCTCTTCCACTCTCCCAACAAGACCCCGAGCCATCCTCCGTCTGGCAGCTTAGTAAGAGGCGAGCTGACAGGCTGAGGGCAATCATGGTCCTTCCGAGCCCAGGCTCCAGGAGAAGGAAGGAGGCCATGGCCACCAGCAGATGGAGGAAAAACAGAAATGCCCATCAGAGTCCATTCATGGTCCGGCTAGATGGGTGCTGTGCTACACTGGGGAGCTCACCTACACTCTGCTAACTTCTACCCACTTCTAGTAACTGGGGTGGGGACAGAAGATGGAAGCCCGCGAGGTACTGCTTGGGGCTGGGACATCCGAGGCCCCGGGACCAGAGATACAGCTTTCACCTCTTCTCCCAAGTGAAGGCCGGGGCTGACAGATGACGTGGAAGTGGGACCTCGGTTTTCTAGACCGTGGCTTAATGCCCAGTAAGGGGGCAGCACATCCCAGGAGGCCCAGGAAGGAGGTGTTTGGCCGCGGATCTGCGGAGTTGAATCGAGGGCCCTGACCAGGAGGTGGCAGGGGAAGGAGATGGCAGCGGGCACTTCAGATTTTCTATTTAAGGCTTGAAGCATGGCCAGGTCTTTCCCCAATGCCTCATCAGGGCATGAAGGCAAGCCTGGGTTCTGGAAGGCTGTCCCAGCAGAGCACAACATGGGTGGGCCCTACCCCAAGCAGGAAAGATTTCCAGTCCAGGCCTGGAGAGGAACTCACCGGACACCTGCAGCCTGAGGACCCTCAGCTAAGCCTGGAGAAGCCAAGCCATCGATCACTCCAGGAGAGGGGGCGGGGAGCGGGTCAGCGATGGGAGCCTAGCACCTTCCCTGAGGGAGCCTGGAATGCCAAGCCCAGGACACTGCCCCCCTCTTGGGAGGGCTCAGAGTGGACACACACAGTGCAAGGTCAGGCCCCAAAGCACACAGCACGACCAGCCAAAGGGTGCAGGGAGCTAAGGCGGGCCCAACCCGGGACAGGAGGCAGCAGCCACGAGAACGTGGGGGTTATGCTGCCAGGACAGGGATCCCTGGTAAAGGACACTGTCTCCAGCTGTGGTGTCATTCATGACATGGAAATGCTCTCCAGGCCATTTCCACTTTGATCCTCCATGAGAAGAACATTCAACTACAGCTCAGTGAAGAGCCTTCTGTAAGGGAAGGGTCTGTGAATTGGGGATGGGGGTGGGAAGAAGAGGGTGGAAGAGGAGAGAGGACAAGGCTGGGTCTCTGACTCCCATGGAGGCAGCCCACGGGCCTTCGGGCTCTCCCCATTCCCTGCCAGGGAGAGCCCCAGTCTCGGCACCAGAATGACGCTCCAGGGCTGTCCCTCCTGCTCCCGTCTCTTCCTGTCACTGGTGAGAGGCCTCCCCTTTTCTCTCCTTTCCCAGGGCACCTGGACCCCCCCCAAGCAGGGCTCTCTCCCCCCAGCCCCCAGCAGCACTCACGTTACAGTAGACACGCTTCTGCACTCCAAAGCGTAACACCAGCACGTCGAAGGCCTTGTTCAGGACCCCCATCACCATGGCCTCTGACTCCAAGGGGCCGCTCTTCTGTAGGAGGCAAGGATGCCACAAGGTCACCTGCAGGCCCAGGCACCGCTAGGCAAGGAGGACACTATGTTTCCTGAGGCTAGGGCTGCACCCCAAACCCCAGCCTCTGCTCCCCTTTCAGAGGCAAGTCCAGAGACAGCCAGGAGCCAGGGCGAGGGAGGAGTGATCTCAGCCTGGGGATGAGGGTTGAGGGAGGGAGCGAGAAGGGCCAGAGCCTTGGACTGCCTTACCCTGACCATGACTGCAAAGAAGAGGTTGGTGCTGAGCTCCTGCACCCGTTTGGAGGCCATCCGCTGGTCATTGCAGTGGTCAGCCTGTTTCTGGAGGGCATCTGCATCCAGGTTCAGGGGCTCTCTGGAACCTGGTGAGGAGAGGGGATGGGCCCTTCAGGGGCTGCAGGCTACCTCCCTTCTCCTGCAAGCCCTGCGAGGATGAGGACAGAGGGAAGGGAGGACCTGGGCCCTCAGCTCCCTCCACAGAGAACGTCTGGCCCTGGGGGTCCTCACTTTGTGCCATGGACCCCTCTCTCAGCAGGCAGGCTGCAGAAGCAGAGGGACCCCTCCTCAGAACTGCGTTCTTAAATACATAAAATAAAACACAGAGGAGCACAATGGAAATAAATAGAAAAAACAAGTAACCGTTTTCTCTCTCCCTCTGAAGTCTATCCACAAAACACGTGGAGGGCAGTAGTCCGGCCAGGGCCTTGCAGGGGTTGTCCCTCTCTCTACAGTGGGGGGCGGGGGGGGGGGGGGGGGGGGGGCCTTCCCCGGGCTGCCCGGGGGGGGGGGGGGGGGGGGGGTTGGGCTGGCCTTCTCTGGTCTGCCCAGCTCTGGCACGCTGGGACTCCACACCAGCTCCCAGGCTGGCTCCCCGGGCCTGGCCAGTAACTGTGGTGAGCGTCGGCTGCTGCCCTCTGGCTGGATTCTCCTTCTGCCGGGTGGCCTGGGGTGACCCGCTTCCCTCAGTCTGGCCCACACGGGCGGTTGCAGGAGGGCCCCAACCTACCGAGCGAGGCCGCAAGAAGCCGGTGCACCAGGATGTCAGCAAAGCGGCGGATGGGTGAGGTGAAATGGGTGTAGAGGGGCACATTGAGGGCATAGTGTCGAAACTGAGCTTCGTCCTGCAGCACGCCCGTGCAGAAGTACAAGGCCATCTGGAGGGGAGAGGAAGGTCTCAGGGGGCAGGGAGGGGCTGGGGCCCAGGCTAGTGGGCAGCCTCTGGTGGGTGGGGGAGCAGGGAGTAAGTCATCTAAGCTGGAGAGAGGGGAAGGGCACGCCAACCACGGAGCAGTCACGAGAACGAGGGCTAGAGAGAGAATCAGTGGCCTTGAATAAGGGAAAGAAGGCCAGGTATCCCAATGGCTGCCCATAGAGAGAGCTTGGCACCGTCCGGTGAGGAGGTGGTGGCTGGTCACTGCTGAGATGGGGCAGAGGGTGGGCGACAGCGCAGGCAGTGTCTGCTTCTAGGGGTGTGGCTTCAACTCTGGCTCTTCACTGTCTCAGACAAATGGCAATGCCAGCCTTGCCCTGACCTTCTAATCTCGGCCTGCCCCTGCCTACACTGGTCTCCCCAACGGCTGGGACAGATCTTCTCTGGGGCAGTTTTTGGGGTGATGGTGATGGGAGATACCAGCTGGCGCTATCAGCTCCCAGGGTGCCCCCACGCTGGGCTGGGGCTGAGAGCACAGCAAGCAGCCAACAGCCTCCTGAGGCCTTCAGGGAGCTGGCTGCTCCCTCCCACCCGGACGTCTGAATTTTCAAAAGCCCCTCTCTTTGGGATTGGGGCCTGGGCTGTGTCTCTAGCCACTTTCCACTTTGATCCTCCATGAGAAGAACATTCCACTACAGCTCAGCGAAGAGCCTTCTGTAAGGGGAGGGTCTGTGAACTGGGGATGGGGGTGGGGAGAAGAGGGTGGAGGAGGGGCTCAGGGAGAGGAACAAGGCTGGGTCTGAGGGAGACTGAGGCACCACCTGGGTGGAGCAGCCTGGCTTTCCCAGAAGCCTCTGCTGATCCTGGGAGCAGGGATGTCCTGCTACCCACTGTCTGCTATTCCAGGCTCCCAGAACGAGAGAAAAAGGAGGCCTGACGGGCTGGGGGAAGAGGGGCGGGGAGGTGGCACCCTAGCGCACAGAGTGCTGAGCGTGGAATTAGGAAGACTTCAGTTTCCTGAATTCAAATCTGGCCTCTGACATTTCCTGGGCAAGCCACTTCACCCTGCCTGCCTCAGTTTCCTCATCTGTCAAATGAGCTGGAGAAGGAAACGGCAAACCCCGCCAGTATCTCTGCCAAGAATAGCCCAGATGGGGCCATGGAGAGCCGGCCACGACTGAACAGGGGCTCTGGACGCTGTGTGAGCAGGTTCAGGATGATGTAAAGTTATGTCCGTGGATACACATGCGTGTACACATACACTCACGCACGCACGCACGCACATGCAGGCACACGCGGTGCCAAATGGAGCAGAACTGAGGCCTGGCTCAGGCAGGGAGGGCGGGCCTCGGCTTCCCAAACCCCCTTCCCTTCCAGCTCCTGTTGGGCTCTGGCCTGCACACAGGGCAAGGCCCCCAGGAGCCTCCACCCTGACCCAGCTCAGGCTTGGTCCTGCCAAACTCCACGGATCAAAGTGTGGCCAGACAGCGAGCGGGGGCCGCGGGGCAGCCCCTGCTCCTTCCTCCCCGGCACCC
Organism: Vombatus ursinus; assembly: GCF_900497805.2. Lineage (NCBI taxonomy): Eukaryota > Metazoa > Chordata > Mammalia > Diprotodontia > Vombatidae > Vombatus > Vombatus ursinus. The sequence goes on along the minus strand of NW_020954586.1, from coordinate 4,593,183 downwards.
CGAGGGCAGCCTCATGGGAAGCCTTACACGGCATCCACAGCCACAGGGATTCCACCTGCCCCCCAGTGCAGGGTTAGGAGTCTGCCCCCAGCAGCAGGCCGCTCCAAGGCGGCTCGGCTTCCTCTGCCGATTCCCAGGAAATACCTGCGGCCCCTGGGAGATGACAGAATGCTCCCCCAAATTCTCACAGGGCCTAGGAACGTGCGTCCTGTCAGGGCTGCCACAGCGTGGGGCTGGAGGGGGCCGGCCTGAAATCCTAGACTGAGCTGGAGAAACCCCCCACCGCCCGCGCACCTCCCGCTGCTCTTCGCAGCGGTCCTGCTATCACAAGCGGGGCACTCAGTGTTCAGCGCCCCCTCACCCGGGGTCTCCTGGAGCTAGGATTCCATGGTTCCCAAGGACCCGGAGCAGGCGACAAGCAGCTCATAGGGGGTGGCTGGTGCTCAGAGCTAAGGAGGGAGCGTGCCAGGCCAGGCGGCAGGATGGAGGGACCCCGGGCACTCTCAGGGGACCGCACTCCTTGGCAGAGCCAACAGGGCACGGGGTATTGGCCAGAGCAAACCCGGGCTGCCGCCGCTCTCTGGGCTGCCTTCCTAGCCACCCACCTCCCCAGCTGCAAGCTGGGGTGCGCCTCTGCCTCCCTCCCATTCACTGCCCAGCTGCTCTGTGGACAGGCTCTGGCCAACAGGGCTCAGCAGGAAGGCGGGGACAGACATGCTGGCGTGCTGGGGGCATCAAGGCAGAGGGGAAGGGGCCTTCAGGGTGGGGAAGGACCCATGTATGCAGCAGTGCTGGGGTGCCAGAGGCAGTCAGCTCAGGAAGCAGAGAAGGGCAAGAGAGAAGCACAGCGAACACAGCGCCAGGGCCTTGGCTGCCCCACGCTCTGGGTCAAAGTCAGGATGCCACTGCCCGGCCGCCGCTGCCCCAGCCTCCCCCCACCCTAGAGCAGAACCAGACCATGAGGTCCCCATCACCGGTCCCTCGGGAGCCTCCCCAAGCCTCCTCCGCCTCATGGCCCTCCTCCGTCCAGTCCACTGTCTGGTCACACCACACCCCTACTCAGCAAACTCCCATGGTTCCCCATTACTTCTGGGACCAAAGACAAGCTCCTCTGTCTGGCATCTGAAGCCCTTCACCCCTGGCTCCACCTGACTTCCCAGGCTAATCTTACAAAGCTCCACTTCACATACCAGTCTGTCAAATCACACCGTTCTTTTTGTTTCACAAAAGATTCTCCATCTCCCACCTCCAAGCTTTTGCATTGGCTGTTCCCCATGCTGGGAAGGCACTCCTGCCTCACCTTCACCTCTCACTCCCTAGCTTCCTTCAAAGCCAGGCCTTTTCTAGTTGTCTCCTCCCTCGCTGTTACCTCCTTGCACCATTTTTGCTTTTTTGTACTTGGTGTATATATTGATGTGTACATTTTGTGTCCCTGGGTTAGACCCTCGGTCCCTTTAGGAATTCCCTCTGGTCTTGGGAGTACATCCCCCAGTGCCTAGGTCAGGGCTTGGCACACAGTGGTTGATTACTAAATACTGCCTGAGGGTAGGCTGACAGCCTGCACAGCCCCAGACCTGGCCCCCCGGGTACTCGCCCAGCTCTCTCTGAAGCATCCTCCGACATCTCGGGGAGAGAAGGCAAACCTCCCCTTCCCCATCTTCTTCCTCTGTCCTTGCCCCCTTATGGGGGAGCAGCCTCCCAGCTGGTATCCCTGGCCAATTTGAGGGGGATGGCCTCGGCTCCTTGGGCCCAGGCTTTGAAAGCAGGCCCAGCACCTGAGGTGGGGAGCTGAACGCTAAGGAATCCTCCTTTCTGCAGGAACTTAAGGGCAGAATTAGGTGAGCATGTGAAAAGGGGGGGAGGGTGAGGAAACTGGGGACCCCTTGGTGCAGGGGAGACTGTCCCAGGCCACGGCTCCAGCGCTCTCTCCTCGCCTCGGGTCTGAAGAAAGCCGGATGGTCCCCTCAGAGGCATCATGGGAGGCGGCTCCGCCCCGTGGGTGGCTTTCCACAGAGGGTGGAGGGAAGACAAGCGGGAGGGCGGGCGGAGGGGCAGGGGAAGAAGCTGGGCTTGCTTACCTGCATAGGCCTTGAGCACATGTTGGTGAGCACCTCCTTCGAAGCCAAAGAATACATGTCGTCCCCGAACATCTCTGTCAGACTTTTCTAGGAAGGAAAAAAAACAAAAGCCCAATACGTTCCAAGTAAAATGCAAGCCAGGGAAGAGGAGGGCATGTGTCCTCCTCCGGTGAGGCCGGGCTCTCGGGCCTGCCCCGCTCTGCTCCGGCTGCCTCAGAGCTCTTGGCCCACGGCCTGATCAAAGCAGTGGCTGCACCCTGGGGGTCAGAGTATGAGGAGCCTGGGCAAGACTACAGAGATCATGTAATCTAATTCTCTCATTCTGAGGTCCAAGACGGGAAGCGTCTTGCCAAAGTCACACAGTTGGTTGGGAATAAAATCTTGGCTTCCAAAGTCTGGTCCAGATCCTTTCCCACCAGAGCATATTGCTTCTGGAGGTTCCAGCTGCTTTGCAGGCCTGCCCCAAACCCACATAACCTCTGGTGGGGACAGGGTTCAGCAATGGCCGGCCAGAGCCCAGTTGTCCGCAGCAGCCTGTGAGCGCCAGCATTGGGTCCTGCTGCTCTCCTTGGCAGCTACCCCTGGAGCGGCGGCTCTCGCCCTCAGTGTGACCCCTTTGACACAGAGGGGATTCCAGGCCCCCACCTCCGCACACACGCACCAAATGAACTTTCTCTTTGGGTGGGGCAGGGCTGAGGTTGTCGGTTTCTGTGTCCCTGGCATAACACCCCAAAAGCGGTCTTTCAAAGTAATTTCAGCAAAAAAAATATAATAACATCTTGAAATGGAAGCAATACTGGTCAGTGTGTGAAATGCTCCTAAGCCCAGGACTCACCCCACTGTGCTCACATACTCCACTGACGGCAGAGGCCGTGTCTGGCACACCCTCAGCACAATCCTGGCTGAGAGGGGGGAGCAGAAGGAGTTTCAAAGCTCACAGTCAGTGAAATCAGAAAGCTCTCCCCGCTCCAGGCAGGGGCCCACAGCGTGGATCACCATTCCCTGGGCTGCCCCTGGACCACTGCCTGGAGGGGAGAAAGACCCCAGGGACCACCCTTCTGCCCAGCAATGTAACGGGCACAGCAACCAGAGCTTTGCCCCAGGGGCCAACAGAAGCCTGGCAGCTGGTCATACAGACTAATTACTCAGAAGAGGAAGCCGCTGGATTGCTTCTGAGCAAGGGCTTCAAGGTGTTCTGAGGTGTCTCTCCATCGACAAGGCTGGTGGCGCTGGGGGGGGGGGGGGGCGCGGGCGGGCGCCAGAACAGACCTTGTGTTCTGGGGTCCAAAGTCTCTCTGGGTCTCAGGTCCCGCCTTTCTCCCTCCCCTTGCCCCCTGGGCTTCAGCCAGGACTGCTGCTTGTGCCGGCCTTGCCCACCTCTCTCCGGCTCTTCCTGGTCAAAAGCAGAGCCAAGTGCAACGCACAGACCCTTCTTCTTCCAGGAGTGCCCAAATCTGCCGCTCAATAAGATCCGTTAGACCTTGCCAGGCTCCTCTGAGGAAAGGTGGGATTGCTGGGCAGGACGAGGCACTCACATGAAGGGCTCCTGCTGAACTGAAGTCGATGGCCAGCCCCAGCTGGTCACAGAGCTCCTCGAGGTCACTCAGCAGCTTGCTCTGGGGTGGCGGGTGGCGGCGCAGCAAGGACCGCTCAGGGAACGCGCGGTAGATGCGATGAGCAACAGCCATGTTGGCCAACAGCATGAATTCCTCCACGAGCCTGCAGAGAAGGCATCCAAGAAGTGAAGAGAGCAAAGGTTTACCTTGTAGAAGGATGACGGGCGCGAGTTCCAGGCCTGGGGGGCAGTGGGCTGGTTTCTGGACGTCTTGGGGAGACCCAGGGCACCTGATGGGCTGGTAGCTGCCGGGGCCCAGAAGACAACATTCTCAGGGAATGTTCTATGGGGATTTCTCTATGCCTCTCCTTGTACTACACTGAGGCCTCACAAGCACGGTCTGGGTTAGTTTTCCAGAAACACAGTGACTTAGAGTGGAAAGAGCGTTGGATTTAGAGCCAAAGGATGCTGGCTAAAATCCTGCCTCTAGCACTTGACTTCTCTGTGCCTCAGTTTCCCCCTTTGTAAAATGAGAGCATCGACCAGATGGTGTCTAAGGTCCCTTTCAGGTCTAGATCTAGGAGCCTACGCTAGGAGGACGGGGCAAGATGAAGGCACCATGGCCACTGCGCCCAGCTCACAGGCTGGCAGAGGACAGGAAAGAGGGACGCCCAGTGACAACACAGAGCAGAAATGATGAACCCAAAGACGGCCAGCCATACACCATCCCCATGTGGACAGGAAGGAACCGAAGGGCCCCCTGTGGATGAGAAAGGCCCCGAGGAAGCATTCTGGGCAGTGTGCTGAGCTCTGTGTCTGCTGACACGGGTGAGACAAAAAGGAGGTCTGGAGGATTTTGTAATTCAGACGAGACCGAACCCACACTTGGCGTGAGCAAATACAAACATTCATAAACACAACTTGCTGCAGTCTGAGGTGAATATACAATAGTGAGAACACGTGATGGAGATGGAGAGGAGGAAGCAATCAGTACGTGCGGGGTGACTGGGCATGATGAAACAGCCAAGCCCCAAGAAGACTGGAGTCCCGTCCTCTACTCTCTGGCCCCCTCACTGACTCACAGGGCCTCACACAGAGCAAGTGCAGTCCCCCCTCTAAACGCACTGAAAGGACAGGAAGGCGCACATGAAGAAAACGGCCTCTGTTCTGTCAGATGTGTAGGGAAGGCGATTCTGTGTTCTCCGACTTAATGCTGAGCACCCTGGGAGATCGTGGGGGTGAGGGCCTCCTTCTGTCTAATCTAAGTCCACCGGGCTCCTGTTCCAGCCCACTTCCTCCCAAGTCCAGGCAGCAGTGAACAGAGGAGAGGTGTCCTCAGACCCAGATCAGCCCCACGGACTGCTCCGGACGATCTCTCCTAGGGCCTCTTCCATTGCTGCTTCCAGAGTCCTGGTCGAGGCCTGGGTTAGTGGCATCTCCTCACTGTCCCCTGGGCCTCTTCCTGCACACAAGTCCTTCTCAAAAGCCTTCCACTGCTCCTCCAGGGCTTGAGGGTCATTCGGACCCCTCGGCCTGACGCTCGAGGACGCCGCATCTCCTTCCCCACCTGTCCAGCCTTTGTTCTTACACCTGCTCCCGAGGACAGAGCCTTCCACATACGACACCCAAGCATCTCCTGGACGAGTGACCATTGCCTTCTGCTCTAGCCACAGACTTGCCCATTATCCCCCCTTCCACAAAGCCTTTCCTGAGCACTCAAGCCCACCCTCACCACTCCTTTCTCCAAATTCCTAATCTTATGCTTCTTTATGTTATTTCAAATAAATTCAATTCGATTCATCATGAAGCACAACTAGGTTGTCGTCTTCAAATGCTATAGTGGGCATACAACTCGATAACTATCTGAAGAGGAGGCAGAGCTCTGGGGCTGGGGTGGGGGTCCCAGGTCACTACTTACCACTTGTGGGACCTGGAGCAGGCAGAAACTACTTCTTCTGAACATTTGCCCCGTAAAGTGAGAACTTGGGACTTGTGAGTCCCATGGACAACAAGATGGAGGACTAGACCTGATCTCGACCTCTCAAACCTCTCCAAAACAGAAATCGATGTCATGGTTAAGGATCCCTAAAATTCAAAAGAAGGTCAGAAAGAAAACACCAGGGGCAGCGAGGCGGTGCAGTGGATAGAGCATCGGCCCTGGAGTCAGGAGGACCTGAGTTCAAATTCACCCCAGACACTTGGCATAGCTGTGTGTTCCTGGGCAAGTCACTTAACCTCAACTGCCTCACCAAAAAACACACAAGAAAACACGGAAAGACCCCTTGAACTGACATCCATGGACCCTGAGCTGACTCAGTGCCCCTAAGGACCTGACACAGGCTTACAACAAAAGCCAGCCCCACGCTCTGGTCTTCCTCCCTCTTTCCAGCACCATGGACCCTCCAGCTCCAGACTGTGGAAGTCTGCCCTGGCCAGAGAAGACAGCGAGTGCTGCAAAGGTTTGTACTCCAAGGGCTGGAGCAGAAAACCGCACAGTGTGGCAGAGCGCTGAACTGATGCTACAGGTCCAGAGAATTAAGGAATAGAGGGAATGGGACAGCTCATGAGGATAAGACACCGTGCATGTGCCGGGCTACTGAGCCTGGGAGAAAGAGCAAAGCATCCAGTGAGGGCCAGTTCCGACCACTCAAAAGCCACTTGGGGTAGAGACCAGGCTGGTGAACCATGAACTGTCCAGTGTAGAAGGAGGCTGAGACACTTTTGAGGTCCAGGCCCAAAGAATGAACAGAGGGAAAAATTAGGGGGGAAAAAAAGACTGAAACTACCAAAGATCTCAGGAAGAAGAAAACTCAAAGACCCTGAATATAACAGATGAATCAGGAAAAACATTAAAAACAGAAGGAAATATGGCTTCCACATCTAGTGAACAAGTTTAGGCATCTAGGAATAAATATTGCAAAACAAAAGAAAATGATCCAATTATTGATGAGACAAAGGACTCTGTGGAATTTAAGGAAAACATGACATCATAACAAGAATTCCTGGAAGATCTAAAAAATTATTTTCAAAAGTTAAGTAAGAGTGATAGAGGAAAAATTAGATAAAAAAATGAGAATGAAGGAAGAAAATTATGAAAATTATAGGAGAGGTGCAAAAACACTAAAGAAAATAACACTTTAAAAAACAGAATTGGCCAAATGAAAAACAGATACAAAACTTCACTCATGAAAATAACTCCTTGAAAAGCAGAATTGGCCAAACAGAAAAAAAAGGTAGAAAAAATCACTGAAGAAAACAATTCCTTAAAAATCAGAATTGGTCAAATGAAAGCTAATGACTCCATGAGACATCAAGAAACAATAAAACAAAGCCAAAAGAATGAAAAGAAAATAGAAGAAAAAGTGAAATAATTCATTGGAAAAACAAATAATCTGGAAAATAGACTGAGGACAGATAATTCAAATATTACTGGACTAAAAAAGAACAAATTAAAAATTCCCAATTAAATACCAAATTAGAAATTTTGAAAACCAAAGGAGAGATTAATAAGATTGAAATTAAGAAAACTATTGGGGCAGCTAGGTGGCACAGTGGATACAGCACTAGCCCCGAAGTCAGGAGGGCCTGAGTTCAAATCCAGCCTCACACCAAACACTTTACACTTACTAGCTGTGTGACCCTGGGCAAGTCACTGAACCCCAACTGCCTAAAAATTTAAAAAAAAAAAAGAAAGAAAACTATTGAACTAATCAATAAAACTAAGAGCTGGTTTTGTGGGGGGAAAAAAACAATAAAATAGATAAACCTTTGGTTAATTCGATTTAAAAAAAGAAAGAAGAAAACCAAATTGCTTGTATCAAAAATGAAAAGGGTGGATTCACCACCAATAAAGAGGAAATCAAAACAACAATTAGGAACTACTTTGCCCAACTGCATGCCAATAAATTTGACAATCTCAGTGAAATGGATATTTACAAAAATGTAAATTGCCCAGATTAACAGAAGAGGAAGTAAAATACTTAAACAACCCCATTTCAGAAAAAGAAATTGAACAAGTCATCAGCTCCCTATGAAAGAAATCTCCAGGGCCAGATGGATTTACAAGTGAATTCTATCAAACATTTAAAGAACAACTAATTACAATACTATATAAACTATTTGGGAAAACAGATGAAGGAAGAGTCCTACTAAATTCTTTTTATGATACAAATATGGTACTGATACCTAAACCAGGAAGAGCCAAAACAGAGAAAGAAAACTGTAGACCAATTTCCCTAATTAATATAGATGCAAAAATTTTAAATAAAATATTAGCAAAGAGATTACAGCAACTTATCTCGAGGATAATATACTATGACCAGATAGGATTTATACCAGAAATGCAGGGCTGGTTCAATATCAAGGAAAACTATCAGCTTAACTGACCATACCAACAATAAAACTAACAGAAATCACATGATTATTTCAATGGATGCAGAAAAGCATTTGACAAAATACAACACCTATTTCTATTAAAAACACTAGAGAGTATAGGAATGAATGGAGTCTTCCTTAAAATGATAGGTAGCATCTACCTAAACCTCCAGCAAGCATTATATGTAATGAGGATAAGCTAGAAGCATTTCTAGTAAGATCGAGGGTGAAACAAGGATGTCCATTATCACTACTGTTGTTCAATATTGTACTAGAAATGTCAGCTTTAGCAGTAAGAGAAGAAAAAGAAATTGAAGGAATTGGAATAGGCAAAGAAGAAACAAAGCTATCACTCTTTGCAGATGATGTGATGGTATACTTAGAGAATCCTGGAGAATGAAGTAAAAATAATAATAATTAACAAATAGTAAACAAATTTAGCAAAGTTGCAGGATATAAAATAAACCTATATAAATCATCAGCATTTCTATATATTACTAACAAAGCCCAACAGCACGAGATAGAAAGAGAAATTCCATTTAAAATTATTGTAGATATTACAAAATATTTGGGAGTCTACCTGCCAAAACAAACTCAGAAACTATATGAACACAATTACAAAACACTTTTCACATAAATAAAGTCAGATCTAAATAACTGGAAAAATATTAGCTGCTCATGGGTAGGCCGAGCTAATATAACAAAAATGACAATTCTACCTAAATTAATTTACTTATTCACTGCTATACCAATCAAACTACCAAGATTATTTTATAGAGCTAGAAAAAACAATAACAAAATTTATCTAGAAGAACAACAGGTCTAGAATATCAAGGGAACTAATGAAAAGAAATGCAAGGGAAGGTGGCCTAGCTGTACCAGATCTCAAATTGTATTATATAGCAGCAATCATCAAAACTACCTGGTACTGACTAAGAAATAGAATAGTGGATCAGTGGAATAGGTTGGGTATGCAAAACACAACAGTCAATGATCATGGTAATCTACTATTTGATAAATCCAAAGACTCCAGCTTCTGGGACAAGAACTCACTATTTGACGAAAACTGCCGGAAAAGAATATGGCAGAAACGAGGTATAGACCAACATCTTACACCCTAAAGTCAAAATGGGTACGTGATTTAGATATAAAGGCTGATACTATAAGCAAACTAGGAGAGCAGGGAATAGTTTGCCTATCAGATCTATGGAGAACGGAAGAATTCATGACCAAACAAGAGACAGAGAACATTATGAAATGCAAAATGGATGACTTTGATTACATTAAATTGAAAAGTTTTTGCACAAACAAAGCCAATGCAATGAAGATTAGAAGGGAAGCAAAAAGCTGGGGGAAAGTTTTTTACAGCCAATGTCTCCGATAAAGGCCTCATTTCTAAAATATACAGAGAACTGAGTCAAATTTATAAGAATACAATCATTCCCCAATTGATAAATGGTCAAAGGATATGAATATGCAGTTTTCAGATGAAGAAATTAAAGCTATCTATAGTCGTATGAAAAAACGCTCTAAATCACTATTGATTAGAGAAATGCAAATCAAAACAACTCTGAGGTACCACATCACACCTGCAACATGACAAAACAGGAAAATGAAAAATGTTGGAGAAGATACGGGAAAATTGGAATACTAATGCACCATTGGTGGAGTTGTGAAATGATCCAACCATTTTGGAGAGCAATCTGGAACTATGCCCAAAGGGCTATAAAAATGTGCATACCCTTTGACCCAGCAATAGCACTTCTAGGGCTGGATGCAAAAGATCATAAACATGGGAAAAGGATTCACATGTACAAAAATATTTAAAGCAACTCTTTCTGTGGTGGCCAAGAATTGGCAATTGAAGGAATGCCCATCAACTGGGGAATGGCTGAACAAGTTGTGGTATATGAATGTTATGGAATACTATCGTGCTATAAGAAATGATGAACAGGCTGACTTCAGAAAAACCTGGAAAGACTTGCATGGACTGATGCTGAGTGAAGTGAGCAGAACCAGGAGAACACTGTACATAGTAACAGCCACACTGTGCGAAGACTGACTTTGATAGACGTAGCTCTTCTCAGCAATGCAAAGATCTAAGACAACTCCAAAAGACTCATGATGGAAAAACTCTATCTGCATCCAGAGAAAGAACTCTGGAGTCTGAATGCAGGTTGAAGCAGACCGTTCGTTTTCCTTTTCTCTTGTTGTTCTGCTTCGTTTCTTCTTTCTCATGGCTCCTCCCATTAGTGCTCATTCTTCTTTACAACATGACCAATGTGAAAATACGCTTAATATGAATGCATAAGGAGAGCCCGTATCAGACTGCACGCTATCTTGGAAGGGGGAGGAGAGGAAGGGGAGAAAATCTAAAACTCAAAATCTTATGGAAGGAAATGTTGAAAACTAAAAGTAAATTAATTATAAAAAAAAAATAACTACAGATAAAAAAAAAAAGAATTACTGGACTACCTGAAAACCATAATTAAAGAAAGAGTCTAGACATGATATTTCAAGAAATCATAAAACAAAACTACTCTAATATCCTACAACCAGAGGGCAAAATGGAAACGGAAAGACTACATCAATCACCTCCTAAAAGAGATCCCAAAATGAAAACTCCCAGGAATATTATAGTCAAATTCCAGAGTTCCCAGGTCAAGGAGAAAATACTGTAAGCAGCCAGAAAAAAAAAAAAAGTGCACAAGATTTAGCAGTTACCATGTTAAAGAAGCAGAAGCTTGGAATATGGTATTCTAGAGGGCAAAAAAGCTAGGATTACAATCAAAAATAACCTACCCAGCAAAGCTTAGTACAATCCTTCAAGGGAAAAAAAAACAGATACTGAGTGAAAAAGAGATCTTTCAAGTATTCCTGATGAAAAGGCCAGAACTGAATAGAAAATGAATTTCAAACATAAGAGAAGCCATAAAAAGAAACATGAAAGAGAAACCATAAGGGACTCCATAAGGTTACATTGTTTATATTTCTATATGGGAAGGTGATACGTGCAACTTCAAATATCTTTATCATTATTAGGGCAGTCACAAAGATTCTACATAGACGGAGGGTGTGGGAGTGAGTTGATCATGTTGGGATGATATTAAAAAAAAGGATGAGTGAGAAAGAGGGATGCCCTAGGAGAAGAGGGAGAGGAAAAACGGGGAAAACATGAAAGAGGTGCACAGGGATGAGCTTTACAGTGGAGGGGGAAATGGTGGGGGCAGGGCAGGCAACACTTGAACCTCACTCACATCTAAATTGTTTCAAAGAAGGAAACACACACACACACACTCAGTTGGGTATAAAAATCTATCTTACCCAACAGAGAACAAGCAGGGCAAATGGATATGAGAAGGGGGGTGGGTGTATGTAATTAAAAAGGAGGGCAGATAAAGGAAGGCAGTGGTCAGAAGCAAAACAGATTTTAGAGGAGAGACAGGATAAACAGAAGAAAAGAAGAAGAAGGGAAATGCACAGTTAATAATCACAATTGTGAATGTGAATGGGATGATCTCACCCCATAAAATTAAAGCAGATAGCAGAATGGGTTAGAAACTAGAACCCAACCATATGTTGTTCAGAAGAAACACACTTGAAACAGAGGGACACAAAGAGTTAAAATAAGGGGATGATGCAGAATCTATTATGCTTTACCTGATACAAAAAAGGCAGGAATAGCAATCATGACCTCAGACAAAGCAAAAGCAAAAGCAAAATTAAACCCAGTTAAAAGAGGTAAGCAGAGAAACTTATATGAATAATGAATACCTATTACTAAAAGGTACCATAAACAATGACGTATTATCAATACTAGACAAGTATGCACCAAATGGCATAGCATCCAAATTCTTAAAGGAAAAGTTACATGAAATACAAGAGGAAATAGACAGCAACACTAGTGGGAGACTTCAACTTTCCTCTCTCAGAACTAGATAAATCTTGCCCTGAAATAAACAGGAAAGAAGTTAAGGAGTTGAACAGAATTTTTAAAAGTCAGATATGATAGATCTCTGGAGAAAAGTGAATGGGAATAGAAAGGAATATACCTTTTTCTTAGCCATACATGGCACCTTCACAACAACTGACCATGTATCAAGGCATAAAAACCGCACAACCAAATGCAGAAAAGCAGAAATATTAAGTGTACCCTTTCTAATTATAGTGCAATAAAAATTACATTCAATAAAAGGCTATGGAAGCACCAATTAAAAATAATTGGAAATTAAATAATCTAATCCTAAAGAACAAGTGGGTTAAAGAACAACTCATAGAAACAATCAACAATTTTACTGAAGACAAAGACAATGAGACAACCTACCAAAATCTGTGGGATGTAGCCAAAGCAATATTTAGGAGGAAAATGCATATATCTAAAAGTATACGTCAGTGAACGAGAGAAAGAGATCATTGAATAGGGCATATAAATTTTAAAAAAAATAGAAAAAGAATAAAGTAAAAATCCCCAATTAAAAATCCAAATAGAAATCCTGAAAATCAAAGGAGATATTAATAAAATTGAAAGCAAAAAAAAAAAAAATGAACAAATAAAACAAGGAGTTGGTTTTATTAAAAAAAAAAAGACAACACAATAGATAAATCATTGGTTAATTCTATAAGAAAAAAAAAAAGAAAGAAAACCAAATTACCAGTATCAAAAGTGGAAAGGGAGACTAACGAAGATGAAATTAAAGCCATTATTAGGAGTTATTTTGTTCAATTATATGCCAACAAAGCTGACAATCTAAGTGAAATGGATGAATACTAATAAAAATATAAATTGCCCAAATTAACAGAAGAGGAAACAGAATACTTAAGTAACCCTGTCTTAGAAAAATAAATTGAACAAGCTATAAATGAGCTTCCCTAAGAAAAAATATCTCCAGGACCAGATAGATTAACAAGTCAATTCTACCAAACATTTAAGGAGCAATTAATCCCAATGCTATATAAATTATTTGGGGAAAAAAAAAAGTAAAGAAAGAGTTGTACCAAATTTCTTTTATGAGACAAATATTGTTTTGATACCTAAACCAGAGAGAGCAAAAACAGAGAAAGAAATCTATAGACCAATTTCCTTAATGAAGTGCAAAATTTTTAAATAAGATACAAGCAAGGTGATTACAGAAATAGATTATACACTATAACCAGATGGGATTTATATTAGGAATGAGGGGTAGTTGAACATTAGGAAAACTATGAACAAAACTGACCATATCAATAACAAAAACAACAAAAATCATATGATTATATCAACAGATGCAGAAAATGCTTTTGATAATACAACACCCATTCCTATTAAAAACACTAGAAAGCATAGGAATAAATGGAGCCTTTGTTAAAATGATAAGCAGTATCTATCTATCTATCTACCTATTTATTTTTTTGCAAGGCAATTGGGGTTAAGTGACTTGCCCAGGGTCACACTGCTAGTAAGTGTCAAGTGTCTGCTTTGAGAATGGATTTGAACTCAGGTCCTCCTGACTCCAGGCCCAGTGCTCTATCCACTGCGCCACCCAGTTGCCCCAAGTAGTATCTATCTAAAGCCAACAGCAAGCATTATTTGTGACAGGGACAAAGCTGAAGCCTTCCACAAGATGAAGGGTGAAGCAAAGACGTCTATGATTATTCAATATTGTACTAGAAATGCTAACTGCGGTAATAAGACCAGAAAAAGAAATTGGAGGAATGAAAACAGGCAACAAGGAAAGAAAACTACTGCTCTTTACAGAAAATACAACGGTCTACTCGGAGAATCCTAGAGAATCAACTAGAAAACGAGCCGAAACAATTAACAACTTCAATAAATCTGTACCATTAAAATAAACCCACATAAATTATCCATATTTCTATAAACTACCAACAAAACCCAAAAGCAAGAAATAGAAAGAAATGCCATTTAAAATAACTGCAGACAATATAAAACACTTGAGAGTCTACCTGCCCAAACAAACCCAGCACAATACAAACGTGATTACAAAACACTCTTCACACACATAAAGTCAGATTTGAAGAATTAGAAAGATGGCTGAGCCACGATAATAAAAATGATAATTCTATGTAAATTAATTTATTTATTCAGTTCCACACCAATCAAACAATCAAAGAATTATTTTATAGATCTAGAAAAAATAATAAAATTCATCTGCAAGAATAAAAGGTCAAGAATATGAAGGAAATTAATGGAAAAAAAATGTGAAGGATAATGGCCTAGCAGCACCAGATTTCAAACTATATCACAAAGCAGTAATCATCAAAACAATCTGATACTGGCTAAGAAACAGAGCGGTGGATCAGTGGAACAGATTATAAATATATGATATACATAGTGATCTAGTGTTTGATAAACCCAAACATCCAAACTTTTTAAAAAATTTAACAAAAATTGCTAGGAAAACTGGAAAGCAGTTTGGCAGAAACTAGGCATAGACCAGCATGTCACACTGTATACCGACATAGGGTCAAAATGGATAAATGATTTAGACATAAAGGGTGAGATCATAAGTAAATCAGGGGAGCATGGAAAAACGTACTTGTCAGATCTATGGATAAGAGTCAAGTTTATGACCAAACAAGAGATAGAGAGGAACACTGGAAGCAAAATGGGTATTTTTCATTGTATGAAATTAAAAGGCTTTTGCACAAACAAAACTAATGCAGCCACAATTAGAAGGAAAACAAAACTGGGGGAAATTTTTATAGCAAATTTCTTTAATAAAGGCCTCACTTCTCAAATATGTAGGGAAATGAGTCAAATTTATAAAAATAAGAGCCATTCCCCAACTGATGAATGATCAAAGGATATGAACAGACAATTTTCAGAAGAAATCAAAGCTATCAATAGTCACATAAAAAATGCCCCAAATGACTAACGATTAGAGAAATGCAAATTAAAATAGTTGTGAGGTACCACCTCACACCTATCAGATTTGCGAACATGTCAGAAAAGGAAAATGAGAAATGCTGGAGGGGATATGGAAACATTAGGATATACTGTTGGTGTAGTTGTGAACTGGTCTGACCACTCTGGAAAATAATTTGGAACTACGCCTAAAAGGCTATAAAACTGTACATACTGTTTGACCCAGCAATATCGCTCCTAGGTCTGTATTCCACAGAAATCAAAGAAAAGGGGAAAGGATCTACTTAAAAATGTAAATATACATACACAAACACACATATTTATAGCATCTCTTTTTTTGGTAGCAAAGAGTTGGAAATTGAGGGGATGCCCATCAACTGGGGAATAGCTGAACAAGTTGTGGTATATGAATGTGATGGAACACTATTGTGCTGTAAGAAATGACAAACAGGTTAGTTTCAGAAAAACCTGGGAAGACTTATATAAACTGATGTAAAGTGAAGTAAGCAGAAACAGGAGTACATTGTACACAGTAACAGCAACATTGGGAGGATGATCAACTGTGAAAGGCTCATCTACTTGGATCAAGACAATGAACCAAGACAATTTCAAAGGACCCATGATGAAAAACACATCCACCTCCAGAGACAAAACTGATGAATTCTGAGTGCAGATTGATGCACGCTTCTTGGTGGTGGTGGTTGTTATTTTTTTGTTTTGTCTGTGTTTTCTTTTGCAATATGGCTAATATAGAAACAATGTTTCTTACACGTGAATTACTTCACGTGTAAAATCAGTATCAAATTGCTTGCCTTCTCGAGGAGAAGGAAGGAGCAGAAAGGAGGGAGAGAATTTGGAACTCAAAATTTTAAGAAGTTAATGTTAAAATTTTTTGCATGCAATGGGGAAATACTTAACAAAAGAAAAATATATTGAAAAAAAGAAAAATAACACTTTTACGCTAAAAATGCTACAGAGTATAAGCACAGAGGTACTTTCTTTAATATCATAAAAAAGCATCCACCAAGAGCAAGCATCATATGCAATGGGGATACACTAGAACCTTTTCCAATAAATATGAAAGGAAAGCAAGGATGCCTACTCTCCCTATTATTATTTGATATAGTTCTAGAAATGCTAGCAACAGCAATAAGATGAGAAAGAAATTAAAAGTATAAAGATAGGTAAAGAGGCCATAAAACTCTCTCTATTTACTGGTTAACTTGGAAAATCCTAGGGTGAGCAAAGATACTAAATGAGACAATTATTAGCTTCAGCAAATTGTAGACTACAAAATAAATCCTCCAAAATCAAGTGAATCTCTATACGCTAACAACACATAAGAAGCAATAAAGAAAGGGAAATCCCATTCCACATAACTACATAAAATATCTGGGGATTTACCTACCAAAGTGCACAAAAGACTTATATAGATTCAATTACAAAGAAATAAAAAACAACTTAACTGGAGGAATATTCAACACTCATGGCTAAGCCATGCCAATATATTACAAATGATAATATTTCCAAAGATAATTTATAATCGTAATGCTATGCCAAACAAATGAGCACGGTGATCCTCTGTAGAACTTGATAAAATAGTAAGAAAATTCATTTGGAAAAACAAAAGATTTAGAATTTCAAGGGAAACAATGAAAAGAAACAGGGAAAACGAGGGAATAGCACTAAAGTGTATCACAAACCTGCAGTCACCAAAACCATCTGGTATCGGTGTAAAACAAAGAGAGAGAGATGGATCGGCAGGACAGATCGGACGAGGAGAATCAGAAACAACAGAACTCAATAACCTGGTGTTGATAGAGTGAAAAATGGAATTTAAATGACGAGAGACGAGAGGTCCCCCTCGGCCCTCCCCTCCCGCAGGAGTCACACACAGCACGTTTCTGGTCTTTCTCAAAGCACAGATCCGCTGTGCTGACTTTTTTTCTAATACCATTTGTCCTCTGGAACGGCTCTCTGGGGATGGAGGGAGGATACCTTGGATAACTGTGGTGACATAAAACACAGAAAGCGAGAGTAAAAAATTATTTTAAAGCAGAACACGAGAGGAGAGCTTGGGCGACCTTCGGCTCTGTATCCCACTTGCATGTGCTTTGCTAGTGTGGCCACCAGATGGCAATCTTGGTCCCCATACAAGTCCTCTGCGAGAAGACGGGGAACCAGCACAGAGGAGGGTCGACCTGATGAGCCTAGGAAAGCTGCTGGGGCCTGGGGACAGGTCAGAGCCCCTCTTCCCTCAGGACCCCGGCACACTGAGGGGCCAGGTCTAGTGGATTCTCTCTAGGATGACCAGCATTCTTCTCCAGGATCTGGGGACATGGCATTCTTATCATACGTGTATTCTCATCGCATACACGTATACATGTGAGCCCATACAGGTTAAGGTCCCCACTCGTCTCAGGGTCAGCCCCCACCTTTACCCAGCAGCGCTGGAGCTGTTCATCTGGGAAAGGAGATTCAGCCTGACACTGGAATCTACTGGCTCAGCTACTGACTTGCTGCATGGCTTTGGACAAGCTGCTTTCTTTCTGAGTCGCAGCTGCCTTCCTGGTAAGATGGAGGGTGGCTCTTCCTGGCTCTGATCTCAGCTGGAAGATGAGCAGGGGTGGTGAGCAAAGCCATGTTCTCTAAGTCTCCTGAAAGAGGGGCCTGAGAGTTTTTATCCCCAAAATAGTACACAGACCACAGCCACGGGAGATGGGTCTGATAGTAAGCAAGGTACTGCCTAGTACTACTTGGTGGTCAGTTCCAATCTACTGGTCATCAGGACTCTATACATACAGACTATGTTGTAGAAAATATTTTTCTAATCTGCCCTCAATGCACACGCGCGCGCGCGCGCACACACACACACACACACACACACACACACACACAGCAGATCACAACAGGCTTCTCTTGTCTGACTAGACTGGTCTGAAGGGGCCAGTGGGAGGACAGCGAGTAGCCACCAGCTCAGACATGTGAAGGGGCTCTGCCCCAAAGGGAGAGGCCCTGAGCCTGCCTCCCCTTCCTACTGAGCACCCCAGTCCAGGGAGAGGAACCCTCTCTGCAACCCTCAAGAACCACTGGGAGAGAGCTGGTCTCTGTATCAGGGTTTGCCATGGGTCCCTCAGGGTGATGAGATTCCCAGGGTAGCAAGAGAAAAAACACAGGATGTGGAATCAGAAAGACCTGGGGCTAAATCTGAACTCTGCCGCTCTCAAGCTACAGGACTTTGGGCAGATCGCCTCCCCTAGGCCTCTACGTCCTATTCTGTGAAATGAGAGGGCTGGGCCAGATGGGCACCAGTCACTTTTCAAGCCTCTGAGCTTTCCTCTGTAAGCTCCTCCCTACCTCAAGTCAGGTCTGGGATGCCTTCCCATCCTGGGGGTGGCCAGTAGGTGGTACCCCAAGTCTTTCCAATAACTGGACCCACAGAGAGACCTGAAGGGGCTCTACCATGCAGTCAGGTGATACAGGCACATTCCAGGCTGCCAGACTGTACTGTTCTTTGTCTGCTTTCAGAGCACGTAGATCTGAGGCAGCTGGAATCCACCCTTGGAGCACCGGTATCCATCCATGCAGAAGTTTCTAAGTGAGAACACACACACACACACACACACACACACACACACACACACAGCCCCCCTCAGTGGAAGTTTACAGACTCAAAGCAGGAGGAAAGGGGCTACATGTAGAAGTGGGAAGGATTGCCAAAGAGATGTGCTTCCCACAGCCACTACATAGCACAGATGACCATGGCTGGCTCTGGATTCTTGCACCCACAATGACGCCTTCAGACCTTCTAGTCTATCCTAAACCCTTATGCACAACTCTGATCACACCACTCTCGCTTTGAAAGACAAAGCCCAAAGCCCAAGACGGTGAGTAGTCTACCCTTATCCCCATCTGGGCAGTGGTCTGGGTCCTGGGAGGGCTCTCTCCTGCCTCTGTTCCTCCCATCCTCTAGACCTGTAATGTTCCACTCCAGAAAATCCGGTCAGAAGAGTCCCTTCCCTCCTTCATCAGCTGGTGTGTAGGAGAGACTAAACCAGAACCAGAACCAGAATAGGCTTGGAAGAGGTGATGGAGACACTCTCTTCTGGGAGATGAATCAAGGAGAAAGCCTGGATAAGGCCTGTCCTGACGACTGCTGGGGACACAAATACAAAAGCCAAGACAGCCCCTGCCCTACGGAGCTTCCACTCTGACAGAAGAATTCTGGCAGATACCGTGGCTGCCTCACAAAGTCCGGAACAGCAGGACGGGCTGGCCCCCGGGCACAGAGGGGCAGGGCCGACTTCACTTAGCTGGTGGGGCCCCAAGCGAAGGTGGGGCCCCAAGCGAGGACGTGTCCTGATACTTTTCTCCCAGATACTGCCTGGTTAACTTTTGGTTAAAACCGTTAACTTCGAAATTTGACAGGCATCCTTCTCAAGCAGCTTCCAATTCACTTCTTCCAAAGGCCACGTGACCTTTGGGTCAGGGTCAGCCAGCCACCCCTGGCTCCCGGGCAGCCCAGGTACCATGTGCCCTCCACACAGGGGAAGCAAAGAGCTTCTCTCCAAAGCTGCTAAACTCAGAGGGGCTGCAAGCCTGAAGTCAGCAGACCAGCTTCCTCTCAAAGTTTCAGGCAAGCACAGCTGGGGGCTGGAAACTTTGAAAGCATCCTCTGTGCGGCAATTGCCCTGTTTCACTGCCTGAGAGACGCCAGCATCCCACGCACAAGAAGCAGCGGAGTCATCAACGGTGGCTTCGAACAAATAATTGCAATGTGGCACCCGCTGGGCTGGGCCCAGCAGCAGGGCTGCCAAACAGGGGATCCTGGGGCTGCTCTGGGGTGGGGCGGGGCCAACGTGGTGACCCTGGAGGACCTCACCAAACCTCTAGCGGGGATCTTTGGGTTTTCTGGAGCCCGTAAAGGATCAGTCAAGGAGGAAGCCGGTGCTTCCTGAAAGGAGACGGAAAAGCATATCCCTCCCTCCGTGCTCCGTGATCTCATGTCCCTGCTGTGTCTGCTCTGAGAGGGGACGGGCAGAACGATTCAAAGGAAAGCCCTCCTCCCCTCGGGCAGGCTGCTGTCCAGGGGTGCGCTGCACAGCCTTAGGAGCCGACTCTGGTGGCTCACACACGCCTGAAGGCTCTCTGGTTGTCTCTGGAAGGCGTGGTTGCCCCCACTGGGGCGACAGGGAGTGATGCTAGGCAGTGCCAAGAGCGGCCAGGGCCCCAGGAAAGGCCAGGGTTAGTCTGGGCAAATATAGGAACTCATCTACACTGGACGTTCCTTAAAGGCAGAGACTACGTCCTATGAATCTTTCTCTGCCCCCACAACGCAGCAAGGGGACTGAGGTCATGAGAGGAAGGTGGAGGAGAAGGTTCTCCAAGGGGCTGGAGCTCTTCGAGAGCAAAAGGAAGAGCATGAAATGTCTTCAGAACCATCTAGGCTAGAATATCTCTGATGATCTGTGACTGGGTTCAAGAGACACTACGAAATTAAGATTTCAGAATCTCCCATTGGAGCCCCCCAGGAAACCCTCCTGATAAGAGCAGGTGATGGAGCCTGAGGACAATGGATGGGAAGTCTAGGACAGGAGGGGAAGGGGAACAGGCATTGATTAAGCACCTGGCAGATTCCCCTGCCCTGACAATCCTCCACCTCTTTGTAGCTTTTTGACACTAATGGCTCCTTCATCCTAAACCTTCCTCCTTCCTCAGCTTCCATGACATTGTTCTCTCCTCATACTCCTCCTGTTTGCAAGACTGTTCCTCCTACCATGTGCCTGGAGGGCAGCGTGGTGGTGCAGTGGATAGAGCACTAGCTTAGAATCAGGAACATTTGGGTTCAAATCCAGACACTCAGTAGCTGTGTGATCCTGGCCCAAGCCACTTTACCCTGTGTGCCTCAGTTTTCTCATCTGTAAAATGAGCTGAGAAGGACATGGCAAACCACTGAAGGATTTCTGCCAAGAAGTCTGACAGGACTGAAATGACTGACCAACAACGAAATACGTGTGGTACTGTGCCAGGCGCTTTTACAACAACCACTCTGGGAAGTATGTGCTGTTAAGATGCCCAATTTACGAATGAGGAAACTGAGGTGAACAGAGATGAACTGCTTTGTCCAGGATCACAGAGCAAGTGTCTGAGACTGAATTTGAGCTCAGGTCTTCCTGACTCCAGGCCAGGCGCTCCATGCACTCTGGCTTCCCCTCGCTGCTGATGCAGTAAGGAAAAGGCCACTGCATTCAGGAATAAAGAGATCCTTGGTGAAGGAAGGGGCCAAGCTGGGAGCCACACTGGAAGGCACTGTGGAGGGGGAGCTGAGGAAGCGAGGTGCTGAGCAGAGAGGATTCTTTCTAAGAATATGGCGGTGAAATAAAGGAGACTTACAGGACAACTGCTTCTGAGGATAGTGAGGGTCAGCTGCAAGTTTTTAAAGGATGGAGAGAGAAACTGAGAGTCAGAGAGAGGGTGAGAGGGGGAGAAAGAAAGGAAGAGAGGGAGAGCAAAAGAGAGAGAAAAGAGAGGCAGAGACAGGGGAGAGGGGAGGAGGAGGGGGAGGGAGAGGGGAGGAGATAGTCGAGGGGGAAGGGAGAGGGAGGGGGGAGGAGATAGGGAGGGGGAGAGAGAGGGAAAGGGGAAGAGGGGAGAGGGAGGAGGAGGGAAAGGGGAAGAGGAGGGGAGAGGGAGGGGAGAGGGAGGGGGAGGGAGAGGGAAAGGGAAAGGGGAAGAGGAGGGGAGAGGGAGGGGGAGGGGGGGGGTGAGGGAGGGGGAGGGGAGGGGGAGATGAATGACAAACTGATCAATGGGGTAAGTAGAGGCTGCAAGGAGGGGAGGTGACTTGATCTGAAGAGCCCCACCTCTTCTTCTCAGGAAAAGGAGCAAAAGCTGTACAACCACAGTGGATTTTTGGGTAAAGCCGGAAGGGAGATACGGCCTCCCCTCCCGTCTGCAGCTACACCCTCTCCGGCATTCAGAGGGAAGACATGCCCTCCCCCTCTTACTGCACTCATCCCCAGCCCTACCTCCAGCCTCCTCTGGCCAGAGGAGTGGCGACGTCCACCCGGTGAACAGCCTCACCCCTGGTCACACCCTTCCCATCCCAGGGACTCTGATCCCCTGCACACCATCATCCAAACCCTGTTCCACCCCACCCCCATCACCTGAGTAATCATTCCCATCCCCCTCAACCCTCCCTCCCCAAACTTCCAACCAAACACCACCCACCCCATCCACCGTGCCCCCTGGAACAACTTCACTTTATCCTAAATCTTTTCCTCTCCCATTCCTTCCATTTGCTAGCTCTCACTAAACCTGGTTGCCCCCTGATGACGCAGCCTCCCTGGCCACCCTTTCCACTACTGGCTGCACCTTCGCTCATCCTCTTTGGCTCTCAGGTCAAGATGGGAGAGATGGAATACACCTTGCTCCCCATTGCCACTTCCAGGTTCTCCCCCTTTCTCCATCACTCAGTAACCTTTCCTCCTTTGAGTTTCACGCTATTCATATCTACCACCCAATCAAAGTCTCGGTAGCTGTTGTGTAGAGACACGTGTGTCTCTCCTTTCCCCTCCTCAGGGAGTTAGATACCTGGCTCACAATTTTTCTCTCCTCCCCAACACCAGCCCTCACACCAGGTGACTTCAACACACACACTGACCCTCTCTTCAATACTCTAACCACTCAGTCCTCAACCTACTCACCTCCCATGAGCTACAACTCCACCTCACCTCAGCCACACACAAAGATGGTCATACCCTGGATCTTGCCACACTCACAAATGTATCTTCTCCATATTCAAGAATTCTGAAATCCTTTTATCTGCTCATAATCTGCTGGCTTTTTACCTCCCTCCCATAACCCTGCTCTTTATCTTCACCATGACCTCCAATCCCTTGACCCCTCAGTTCTCTCCCAGGCCATCTCCCTGCAGTAGGTGCTCCCTCCTCTTCTCTCCATCTTGGTTTCTGGGTGAACCAATTCTACTCCGCCCTGTCCTTCCCTCTTGAATCCCTAGTCCCTTATCATATCGCTGATTAAGCCCAGGCGGGCCTCAGCCTTGGATCATTCCCACCAATTGTCACCTCTGCCTTCGCACCTAGAAAGGTGTGCCTGCTGCTGAACAAACATGGAGAAAATCCCACAACTGTTCTGACTGGATCTGCTACAAGTTTATGTTACACCACCTCACCTGGGCCCTCACTACTGCTAGGCAATCCTACTATACCACCCTAATCAACTCGCTCTCCCATGCTCCACAGTGGCTCTTCCAGACCTTTTAATCCCTCCTCAAACCCCCCAGCTCCCCCTCTCCCTCTCCTCACAGCTGAGAATCTTGTCTCTCATTTTACAGAAAAATTTGAGGCCATTCACCATGAACTCCCTCTTCTCCCCTCTTCCTCGGGTGCCTTCTGTCCCATCTCCTCCTTCACCCCTGTCTGACATGAGGAAGTGGTCTTTCTCCTGACCAAGGCCAACCCCATTCATCCCCCTCTGTCATCCCTACATCACTGATTTTCAGTCTCTCCTCTACTGGCTCCTTTCCTACTGCCTAGGCCTCCCCCCTCCCGGAAAAAACCCTCCATTGATCCTTTGGTCACTATCGCCCTGTTTCTGTTCTGCCCTTTATAGCTAAACTCCTGGAAAAGACCATCTGCAATGGGAGCCTGCAGTTTGTCTCTTCTCTCTTCTTAACCCCTTACCTCTGGCTTCTGCCCTTATCATCCCACCTGAGCTGCCCTCTCCAAAGTCACCAGGGTCTCTTAACTGCCAGATCCAGCGGCCTCTTCTCAATCCTCATCCTCCTTGAGCTCTTTGTATTAACCTTCTCTTCCCTGACACTCTCTTCTCTCTGGGTTTTCAGGACCTCCTCTCTACACATTCTCTTCCCATCTATCAGATCACACCATCGGCATCTAGGGTCATCAGCTGTCCTGATCGAGATCTTGCCATTGGAGTCAGATGACCCTGGAGGACAGAGGGGGCTAATGACTGCACAGCTCTGCCTCACTTAAATCCAATTCACTTGCAAGTCAAGACACGGCCCTTGGCCCTCTGCCAGAAGGAAGGACAAACAACAACAATCACAGCATGGCCTCTAATTGGAGCTGTCTCTCAGGGCCCCATCCTGGGCCCTCTTCTCTCCTCTCCTCTATCCTACTTCACTTGGAGGTTTCACAAGCTCCCCGGTTATAATTACCATCTCAATGCAGACGATTCTCCAGTCTACCTGTCTTGCCGCAGCCTTTCGTCTCCAGCTGCCTTTCACACATCTCCAATTGGATGTCCAGTAGAAATCTTGAACTCCACATATCCAAACCTGAACTCATTCTTTCTCACTAAACCCTCCCCCTCCTTTTCCTATGACAGTACAGGGCTCCACCATCTTCCAAGACACTCAGGCTCCCTGAGCCTGGACCCTTCCCCATCTCTCACCCCCATATCCAATCTGTTGCCGAGGCCTGTCGATTTCCCCTCTGCCATTTCACTCAAATACTCACCCTTCTCTCCTCTGACACTGCCAGCATCTTAGTGCAGGCCCTCATCACCTCATGGCGTGTCTGCCTGCCTCACACCTCTCTGCGCTCTGATCCACCTTCCTCCTCCATTCAGCCACTAAAGGGATCTTCCTAAAGCATAGGTCTGACCACGTCACTCCCCTGCTTAACAAACTCCAGTAAGTTCCTATTGTCTCCAAGAACGAAGTCCTTTACTTGGCCTTCAAAGCCCTTCATGACCTATTGTCTCATGCCCTATTCCTTGACAGATACTCTTCAACCCTCCTGACCTCCTGGCTGTTCCCTGAACCAGACCCTCCATTCCTTAGCTATAGGTATTGTCTCTGGCTTTCCTCCAGGCCTGAAATGTTCTCCCACCTCCTCACCAACTACTGACCTCCCTGGCTGACCCTATTAAAATCCCATCTTTCACTGGAAGCTTTCCCTAACCTCTCTTAATCTCTGGGTTGTCCAGGGACCTCCATTAGGTTGTGGGCTCCTCCAGGGCAGGGGCTGTCTGCTGCCTCCTTTTGTACTCCAGCCTTATTTATCCCAGTGCCTGGCATGAGGGAGGTGCTCAATCAATGCTTATTGACTGGTTTAAATTTTTTTGAAATGGAAGGCAAGGACAGCTGCTTCTTGAAAGAGATGAGAAGGTGTGGAAAAGCCACTGAGGCTTTTAAGAGGGATAGACAGTCAGTCAAGAAAGAATAAAAACGGGGTTGCTAGGTGAGGCAGTGGATAGAGCCCCGGCCTTAGAGTCAGGAGGACCCGAGTGCAAATCCGGGCTCAGATACTCGACGCTTACTAGCTGTGTGATTCTGGGCAAGTCACTTAACCCCAATTGCCTCACCAAAAAAGTAAAAAAATAAAATAAGAAAGAAATTGATGAAATAAATATATATAAAAATATATATACACACATAAATTACATATGTATATATATATGTATAAAGAAAGAAAAAAAATGATTAAATAAATGATAAAAAAAAAAGGAAGAATAAAAACAGTTTGGGCGGTCATCAGTAAGGGCCCAGCTGAGATCAGAGAACTCAATTTCACAACGGACCCTGCTGGCACTATGTTGTGACTTCCTCTGTCAGCAGTCAGTATGAATGCAGCAGAGTGACCAGGACACTTGGGTCTTGGATCAGGAAAACCTGTGGTCAAATCCTGCCTCTGCCACTTTCTAGCTGGGAAGCCTGAGCTAGGGAAACTACCTCTTTGCCTCAGTTTCTTCATATGCAAAGTGAGGGGGTTGTCCTTGGCTCTAAATTCAGGATCCTATGAGCTGAAAAGAAGAATGAGTTGCATGGGTATTCAAGGTGGAGAACTGCCAGTACATGAAAGGTAGTGAGATACTGGGGGGCTACAGAGAATAGAGGGCAGTTAACTAACGTCAGACCGTAAAGAAAGCAAAGCACGAGTGATAGGCCAGGAGAAGGGGGAAGAGAGGAGGCTTTGGTGAGCAGGAAGGACCCATTCAGGAGAGTGAGACGGAGGAAGGGACAGAAAGGACGGAAGGGCAGGAGACTGTGCACAAAAGGGAACTCCACAGCTCGAAGGTGAAAAGGTGGTGAAGTCACAGAAATATTCGTCTCTACGGTATGAACATTCTGGCTGAGGAAATGGGCAAGGCTGAGAATCCCTGGTCTGAGGCATGGGACGTCACCGAGGCTGAGGAAGAGGAATCCCCTCGTAGAACGTAAGCTCTCCGAGGATGGAGACGGCGATGATTTTGTGACACCAGCACCTAGCACAGGGCTTTGGATAAGTCATGAGCCCTTACTGAATTTGACAGAACCCAAGTGGTTGCTAATTTTTATTGATCCTATATTCACAACATGTCTCGATTCTTCACCTGGTTACCATGAACTTAAAAAACTTTTTAGATAACTCTATTTCAGTATAATCAGGATCCTTCGTACTCTGTGTGCTTTATTTTATGCATTTAAAACCCTAATTCTGAGTAGGCATCTGTGACACTCATGGGGCAGGCAGATGCCCCTACTTTCCAGGCTCCTGTCTATTCATCCATACTGCCCTTCCCATTTTAAGTACCCTCTGGCAGAAGAGGAGGTCTTTCTAGCTCCACTGAGCCCATAAACTACCTAATGGGTCTCTCTACTTCCATTCTCTCCCCTGTCCACACCTCCACCTCCTCCACACAGCTGCCAAAATCATCTCCCTAAGTCACAGATCTCAACAACTGATGCCACTGATCAAAGACCTTCAGGGGCTGCCCCTTGCCTCCTTATCAGACTAGCATTCAAGATCTTCCCTGATCTTCCTTTAACCAGTCTCATTTCCCACGACTCCTCCTTCCTGCACTCTCTGTTCCAGTCAACTTGACTTGGTTGGTTGTCTTCTCCCAGACTCACAAGCCATGTCCTGCCTGACGCCAGCCTGGCATGGGGATGCCAACTGCTCCTCTTCCTCCAGTCAGATCTCTTCTCCTTTCCAGCTCAGCTCAGGGGCTATCTTCTCCAGGAAGCCTTTTCTAATCCTCCTCCCATCCTATCCCTTACTATAATAACATTTTCTCCCTCCTCAAAGTACCTGCTTATTCCTTATTTGGTTTAGAGTTAACTATCTCCTCTTCTCCCCGGTAGAATGAAGGGTCTTTGAGGGCAATCACAAGTCTGTTTTTGTCTTTACCTGCCACTCCGCCAGTGCCTAGTACAGGGCTTCACACAGAGCTGGAACTTAACATACATAATCAAATATAAAGTGCTTTGCAAGCCTTACAGGGTATTAGCTATGTCAGGCTCCAACGCTTAATAAATGTTTGCTGGGCTGAACCACGTTCCTAAGCATGGGAAAGTGAGGAGGCTACTCTGACCCAGGCTTGGCCCATGCTGACCACTACCTTTGCTCAGTGAGGACGATTAACTCAATCTTCGGAAACCATTTAAGTCATAAATCAGATCTGCGGCTGGGCGGCTGCTCAAAGCACACACTGCCAACTGAGAGTGTTGAGAGCAGACATCCCAACTTGCTGTCTTTGGGCACTGGGGCTTACATGGGAGGGAGGCCAGGAAGGGCCAAGCAGGATGCCTGGGAAAGGTCAGGCCTCGGCTGAGGCATCTCTCTGACAATTCCCCTCATTCCACATGTAGCTTGGGTCCCCTGCAACCTGTGGACACTCTGACTGTTCCCATAAAACCACAGAAGAATGAATGAGGCCTCGTCCACATGCATGGAAAATCCCAGGAGGCTGAGGCCTCTGGAGCCAGATATAACAGGGCATGTGGGTTCAGGAGGAGCCAGGTTTCCTCCTCTGCTGAGCTTTCTCTTCATCTGGCCTCCTCTACAGGACAAGCAGGAGGGGTATAGCTGCTTTAATGTCTGTTTCCTCATCTCATTTGTCTAACTGAAGAGGAATTCTCCAGAGGCAGCTCCCACCAGCACTGCCAGGGCAGAGCTGTGGCAGGGAATTCACTACAGGAGGCTGGTTAAGTTGACACCGTAGAAACTCCTTCGTCAGCGTAAATCTAGACGGGAAACCTCACCAAGCTACTGTTCCCCTCCTGAGGTCCAGGGCTGTGCTCATGGAGAGCACATGGGCAGTAGCCTTGGCTCCCTCTCTCTTATTTCCGATGTCAGAAAATTCCTGCTAAGCAGAACCAGGTGGCAGTTAGTGTTGTAGTGCAGAGCAGTGTTGAGTAATTAAGGCCTGCTGGCCCACAGAGGGTGTGGACATAGCCTCTTTTCTCTGTTTCAGGCCTTCAGCCAACTGGAAGGGGACCACCAACCGATGTGAAGTGGCCAAGGCTGCATGGGAGCCCTTCCCTAGCTGGGCAGGCTGCGGAAAGCCCTGGAGGGCTGCTTGGCTGCCTGCCTGCCCTCCCCTCCTGTGGCCTGCTCCTGTGGCAGGAGGTGGGTCAGGGTGAGAACCATGGTCAGGGATGGGACCTTCGCAGCAGACCTCAGCTGGGCCACTGACAAAACCGCATGGAAATCAAGTTCCCACTTCAAAAGTTAGCTTCTGGCAACAAGAGACTCCAGGGAGAAGGGTGGTTGGGAAGGCAAATACACAAGGATAAAAGCTCCCGAGGTCAGAGGAGGGAGCTGGGCTTGGCACCCCCTGCCCTAACCCCCGCTCAGCCCTCTTCTGGCCCTTCCTGAAGGAGCTTCTCTTGCTCCCCAGAGCCCTCTGGCCAGCCAGCTGACAGAGTGCATGACTCAGAGCCTGGCAGTGAGTCTGCTGAGATGGGGGGGGGGGGGGATGGCCCAGCCAGAGGGCAAGAGGGCAGATGCGCCCAAGGCCCGTCAGGGAGAGAGGACGCAAGGGAGGCAGTCAGGCAGGCCACAGGCCTGAAATGGAGCACATCAGCAATTTTACTACTGCCTTAATAGGAGACTGTACCTAGAAATGCAGATCAGAATTCCCTGGGTAACTTCCCATGGGAATGTCCTGTGGAGCCTCTCCCCTTACTGTCATCCTCACAAATGTCCCCACCTTCTATCTCAAAGGGGCTCACTTTGGGGGGGGGGTGGCACTCCAGCCCCCCAAGGAGGGAGCATTTGTAAGTCTATTAAGAAATGTGCTTGCTTGATGTGGAAAGTGCCTTTGCAGCCCCCCACAGGTTTCTGGGAGCTGAAAGGGGGCTCTGTAGCAGAACAGGACACCTCGAGAGGTGGGGTGAGATGGGAGGGCCAGCCTGCTGCCTGGGTGCTCAGAACCCCTGTCACTGGCACTCTCCTTCACAAATTTACACTGGCCTTGGGGGCTCAGACACGGGAACCAATATTTCCTCTACCAGCTTTTTTTCCTCCACATTCACTTTTCCAGTCCCACAGCTGAGCATGAGGAGGCTGAGGGGAGAGCTGGAAGTTGGTGCCTGGCCTGTTTTTCTTGGTCTGAATCAAAAGCAGAATCCGTGGCCACTTGGGGATGGGCAGATTTTCCCTGTGCCACAGCCTGAGGTGAGGGGGAGGGGAGGAAAAGACTGCTGATGTTTCCAGCATGCTGGGCTGGGGCTGGTGGAGCTGGGGACTGCATGGTTTTCCGAGGTGAGAGAGCCCTGTCAGAGTGGGCAGTCTACCCACAGAGGGCCCAGGGGCTTGGCTCAGTCATGGGGTGCAGTGCAGACGTTCCTTGGGGTTTAAAGGCCCAAGGAATAGGGCACAGCCCCTAATGGTGGCGAGCCCATGTTCCCTGTGGAGAAACAGTTGTTTTCTCTAAGATAACAAACCCAGCAAAGTCTTGGGAAAGTCCTTCTCTTTCATGCCACAAGACCAGACAAGGCCTGGGGTCAGGCACCAAGCTGCTCCCAGCCTCCCTGCTGTCCTGCATGTTGAGCCAAGGTCTCCTTACATGGCCTTTGGATCACAAACCTAGCATAGCTCCCTGTCAGCCATCCTTCTCACCTGGCCTCAACTCCCTGGCACGGCTGCTTGCAAGTCTTCCCTCCATCAAGTGTCTCTCCGTCCCCTCCGCCCATCCTGGGTACAACCTGCCCAATGACGCCCATCTGGCACTGTGGTCCATTCCCTCTGTGCACAACCTCACACTCCAGCTCACCCCGGCCCTGGGCTCTGTCAAACGCTCTCGTATTAAGCCAGTTCTGAGCCATCCCTTGAACCCCACCACCTGACCAAAGTACTTTCACACAAATGACTCTGTTTTTTATACTCAACAACCGTGGGGAGCAGCCAGGGCAGGAATCACCATCCTCATTTCAGGGATGAGGTTCAACAACTTTCCAGGGCTCAGCCTCCTGGCTGCCCCGTTGTCCTGACGTCCCTATGATGAGCTCTTCCTTCTCTCTTGGCACACAGTGAGAGCTCCACAAGAGAGGAGGCAGCATGGTGTACTGTAACGGCCCCCGGCACCAGAATACCTGGGTTCAAGTCCCACCATGGCCACTGTGACAGGTGGGACCTGAGCTGAGTCACTTCACCTTTTGGCCTCGAGGACCTGGGGCTTAAAATTCTGCCTCTGTCACCCTGGGCAAATCACTGGGCCTCAGTTTCCCCATGTGTAAAAGGAGTGGGTTAGACTAGATGGTTTCGGAGTTCTCCCCCCGTTCTCGAGCTCTACAGTCCTGTCTTGCTCTAATAGCCTAAACTGTGCCAATTAATGGAACAGGATGCAATTTCTGTTCTCCCTGAAGCTAATCTGAAGCCCTGGTGCTCGACAGCAACAGAAATGCAGAAACTGATAACTGTCCTCCAGCCGGCTGCCCCTGCTCCGCTGTGACATCGGCCTCTGCAGCAGAGAGCCTCCCCTCGGGGCTCAGCAGAGCTCCTTTCTCGGGCTCTGAAGCTGATGGCGGTCACTCAGAAAGGAAGGGGCCCTTTACGGAGGCTCCCTCCACCTGTCTTGGAGCGTCAGGATGCACAAAGCTCACAAAGATAGAGGAAGTTACAGCATCAGCTGTAACTCAAGGAACGCTGTCCATCCTGGATCACTGAGAAGTCACCTGGCTGCCTGGCTTGTCTCCTTCTTCCCTCCAGCTGCCTACTGGGTAGGGACTATGTGCCGGCAGCAGGATTCAGCCTCCACCTTCGGAGCATGCAAGGCCCCCCCTTAAACCTGCAGCTCTTCTCAGGGCCCCATGTTTTACACATCACTGCCAGGAAAAATGCAACGCTGGTTTTCCCCTCTGAGAGAATGATGTTCTCCGCCTGTTTCACTTGCAACAGAGAGCAGTGGAGGCTGAGGTCCACTCCGTGGGGGGCTCCCACCGGGTAGCGTGGTGGAACCCTCTGGGAAATGGGCCAGGGCCTGCTGCACACTGAAGAGGATGCGCTAAGTCATGGGGTTTCATCCCTCTCCTGACCTCTGAGGTTCCACGTGGTCTAGAACGTCTTCTCACATCCAGACGACTAGGACGAGGGCATGGGTGAGTCTGCTTCAGACTCTCGATTTCATTTCTCATGCTCCTGCCTGAGTAACCTCAGTGGGGTACCCTGTGCTCCGAATGCTCACTTCTCCCCTCTCCCTTGTCTAGATGATAAAGTTTTGACTACAGCTACTGGCATTCGAGGCTCTCCTCATGATCTCCCTCCCAGAGCAGACTAACTGAGCTGCAGGACCTCACAGTCCATCCTGTGCGCACACCTAAGCACATGGGAACTCTCCGGCAGCAGGTCCCTACTCAAGGGGAGATCAAAGCCACCGGACGCAGACCGTCCTACGTCTGTCTCTCCACCCCGGCTCTTCCCTCCCTGTTCTTGTCTTCCCCACTCCCCCTTCCACATCTCGCTTCGGCCTGGTCTAGAACAGAGCCTCCCCCACCCTCACCTAGTGAAGTGGCTCTGCCCCGTCAGGGCCTGATGCAGGGGCTGTCTCTGCCCCCTGCGAATGCCCCACAGTGCTTTGTGGGTCTCTCTCTTGCACCCTTCTTCTGTTTGCCTGAGGACCGTGTGCTACCAGTGAGCAGGGCCTGTGCATTATCGATCTTTTTATTCACAGTGAATTACACACAGGGGGTGGTTAATCATGGCTGAATGAACAAATGACTTCTAAGCCCAGCCAGTGATTGGTTTTCTCAGGACAAGCTTGTCGGGTCTGCCAGAGGCAACAGAGAAGCTTAGTCTCTGTGCTGGGGCAGGCAGGCAGGGAGGTGAAGACAGATGGATAAGGTAGATGGACAGGTGGACAGAGAGAAAGAAGGTTGTCGTTCAGTCATTTTAATTGTGTCCAACTCTCTGTGACCCCATTTGGGGTTTTCTTGGCAAAGGTACTGGAGGGGTTTGCCATTTCCATCTCTAGCTCATTTTACAGATGAGGAAACTGAGGCAAGCAGGGTTAAGTGACTTGCCCAGGGTCACATAGTTAGTAAGCATTTGAGGCTGCATTTGAACTCAGGTCTTCCTGACTCCAGGCCCAGAGCTCTACCCACTGTGCCACCTAGCTGCACAGAGAGAACCTGACAGACTTACAACAGGTCAGGCACCATGTTAAATCCTGGGGATACAAATCCAAGCATTCAAGATGGTGGCTGCCTTCCAAAGAGAAGGAAATGCCCTGTAAAGGGAGCTAGAGCACAGCGGGGGCAGCCTGGTGAGAAGATGAAGGGTGCAGAGGCAAGGCAGGGGCCCAGGACCTGGGCACGGCGCCCAAAGTTTCAGGGCGGAAATGGAAGAGATGGCCTGAGTACAAACAGCATGGTCAGGAGATGACTAGGAAGTGGGGTGGGCAGTGGGAGCAAAGGCCTCTGGGAGCCCCCTACCTCACCGTGAATCCTTAAGGGTCCATCACTGGCTTCCTGTCTCTAGCCAGACCTGAAGGAAGGGAGAAGCAAGCTCCCTCCAGCCGTGTGCTGGTGTGGGCGGCTAGCCTGTCCATCGTAGGGCAGGTGGAGCAGTGCTCACTCTTGGAGGGCTGAGCTAGCGGAAGTTCTCTGCTGACTTAATGGAACGTACCTAATTTGCCCTAATTAAATTACTCGGCTATAGATGATTATCATTTAAAACTGATACAATAAGTAAGTTTGTATGATTAGTCTCCAAGCTGACAAATGAATACATTTATCAAATGGCATCTTGGCCTGGCTCACTGCACACACAAAACCCTGCAGATGAAGAAATTAATTTTCCTCTCCTCTGCAGTTATTAAGAGTTGTTCCAATTGTAACGACACACTTCTCTTCTCATCATGGTGGGGATGTAACATGTTACGTTCAACAAGGCTATTAGTTATGTGGCTTTACACCACACAGACAGACACAGACAGACAGACAGACACACACACACACACACACACACACACACACTCACCCCCGGGTGAAACGAACAAGAAAATGCCCTTTGCCCCAGACTCACTGCCCCGTCTCCAAAGCCCATAGCACAGGCCCTCTACCCCACAGATCTCTGACCTCCAGTTGAAACCCCAGAACTGGGCAAGCCTCACAGCTTTGGGGCAACACCCTCCCTTTCTATGGTTTCGTTTTATGAAGAAGGAATGCCAGACATCAGAAATCCGGCTAGGCCAGCAGCCTCCCAGGCCCAGGTTACACAGAGGTCCTGAGAAGCGGAGAAAATGACTCTAAATGCTTTGGGCTGATGATTCGATCTCAGCTCCATATTCCACACCCTCAGGAAAAATATAATGGAGGCTGGGCACCAGATTTTTGCCCTTTCCTTTACCAGAGCATGGGAGACGTGAGCCCCAGACCCTGCTTTCCTACTTTCTCAACCAAGGACAAGTAAACCTAAAGAGAAAGCTTGGGCAGAGCCACCCACACGTGGAAGCTCCAGCACCTTGAAGCTGCAAATCTCCCCTCCGCGGTGGGCAGCGGGCCGGGCCTCCTCCACAGACTGAACTGGCTCTTGATCCCATCATCTGGTTTCAGGTACAAGGAAGTCTACACCACCTCATGCCAATCCTTCGATGCCTTTCTGCTCACTCTTGTGGGTGCCTTCCAAGACGCACCGCAAAAGATCTGGCCCAGGATGTTTTCCCTTTGGACTCTCCTGCCCTGCCCCACCCACAGGGTCCGGAGGAGGGAGGCAATCCCCCTCCCACTTTACATCTAGACCTTTCTTCTACAACTATGCTTCTATGACTCTTCCTTTTGCCAGATCCTTGAAATCCATGCATCTGCCTTCTCTCAATCCTGCTCACTGTCACTGGCCGACCATCAGCCATCCTCCCAACTGTTTCAATGCCTTCAATGCCTAGCTCACGGTCTTCTTTGCCCCTTCCCCCAATTATCTTTAGGGGTTTCAACATTCCTGTGGATGCTCCTGCAGCAAGCCGACTACACTGTCCCTCAGTGGCCTCTCTCTTTTCCCTCCTGTTCTGGCCCCACAGAGACACTCGGTCCCCTGGGCAGCCCCATTCCACATCATTCCTCTTTGTCAGCGCCCCTCCTCCTCCAGCTAGCCGGGACTATTTGTGCTTCCTCACACGTGGCCCGCCAATGGCAATCCCTGTCCTCCAGGCTGCGAGTGTTCTCTCTCCTCCCCTCCTGCCAGTGCCTCGACATCTACGTGAGGCTACGCCGTCTCCACTTGCACCCAGGGACCACACCATGTTTGCCGCTGTGTCCCAGGGCCAGCACAGGGCATCTGGCACAAAGTAGGGGCTTGATAAATCATGCTGATGGGCTGACTCAATTCTGAGTCCCCAGGATCCAGAGCTCTGACATTCTGCGTTAGGCCTATGACCTCTGGGACTCACGGATCTGCACGAAGGCCATTTTTGGCACCGATCCTCACACCATCTTCTTCTGCCGCCATCTTCCCCACACAAGCTTTCCTTGCCTCCACACCCAAGCTGGACTTCAGAGCCATCCACATCAACATCCTGTCCTCCTCCTCAGACACTCTCTCCAGTGCAGGAAACACTTGGAACTGCTGGCTGTTCTCCTCTACTGGCTGGCCTTGAATCAGCTCCCAGAGTTCACACCTTCACTTGTAGGGAGGAGTGGCAGAGCCAGAGCAGAACCCATTAAGACCCAGTTTGGCCAGGACTTGTACACAGTGAATAAGGGTACTGAGCCTGACGTCAGGAGGGACCTAAGCTTGAATGATACTTCCGATGCTTATTCACTGTGTGATCCTGAGCCAGTCTACTTGCTTCTCTGTGCCTCAGTTTCCTCATCTGCAAGACAGGGATAATCATACCTGCGGGCACTTAGGTGGCACAATGGGCACTGGGCTTAGAATCAGGAAGACTCATCTTGCGGAGCTCAAATCTGGCCTCAGACACTTACTAGCTGTGTGACCCTGGGCCAGTCACTTGACCCTGTTTGCCCCAGTTTCCTCATCTGTAAAATGAGCTGGAGAAGGCAACGGCAAACTGCTCGGTATCTCTGGCAAGAAAACCCCAAATGGGGTCCCGGAGAGCTGGACGAGACTGAAAACGACGGAGCAACAATAAATCATAGCTGTAGTGTCGAGCTCACGGGGAGGCTGGGAAGATGAGGTTGTGTGTAAAGTGTTCAGAGATACATGTATACGAATGCCAGCTCTGCACAGCGCTGTTCTTACTGCGTGACGAGCTAAGGGGCCCGTGGTTAGCAAGGCCGCCTGCTGCCCTAGCCCTTGGCTTCTCTGCTGAATGGCTTAGAGATCCCTCCGGGGCCGGGGGGTGGGAGGACCAGAGTGGCCTCAGATGGTCAATCTCACTTTTTGTACTGGCTAATTTAGCAGCTAATTCGGTTTTGTTTTTGTTTTGGCTAGGCAATGCGGTTAAGTGACTTGCCCAGGGTCACACAGCTAGTAAGTGTTATGTGTCTAAGGCCACATTCGAACGCAGGTCCTCCTGAATCCAGGGCCGGTATTCTATCCACTGCGCCACCTAGCTGCCCCTAGCAGCTAATTCTTGTGAACCTTGAAGCCAGTCCTTTGCTACATTTGCACACTGCTGAACGGCTGCAAGTTATAATTTGGGGAAAAAATAGCTTCACTGTCAAGTAAAGACTGCAGATCTTCATCAGGAGGAAGGCCATGAGGCTCCAGGGACGCTCCTAATGTGTCTGTGCGGCAGTCACACCGACACAGTGCCTGTCCTCAAGGCTTATACTCTAAAGGGGTACAGGATAAACAATGATTTTTTTAACTTCCCCACATCTAAGCCCTCTGCTCAGAATCCTCCACAGGCCAGACCTGACAACTCAACACCCTCCCTCTCCCCCAACTTTTTGTTGTTGTTCTAGAAAGTACAAACATCTTGCTGGCTCCTTTCCTCCCAAGAGAACACTGAGAGCTTTTCGCTTGCACCATCACTCCTTTGGGGGTGGTAGAAATAGAGCTCCTTGCAGTCACTCCTCCACTGACTGTCCTGTGCTTTAATGCTCCAGCTGGCAGATAAGGCCCACTGTTCTGTTCTCCCAAATGAGAATTAAAAAGATAACTACAAGTGCTGGCCAGAGACTCCTCCCAGGGGATGGAGGGGGGCCGGGAAGAGAGGGCTTCTCAGGGGAGCCTCATCCCCTCTCATGGGGAATTCCTAGTAGCCAGTAACTCAGAGAGGGCCAGAAGGGTGAAAGTTTGCCTTGAGAGCATCCCAAGAAGGGCTCAGTGCCCCCAGAAAGTCAGAAAACGAGGCTCACGTGTTGGCAGGAGAATCTGAAAGAGGGCACGAGTGCAGCAGGCCACTCTCTGGAAAGACAAAAGCCGCTGCGAACGAGCTGGGAAGTCCACAAGAGGGTGTGGGCATAGGTTTGGGTCCAAGCAGAAAGGAGGTTTGTATAACAGGACTGATTCTCACCACCACACCTCATTAGCAGGAACATCTCACCAAACGTGGAAGGAGTCTGAGAGGATTAGACAAATGTACCAGTGGGCCATTACCCAGAAGTGTGGTGGCCACAGGTGTCTCTGGAAGGCCATCAGGATGGAATGCCCACCACACCATTAAAACCTAGTGTGGGGAGGGATGGCAGAGGGGCACAAGGTCAGTTCAAGCCCATAGAAGAAAAAAGCACTTTGCTTAATGTAACCAAGTGTTAAATCTGCCAAGAAAGTATTTACGCTGTTTTATAAGGTTACAGAATTTGGTCTCCGGGGAATTTGAAAACTGTTTTGTTTCTAGGGCTTCTAGTAGGCCTAGAATCTCATTCAGGCTGTTCCCTGTCCCAGTCCTGGGCCTCCTGCTGATTTCTTCTAACAGGATGTGATGTGGTGATGCGCCTGCCCCTCCTAATAGAGCCCTCCAAGCCACAGAGAAACCGAAAAGGTGTCTGTAGGTGCTCTTGGGGGTGGGGGACTGGAGGGGTTGAGAGGAGTGGGGCGGGCAGGAGGGGATGGTGGCGAGGAGACCCTCATCCTGGCCCACAGTTTTTGTTCCATTCTTCCTCAACTCTGCCTTGTTCCTCCTCACCCCGCCCCTTCCTTTCTTCCTCCTTCCCACCTTTCTTCTCTCCCTCCCTTTCTCTCCTCTGTCTCTCTCTCCCTCTTCTCTCTTTCTCTCTCTCACTCCTTTCCACTCTCTCTCACCCTCTTTCCTTCCTCCTCTCTTTCCCAAATATAGCAGCGCAAATCCTGACTTAGGAAGGGAGGAGACAATAAGATATTTTAAAATGCCAGGTTCTGGGGCATAAGCAAGAAAATATTGAATACCAAATCCTATTTCCATGACCCAATCTACTCCCTGAAACATTCTTTGGGTCACAGAATTTGAAGGGTTGGAAGGGACTTCAAGTGGCCATCCAGGATACCCCATACCCCCAAAGAATTCCCACTACAACATACCAAACAGCGATTATCCAAATGACTCGGCTTAAAAGCTGTTTTACTTCTAGTGACGGGGCACTGACGCTCCCAAAGCAGCCCTTCTATTTCTGGACAGCTGTGGTTTTTACTGAGTCTATCCACGATCTCTTAGTTCTGCCGCCAGGATCAAGAAAACCAAATCTGACTCCTCTTCCATGTGCCCCCAGTGCCTTCCCTTCTCCAGGACAAACACTCTCAGCTCTCTCAAGAGATCACCACATGGAACCTTCACCATTCTGGCGCTCTCCTCTTGGGGTCCTCTAGCTTATCAAGGTCCTTTCTGAACCATGGTGCCAGAACTGACTATAATCCTCCAAATGGAGGCTGGGCTAGAGCATGGGGGAGGGGGCTCTCACTTGTTCCTCTGGGAATACACTGCCCAAGGTTGCTTTTAGCTTTGCTGGCTGCTGTATCTCATTGCTGACTCACATCGAGCTTGCGGTCCACTAAATACTCAAGTGTTTTTCAGACAAATTGCATCTCAACAGGCCAACTTGTGCTTATGAAATTCTTGGTTCATTTATCCCTATTAAAATTCCATTTTATACAAAAAGGAAAAGGACCTATGTGTACAGAAATATTTACAGCAGCTCTTTCTGTGGTGGCACAGAATTGGAAATTTGGGGGATGTCCATCCACTGGGGAATGGCTGAACAAGCTGTGGTATATGATTGTGATGGAGTACTATTGTGCTTTAAGAAGGGATGAGCTAGATGCTCTCAGGAAAACCTGGAAAGACAACTACATGAACTGATGCAAAATGAAGTGAGCAGAACCAAGAGAACATTGCACACAGTAACAGCCACACTGTGTGATGACTAACTTTCATCGACTTAGCTCTTCTCAGCAATGCAATGACCCAAGACGATTATGAAGGACTTATGATGAAAAATACTGTCCATCTCCAGAGAATGAACGGTAGAGCCTGAATGCAGATCAAAAATACTTTTTCTTTACCTTATTTTCCTTGGGTGGTGGTGGTTGTTTTTTTGTCTGTGTTTTCTTTCATAGCATGACTTACATGGAAATGTGTTTTACGTGACTACACATATATAATAAGCTATGTCTAATTGCTTGCCTTCTCAATGGGGGGAGAGAAGGGAGGGAGAGAATTTGGAACTCAAAATTTGAAAAAAAATTGTTAAAATTGTTGTTACATGTAATTGGGAAAAAACAAAATATTAAATTACCAAAAAAAAATCTATTTTATTAGATTCAGTCTAATGTTCTAGCCTGTCAAGATTTTTTGTGTCCTGTCATCCAGAGTGTTAGCCATCCTTCCGAGCTTTTGCATAACCTGCAAATTCAGTAAGGACATCGCCTATGCCTACATCCAAATCAGTGATAAAAATGTTAAACAACACAAAGCCAAGCGCCAGTCCTTGAGGCACTCCAGTGGAGAACTCCTGAAGCTGACACTGAGCCAACAGCTCGACTATTCAACCAATTCCAGATCCATCTTCTTATCCTATGTCCTACCCACATGTGTCCATCTTTTCCATGAGAACACCCTGGATACTTGATCCAATCCTTTGTTAACATCTAGATAAACTCATTCTACAGCAGTCCCCTAACTGACCAGCTAGGATTGGTCCAGGCTGCCGTCTTCTAGGAGAGCTCTCCTCTCTGCCATTACTGTTTCTTTTGGCTTGATGTCTTAGCTGTCCTTACATCTTGGAGACCAAGTCAGAGGATGTCAAGGAAAGCACCACGACTCTGAGTCACTTCAGGATTCTAACCTAGACACCGAAATGATTCAAAAGGAAACAGAGGCTGACAGGCTGAGCCCCTGTACCTGGGGCAGCTGGGATGGCAATACCTTCTGAATGGGAAAGAGTTGTCTCCACCTGACTCAGGGGAACTTCTAAGTCCAAGCCCTTAGTCTGCAGTATGCAAGGAAGGCTTCACCTAGTTTTAGACACAGAGGGTAGCCATCTAAGGATTCTCTGCCCAACATCAACTAGTCAGTCAATCAGTAAGTATTTATTAAGTGCTTATAAAATACTATGTAACTACTGAGGATACAAAGACAGCAGTAAAACAGCCCTTGCCCTCACAAAGCTTCTATTTAAATGGGAGAGAGAACACATCCCCTGAATTTAATTCAGAGGATCACTGCATACAAATTGCTGAACAACTGTGCTCATTTCGCACACCAGTAAGGTTATGCTTAAGATTCGGCAAGCCAGGCTTCAGAAATATGTGAACAAAGGAACACCAGGAAAGCAGGCTAGTCTGCAAAGAGACAGAGGAACTAGAGTCCAAATTGCCAACATTAGCTGGATTATGGAGAAAGCAAGGGAGTTTTTAAAAAAAAATCTGCTTCATTGACTACACCAAAGACTTTGACCGTGTGGATCACAACAAAATGTGGTGAGTCCTCAGAGGTGGAACACCAGACTACCTTGCTTGTTTCCTGAGGAACTTGTATATGGGCTAAGAAGCAAGTTAGAACTGAACATGGAATGACTAATTAGTTTAAGATTGGAAAAGGAGTACAAGGCTGCATACTGTCACCTTATTTAAATTACATGCAGAGGACATCATGCAAAATGCCAGGCTGGACAAATCAAAAGCCAAAGCAAACACTGCTGGGAGAAATACCAACCACCTCAGCTATGCAGATGATACCGCTCCGATGGCAGAAAGCGAAGAGGAATTAAGAAGCCTCTTGATGAAGATGAAAGAGGAGAGTGTAAAAGCTGGCTTGAAGCTTAACATCAAAAAAACTAACATCTTAGCAACTGGCCCCATCACTTTCTGGCAAACAGAAGGAGGAGAAATGGAAGCAGGGTCAGATTTTATACTCTTGGGCTCAAAGATCACTGCAGACAGGGACTGCAGCCATGAAATTAAAAGATGCTTGCTCTTTGGAAGGAAAGCTACGGCAAATCTGGACAGCATACTAAAAAGCAGAGACATCACCTTGCTGACAAAGGTCTATATGGTCTAGATGATAGTGAACCCATGGGAGTTGGTAAATGTAGAGAGAAAGCCATGGGGGAAACTCCTATTTACAGGGTATGGTTGAGACCAAATGGATGGAGAAGAGCCATTCAGCAATATTCTGGTGGGAGCTGGTCACACCTATCTATTTATACCACATCTGGGGTACACAATCCACTCCTCAATATGGCCACGCAGACAGCCAGGCTCCTTGGGCCCTCTCAGCAGCTCAAGTGATGAACTGCTGCTCTCACTGTTCCTATACTGTACTATCAGCATTGCTAATTAATGGCTGTGAGGAGGGGAGGGGATGGTCTGTGGCCACTGGACTACGCTTCTCTGCACATTCTTCATATCAGCAAGCTCCTCCATGCCCCCAACGCTTTGTACATGTCTGGGAACACGTGTCAGATACATGGTCATGTCTGATTATGTCTCCTCCCTCCTTGATAACAGCAGCTCCCTATCATCCCTTGGATCAAATACAAAATGCTCTGTGTGGCATTCAAAGTTCTTCATAAGCTTCCCCCTCCCACCTTTCTGGTCTTATATCTTACTCCCCGCTATGTACTCTTCCATCCAATGACCCCGCCTCCTGGCTGTGCCACAAACAAGACCCTCTCTTGTTCTCAGTTCTGGGCATTCTCTCTGGCTGCCCCCAGGCCTGGGATGCCTTCTTTCCTCTGACCTCCCTGGCTTCTTCTACGTCCCAACCAAAGTCTCACCTCTCGCTGGAAGCCTTCCCCAACCCCTCTTCATTCTAGAACTTTCTCTCTATCCTGCATGTATCTTGTTTGCCCAGAGCTGTTTGCATAACATTTCGTCTCATTAGACTGTGAGCTCCTGGAGAGCAGAGACTGCCTTTTGCTTCTCTTTGTATTCCTGGTGATTAGTACTGTGCCTGGCACACAGTAGGTGCTTAAGACATGTTTTTGACTGCTTGACTATACACTGAGATGACAGATGTGCTAATCTCTACTGTAGATGCCACTAGGGTCTTACCTAACTGTGAAATACAATTTGACACAGACGTCAATTTTCCTACTAATTGTTCCTGAAAAAAGATCTTCCCTTAAACCACAACTGCTCGACCTTGGCCTGGCTTGGTCAAAGAGGACAGTAAAGTGGTGGAGAGAGGAAGAAGGAAATATCTGGGAAAGGGGAGGAGCGGTCATATTGCCTGAAACTGGAAGACGAAATGAAGACAGAGGGATGGCAGCAGATGCTGGGGAGAGGAGAACGCTGAATCCTGAAGAGAAGAAACTCTCTCACATTTTGTCCCCTGGCCACATCTGCTCTTAGGTCAAGTCCTACGCCACACTGTGCTGGTAATGCAACACTAAGTTTACAAGAAACCTGGCTACATTCTTAATTAATTCCCTGTCTCCCGCCCCCAAAACCACCTCATCCACAGCCCCAACCTTTCCTAAAACTTTACCATTTGAAAAATCACCTCAGAGAAGAACCAGCCAAGCAAATGGAACACAAAGGGCGAATTCTGGTGAAAAGCTCCTCCTACTTTAAAAAGAGGCTTGTTGTGGAAATAATGCATGTGTTAGATGAGAAAAACCAAACTGGTGTTCTATGTTACGTCACTGCCCACACCAGCGGCAGCTATTCCAAAGGTTTCATTCTCAGCCCTCACTCTTTTATTTGCCTCCCCTAATCAGAGACATGCCCCAGAGGAAGGTCTGCATGTGAGCATTTAGGGTCAAGGGGCAGGTGTTGGGTGCACAGAGGAGGGGGTCAAGGGGCAGGTGCTGGGTGCACAGAGGAGGGGGGTCAAGGGTCAAGTATTGGGTACACAGAGGAAGGGGGTCAAGGGGCAGGTGTTGGATACACACAGGAGGGGGTCAAGGGGCAGGTGTTGGGTATATAGAGGAGGGGGGTCAAGGGTCAAGTACTGGGTACACAGAGGAAGGGGGTCAAGGGGCAGGTGCTCGGTGCACAGAGGAGGGGGTCAAGGGGCAGGTGTTGGGTATATAGAGGAAGGGGGTCAAGGGGCAGGTTGTTGGGTATGCAGAGGAGCCAAGCCCCACCCAGGCCCCACCCACACTGCCACAGCTAGGCTCTTTTAAAACGACTGCATTAGAAGTTAAAGCACAGAAAGCTCTTCTGTCAGGACAGACACCTGTCATGGGAATGGGCAGAACAGCCGCCCCTGACTCATGACAAGGAGTCATCACTGCCAGCCCCCTGGGGTATTCTGGGCCTAGGACTTCCAACAGCAGAGCCCCCAAAGACCCACGCAGCTCAGGGGAATACGGACATGGGATCCACAAAGCTGTACTGTTCTGCCACAGGAAAGTCATATCTGGCTCCAACTCTCCTTCCTTACAAAACACGCAGGGCGACAGCCAAGCTCAAGACCTATAGCAGTATCAGGAGAATAAGAGGGATAAAAGCAACAGGGTGCGACAGAAGGAGCGCTAGACTTAAAGACCTGGGGTCTAGTCTCAACTCGGACATTTACTGGCTGTGTGACTGTGGGCCCATTCTTCTGCCTCTCTGTGCCTCGGTTCCCTCAACTACAGAGTGGGACTTCATTATACATGGACTATCTATCATACAGCGTTGTGGCTGTTTTGAAAAATGCTTTGTAAACACTGCATCACTATAGAAATATAAACTATCCACTTCTTGTAGCAGTAAAGAATTAGAAACAACCACAGAAGTGGAAAACACAATACCATCCACTGGACAATGGTTCAACCCAGTGTGGTTCATGAATGTAAGGAGATGATTGGTGCCGTGAGCAACAGCAAATACAGCGAATGCAGAGAAACATGAGACGATGTAAGTGAACTGATGGAAAGTGAAGCAAGCCAAACCAGCTCGCCTGCAACGTTGCTAATGGAAAACAAAACCACCAAAACAATCCACAGTGAACGGCTTGAGATGACAGCTCTGGACTGGGAGTTCAGAGGCCTCGATGACTTACGGCCACAGGTCCCAGGAAGGCCCTTCTCTGGAACACGGCGACGACAGCAGCCGGGCCAGTCCCAGCTCCTGGCTGTGAGCGTCAATGAGGAAAACACCTTACGCACATGAAGCACGATCGGCACCCCCGGGGCTTCCGGCCCACTGGCTCTGATTCCTGAGGGCAGTGAAGGCAGTGGCTCCTCAGCCGTCCCTTCCTCGGGTGGCCCTCCCCAGGCAGTACTTAACCTGCACTGCTGCAAACCCACTAGGTTTGGTGAGTTCAGTTAACTGCAGACCAAAGGAAACTCGAGCTCCACACTTGGCCACAGCCTCAGTCG
Organism: Vombatus ursinus; assembly: GCF_900497805.2. NCBI lineage: Eukaryota > Metazoa > Chordata > Mammalia > Diprotodontia > Vombatidae > Vombatus > Vombatus ursinus. Next base: position 4,549,432 of record NW_020954586.1, on the reverse strand, counting down.
CTCTCCCTGGACGTGGCCCCTGGGCGGCCTCTCCCTGCTCCGTGCAGCTGTGCAGCGCCTGGCTGACCTCACCTCCGAGGCAGGGGAAGCACTGGGCTGGGGCTCAGGAGATTCCCCAGCTCGAGTTCTCACCGTACCGCTGTGTGAACCGGGGTGACCTGGGCTAACTCCCTTAGCTGTTCTGGGCCTTGGCGGCCTCCTCAGCAAAGCGTGGAGTCGGACCAAGTGAGTGGAGGATATTTCCAAGTCGGATGGTCTATGAGAGACAGCTCCAGTGGAGTCCCTGGGCTGAGCCCGAGGATTAGGCTCCTGCTTCGGGTGGGACGTTGCACTGTGACCAAGTGCCCCGCTCCGCCTTGGGCCAAGTCCCCTCTGTGAAAATCCCCCCTTGCCCTTGGGCCGGGAAGGCCCTGTCAGTGCCCCGAAAGCACTGCTTCCATCTCCCTGCCACGGAACCGGAAAGGGTCAGGGGCTGCAGACAACAATGCACAAGGCCTCACCTTCATCCTCATTCCTCACCTCGGAACAATCCCAGTTCCATCAGATTAGCCCCAAATAGGAAAGGCAGCAATAATAAAGAGTTTGCACTTCAGTTACAAACGGCCGATTCCAAAAAGGCCATCTCAGCCACAGGCTAGCCCCTATGCTATAACCCTCGGTTATGTCTGAGCTACAACAGACTCTTCCTTCAAAAGCAAATAAACCAACAAACAGAAGAAGGGGCTTCCTCTCAGCCTCCCAAGACTTTCCTGAGAACAGAAGACCTCCATCCATCTTTCCTCTGCCACTGCTGGGTCTAGACTCCTCTGCTCCCTGAAATGAACGCCTTACCACCCAGCCAGGAAACCATCACATGGGCCAAAGTGCAGAAGGACAACATCCCCCACCCCCACAGGGGTCTGGCAATGTTAGCCAATGTCACCCCGGGCTGGAGATCATTTCCTTCACTCTTCTCAGATTCAGGCAAAGGAAAGAAGCCCAGAGGAGGAAGCCTTTAGACGCTGGTCTGATTTCAGACTCCTGCCCAATTAACCCCAATACAGAAAGGTCTCTCTTTGTGGAAAGCAGCTCTGGAAATTCCAGTCTCCAATCCCATCCGTCCCCCTTCCCCCCAAAAATGATGAGGATGAGGCCGAAGGCTCTGGCCCAGCAGGGCTGCACTGTCAGAAGCACTCGCTGTCCAAGACTGCGCGGGAGGAAACAAAACCCTACCTGGCACGCACTGTCCCCTGAGCCAGACTACAGCCTATATGCCTGGTGGGAAGGGGAACCCCAGCTGGCATGTCTGAGTCTTTTGAGGAAATGCTGAGGCCTCTGCCATTCCCAAAGTGGGCCTTGCCTCCTTTGGGGAACCTATCCAATAGAAGAACAGTCATTCAGCGAGATGGCCAGGGACCTCCAAGCTGTAGAGGTGAAAGGAGGCCCAGGCCCTGGGAGGGTACACGCACCACTGCCAAGACAAACAGGTGAGAGCTCCAGCCGGGCAGGCACAGCTCAAAGGCTCCGAGACATCAGCCAAACTAACCTATGCTGACGGCAGGCTATGTGACACAAGGGTTGGCAGGTTTTGTCAAGGCCTGGATCTAGACAAGGGAAGCTCAGAGGCTTCCAGAGCTCCCCGGAAGGCAAAACCAAGTTGGCTATTCCTGAGGCAGATGGCTCCTGGGACTGGACAGCAGCACCAGTCTGCCAGGTCCAAGGCATGTGAAGCCAGACCTAATCATCTGCTTGCTCTGAATGCTCTAGAGACCCTGGAGAGCCCTGGCACAAGGCCAGAGAGCTGAAGCAAGACCTCTTTGACTCCCCGCTCCCAGAGCTTTCTCCAAGGGAAAGCAAGGTACCCTCGCTTCCTGACCAGGCTCCAATACCTTCACTACTGTTCTGTTGGATGGCAGGTGTCCTGGGGCCTCACAGGACACAACAGTACCACTTGCCACCAGGTGGAACCTCAAGGGAGCCCTGTACAGTCTGATTTCCCCAACCACTCCTCAATGGCCAGCATGTTTCCATTCCCTTAGACTTGCCTGGGCATCCCATCCTCAACCTGCCACTCTGCAAACCTCAACTCTATCTCAGTCCCAGGCCGTGTCCCACTCCAGATGTGCAGGCTGCCCCTTCCACTGTGCCCTCTGGGATGCCTGCTCCATAGTGAGTAAGCTTTTTATCTTAAGTCTCTTCCTTTCTCACTCCTTCCATCTTCTGACCTTCACAAGACCTGACTGCACCCCAATGATCTCAACTTCCCTCGCCACCCTTTTCAGCAAAGGTTGTATTTTCTCTCCAGTTCTCTCATAACGCCTGACGAACTGACCGCCACCACCACTTCCAACTCTCCCTATCACACCTTCGCTAAGCGCCCTCTCCTCTGAGGTTCACACTACCCAAACTGTCCCCAAATCCACAGCCTTTGTCTACAATGGCCCGGGAAGCTCACTCCACCCCTGGACTTCACACACTGGAAGAACCCCGCCTAAGCTGCCATGTCTTCATCGCTCTCCAGGCTGCACTTCTGACCCTCCTGTTCTTTCTCTACAATGCTTCCCCCCCCCCCCCCCCTCAGCCAGGTACCTGAACAGCTTTTCAGCTCCCTTCCATGTTCTGTCTTCCCCCATTAGAATGTAAGCCCCTTGGATGCAGGGGTAGGCTTGCTTTCTTTTTCTTCCTTCCTTCCTTCCTTTCTCTCTTTTCCTCCCTCCCTTCCTTCTTTCCTTCTTTCTTCCTTCCTTCCTTTCCTTTCTTTCTCTCTCTCCTGTCTTCCTTCCTTCCTTTCTTTCCTCCTAGTGCTTAGCACAGGGTCTGACACATAAACTCTTAATAAATGCTTGTTGACTTGCTCCATATTGACCCAAATCTTCGAAATTCTCCTTCCTTCCTCAATGATGTCAGTGCGTAGCTCAGTCTTTCTGTCTTCTCCCTACTGCCTGCCCTCATTCCAGGGAACTTCCACATACATATTGATGCGCCCTCAAATACGCCAACTTGCCAGTTCCTCAGTCTACTCAGTTCCAATGACCTACTCTTCCACTCCATGTCAGCCACACACGGAGACAGTCATTCCCTTAATTCTGCCACCACCCGTAAGTGGCCCACATCCTGGCTGAACAGCTCCTAAATTCCATTATTTGGTCGCAATCTTTTGTCATTCCCGTCTTTCCTATGCCTTTCAACCCCTAACCTTGTTCTTTATCCTTGCCATGAATTCTGTTTCCTCTCCACCCTGTTCTTTCCCAGGCTCTGCACTGGCTACACTCTTTTCCTTTCCCTATCTTGATCCCTTTGTGAGACTGTTTAAAGCTCCACCATCCTCTACTCTTGAATCGCTTGCCCTCTTCTTCTAATGTTGCCCACGACTTTCCAAACCCAAGCCTGAACTACTCCCACCATTTGCTGACCTCACTCCTACTCCCCTTTGGAGCTAGAAGAAATCATGAAATCGTGCTGACCTGAGTTAACTACAATCTGTGCTATGAGGCCGCCGCTACACTCCGCTCATCCGTCGTCAGCCGCTAGCCCGCTCACCGCAGTGTTTGTCCCAAGCCCTGTAGGAGAGCTCCTTCTCCCCTCACCCTGCACCGAGCACAAGAGGCCACGGAGCTCAGGGCTCCTTTTCCTCTCCTCCCCCCTCCTCTCACAGACACATCTTCCTTCACTAATTCCTTCTTCAGTCTTTTGCCCAAAAGGCAGCCCTTCTCTTTGCCAAAGCCAGTCCCTGCACGCCCTCCTATCTCTTCCAGCAGACTGCCACCACTGTCATAGTTGCTCTCTCTCTCTCTAATCTTCAATTTCTCTCTCCTGGTTCCTATTGTGATGTTTACAAACACACCCACGCCCACCACCTCCTCAAGGAATCCTCCCCTAATCCTCCCATCCCCGCCAGCTCTCCTCCTCTCCCTTCTCTTCCCTTCCTCAGCTCAACTCTCTAAGAAAACCCTTCCCAGCTTGGCTCCCAAACCCACCATTCAGCCACAACTGACCTTTCCCAAGAAACCCGCTGCTATGTCTTCTCTTCACAGTATCTCTCAAGTACATCTCTTTGTCTCCACTCACACAGCCATGACCCGACTCAGGCTTTCCTTGCTTCTCCTCTAGACTTCTGAAATCGCCTTCTGACTGGCCTCCTTCCTCAGAGCCTCTCTCCAGTTCCAAGGAGATTCTTCTAAAGCATGGGTCTGAGCAAGCTACCCCCTGCTCTGAGTGCTCCAGTGGCTCCCTATTACTTCCACAACCAGAGCCCTCTGTTTGGCATTCAAAGCCCTTCTTGTATTTCCTTCCCCTCCATTTTCTCTGTGATCCAACTACACTGGCTATTTGCGTTCCTTGCATACAATTCTCCATATCCCACCTCCGTGCCTTTGCCGTGGCAGTGCCCCATGCCTAGAATGTTTTTTCATTACCTCTGCCTTTTAGCTTTCATGGCTTCCTTCAAGACCCTGCTCAAATCCTGACTAATGCAAGAGCTGTTTTTGAGTGTCCTCAGCCATAATTGCCTTTCTCCCTAAGAGGACCTTTTTCTTACTTTGAATATATCTTGTTTATACCCAGTTATTTTTGTTTATCTTTCCCATTAGAATGTGAGCTCTCTGAATGTAGGAATCTTTTTGCCTTCCTTTGTATCCCTCATTACTTAGCACACAGAGAGGGTTTTATAAATACTTGATGACTAACTCCTGAGGCGATCCATTTTGACTATTGGGCAGCTTCAATTATCAGGAAGTTGTTCTTGGCATTGAGTCTAAATATGCCTCTTTGAGACATCCCCTGGTGCTGCTGGTTTTGCTCTTCAGGGCCAAATGGAACACATCCAGTCCTTCTTTCACATGAGAGCTGCTCACGTACCCAAACACAGCTCTCATGGTCCCACCTTGAGTATCCTGCAGGCTCATCATCTACAGTTACTTCAATCTTCACATGACAGGCCTCAAGGCTTTTTCTGGCTGCCCTCTGCAAATCCTCTCCAGCTGATCAATATGCTTCTTATCAATCCAATCTGTTACTGAGCCCTGTTGGTTCTACTTCCATCCCCTGCTGCCATCCCAGGTCAGGACCCTATTACAACCCCCCTTGAGGATTAACATCATCTTCTTACAGGTCTACGTGCCTCCACTCGCTCACCTCTCTGGCCCTTCCTTCATATCATTGCCAGAATAAACTTCCTCACGCATAGACCTTGTTATGTTACTTCTCTGCTCAAAAGTCTTCTACTTGCTTAGCGAGCAAAGATCAAATGTCCCTAAGCAGCACTCAACACTCCCCCTTTTACTCTGTCTTGATTAGATCACATCCGGACTGTTGTGTCCCATTACAGATGCCATATTTTAAGAGGACACTGAGCTAGAAGGCTTCACGGTTGGCCAACCACGACAGCAGAAGGATTCATACCATATGAGAATAGGATGAAGGAATTGGGAAGGGGGATTAAATGTATTCTGTTTGGAGGGCAAAAGTAGGAACAATCGGTAGACAAGGAGGTATTAACGATAGGTATCACAGGGAGGAAAATTTTAGCTCAAGGTAAGAAAAAGCTGCCTAACAATTAGCACAAGATTTAGTAGCTTCTACAATAAAGGATCAGAGGGCTTGGAATGTGATATTCCAGAGGGCAAAGGAGCTGGGATTGCAACCAAGAATCACCTGCCCAGCAAAACTGAGGATAATCCTTCGGGGATCAACTGTGAATGACTTAGCTTTTCTCAGCAATACAATGATCCAAGACAATTCTGAAGGACTTATGATAACAAACGCTATCCACCTTTAGAGAAAGAACTGATGGAGTCTGAATGCAGATTGAAGCATACCATTTTTTACTTTTTTTGGGTCTGTGTTTTCTTTTGTAACATGGCTAATATGGAAATATATTTTTCAAGACTGCAGATGTATAATCTGTATCACATTGCTTGCCTTCTCAAAGACAGATGAGAAGAAGGAGGGAAGGAAAGAATCTGGAACTCAAAATTTAAAAAAGTGAATGTTAAAAATTGTTCTTACATGTAATTGGAAGAAAAATAAAATATGAAAAAAAATTTTTTAAAGTTGATTTCTTCCCCAATCTTTCCCAGAGACAAATAAAGGGAAGGAACATGTAGGATACCACCTGGCATACTTGCTGCCCTGGCATAAGCCTAAAAGGAGGAGGACAGCCTATGCTAAAGACTATCTGTGCCCACTTTCCTTTTCCACAGAGGAAGAAAGCCAAACCCAGAAGGGCCATTCTGAACCACATCTTTTCTACTACTACTGAGGGCCCACGTTGACAGTGGCACTCACTGACCTCCTTTGGGAAAAAGGCTGAGGGCGGTTATTGGGAGCTGACGACAACCTACGTCCAAATGAAAACAGAGAATTCAAGAAGAGTCTCTTCCAGTGAATGTTACAGGCAGTAGAGGCAGGATCCCAAAAGGTCCTGATAAGTTGGAATGATGGATCAAACCTAACAAGAAAATAAATGCAAAGGCCTGAATTTATGTTAAAAAGTTCAACTTTAGAAGCATGGGTGAAGTTTTGACAAAGGAAGTCTTAAAGGAGATGTGTTATTTGCTTACAAATACCTAAAAGCTCTTACATAGAAGAAAGACTAGACTTACCAGTTCAGATCCAGAAGACAGAAAAAGGGCAGAGGCAGAAGTTACCCGAAGGCAAATTTCACATCAGTATAAGGAATGACTTTGAACAATTAGAGCTGTCCAAAAAATGTAAAGAGCCAATTCATGCAGCAGTGTGCTCATTGTCACTTTCCTCTATAATTGAGACCCTACAGTTAACTGACCCAGTAATACGCTGCCCCTCTCCTTGAATCCCTTGTCCCCTTCTTACCCCAGGTGACCCTCACATCTGCTTTCTCCACATGTGTTCCTGCGCAGCCGAATACTCCTGGAGGAAGCTGCACCATCATGCTGATGGGGTCTGCTGTAATCTCCTGCTATTTACAAACATCTATCATCTTCATGGGGCCCTCACTGCTCCATGGCAGTCCTCCCAGCTCCTTGATTAACCCCACAGAAGCCTTCTTTCTTTGTCCCTCCACCCCTGCCTCTTCCATTTTGCTGAGAAGGCCACAGTCCATCAGCTTTCCCCTCCTATTCTACACCTCATCCTGTATTCTCTCCTTTGCTAAGGCCCTTCACCTTGTCAGAGCCAGCCCCACTACCCGTGGCCTTCCATCTTCCCAGAAGCTTGTCCTTTCAACCATCCCCACTCTCCTTCCCTTCAAGTTTGCCTCCTTTACACATCACTGCCAGCCTCATAAACTGCACCTCTTCTCCATACCCAGAGCCCCAGCAAAGGCTCCCCGGCCCCATCTCCCACTTGCTTTCTAAGCCCTCGTCAATATGGCTGCCCACCCAGCTCACTCCAAGATGGCCTGTAGTCTTTATCCCTCCCTGCAGCGTTTGTCACGTTGCTCATTTCTGGTTCTCCTTTTCCCTGTCTGACCACTTCCTTCTTCATGGGCCTTGCTGGGTCATCGTCTGCCCAATTCCTCACTCTGTTACAACTCGACAGAGATGTCTTAGGAGCCTCCTAAGTGCTGGGGATTCTGCTAAGTGCTGGGGATAAGACTTTAAGAGCTACCATTCTATCCAAGGAAAACACAAGGACACACACACATAAACGCAACACACACACACACACACACACACACACACACACACACACACAAACATACAAAGAAATTACAGGATGGTAGAAACACTATACTACCAGCTGAGGGATCAGAGCTCGCTTCATAAAGAAGGTGGCCCTGGAGATACACTTTGAAGGAAATGAGGGATTTGAAGGGGCAGAGGTGAGAAAGGTGTGCTCTCCAGGCATGGGGCACAGCCTGGGTAAAGGTGTGGCACAGGAGATGTAATGTCCACAGGAAGTGAAGGGCAGTAATGCATGACCAGTCTGGAAAGCAGGCAGGAGCCAGACTGCAAAGGGATCTCAGTGTGCTTGGAGGCAGTGGCTTTGGCTCAAGAAGTCACCAGCTTATAAGGGGGTGTGAAGTGGACAGCGAGGAGAGAGACTGGAGGTGGGGCTAAGAGGAGAAGGCTCTGGCAATCCTCCAGGTGAGCAGAAATGGGAGTCTAAAGGAAGCAGCGGCTCTGAATTCTCTTCCTCTCCCACCTCCAATTCCTGGAATCTCTGACTGCCTTCAAGTGGCTGAGCTCAGGCTCCATGTCTTACAGGAGCTTTTCTCAGTCTCGCCATTTGTCAGTGCTCTCCTCTTCCTCCAATAATCCTGAATTTGCACACACTGCATTCTACTGGAGAACAGAATGGATGGGGCTTGAAGGTAAGGACCACTTTTCACTTTTGTCTCTAGTCTCTCTGGTGTAGTAGATTTTAAATGATTCCTCCATAATGTAAAGGAATCTATAAAGAAGGCAAATTTAAAGAGATCTTCAAAATACACTATTTCAGAAATGAAAACAAAAATGTCATCAACTTCCTAGTGCAGAAACACAAGGCGCCATCAACACATAGTAGTGAGTACATAAAGAAAGAAAGGCACAGGTTACATGAACCCTCACCTACAACTAACTCAGGCAGCAGAACAGGTGAGGGCCACAGCCTTGTTAATTCCTCTGCTGGAAGAGAATTACTGCAGAAACTTCCTGAAGAAGGGGTTTCATCATCTCTGCCACCTTTCCAGACCAAAAGGAGAGGATGCCCCTCCTCATGGAAGGAGCAGGGGGGAGTCACATGACAGTGACTCTGCTTCATCCCCAGGTGAGCAGAATCATGGATTGCTGCTGTAGTTGAGGCTGAGTTGTTTCAGTTGTGTCCGACTCCATCACCCCAAGTGGGGTTTTCTTGGCAGAGATAATGGAGTGATTTGCCACTTCCTTCTCCAGCTCATTTTACTGAGGAAACTGAGGCAAACAAGGGTAAGTGACATGCCCAGGGTCACACAGTTACTAAGTGTCTGAAGCTGGATTTGAACTCAGGAAGATGAGTCTTTCTGACTCCAAACCCAGTGCTCTATCCACAGAGCCACATAGCTGCCCAAATAATGAAGACATTTGGGAAGGCCTGGATCTCACACCTGTAGGCTGGCGTTGAGGATTTCACCTGTTCCAAATTATTGCCCAAGTTTCTAATGAGGAGCCCCTGGTATAACTTCTCTTTTCTCTCTTCTCATACTTCTTCCCAGGGTAAGGAGAAAGAAAAAAGAATGAAAATAAACAATGAGAAAGGTAGGGAAAGAGAACTTAGTTTTTGGACATACTAAAGCCCAGCACAACTGACTTATGGGCAGAATCTATGCAAGTGAAGAGAAAAGCTGTGTTATCAGTATTTTAAAGACAAAACCTGTTACAAGACTGTGATGGATACAAATTTCCTAGCCAGGCCAGAAATTTCAAGCTTCCAAAAAGACAGACACAAAGAGCTCCTTTTCTTCTCTCTGCACTGACTGTCCTCACTACCATCCACCCAAGCTAGAATATCACAACAAACCCAACAAATAGGGAATGCGGTCAGTCCTCGATTACAGAAACCATAAAAAGGAAAAAGCCACAAAGTGAATCAGCATGTGTGTGCCTGAGGGGCAGGAAAGGCAGAGGGGAGGAGGAGAAGGGAAGAAATCATCTTGTACAAATGGGATAATTCTGTGTCAGGAGAACTCCGCACAAACATGCCAGTCCCAGGAAGTTAGGGGCAAAGGAAACTCATAGGAGCCGTCTGCACCAGCCACCTCTGAGCTCCTTCCCACGCTGGCATATAGGCCTGTATATCTGTATGTCAAAAGTCAACACAGTTTTGAGAAATCTGCTTGTGAATTATGTCCAGAGTCAGGGCAGCCTCTCTGCCATGGGGGTCTTAGAGGGGAAAGGAGAACAATGTTGGTAATGATGGGACTCACTTGTTGCTGTCCTTGTATTCATAGATGTGACATCCTTGAGGCATCCCAGTGTCCTGGTCCAGAGTGAAAGCAAGTTTTAGCTGTAGGAAGGAAAGAAGAGAAACATGAGGCGGTGTTAGGTGGCACATTCCAACCATCCTCTAGCTGAAACGAAGGCAGCAACAGAAGCCACGAAACTCATTCCAGCTGATATCTCCACCCTGGGCTCTGGTGTGCAATACAGGAGACCACAGAGTCCTGCAAAGAACCAGCTCTGGGCAGAAAGAGGTTTGTGGGCATAAAGGAGTGCTTTGGGTCAGTCACAAGGGAGTCCCAAGGCAGAGAGGAGACAGAAGCACCTAGTGCTCGTGGCTGCAGGAGAACAGGATTTGGTCATGGTTTCAGGACCAAGAGGAATGCTAGCAGCTACAGGGGAACGGGTATCCTTCCCAGGTAAAGGCCAGAACACAGACCTGGAAGTAATGACACCCCCCCCCCCCCCCCCGCTCCCAGGATGACACCACTTTGGAAGCGCCAAAAACTTGCAGACCCCCAGAACCGGCTCTGCAAACAATAGCACAGAAAAGCCTGAAGCTTGGGACGATACCTAGGTGGCAGAGTTCAACTTTATTAATATAAAGTCCAAAGTTAAGAAATAGGCTAGAAAAAAATGGGTAAAAAGTAAAAACCAAAAAACAAAAAAAAAAACCAAAAAACAAAAAAAACTTGACTATAAAAAACTATTACAGCGGCAGGGGGATCAAGACATTAACTCAGAAGAGGACAACAATGTGAAAACAGTTACATAAAGAGCCTCAAAGAAAAATGCTAATTGGACCCAAGCCCAATAAGAATTTCTGGAAGAATTAAAGAAAGAGATAAGAATGGTAGGGAAAAAATTGGGAAAAGAAATGAAAGTGATGCAAAAAAAAACTATGAAAAAAGAATTAACCGCTTGGTAAAAGTGTCACCAAAAATACTGAAGCAAATAACACCTTAAAAACTGAATTAGCCTAATGGTGAAAGAAGCACAAACAGTCACTGAAGAAAAGAACTCCTTAAAAAGCAAAACTGATCAAAGTTACAAAAGCTCACTGAAGAAAATAATTCCTTAAAAATTAGAATTAGGCAAGTGGAAACTAATATCTCCACGAGACATCAAGAAACAATAAGACAAAGTCAAAAGAATGAAAAAAAAATGGAAGAAAATGTGAAATCTCATTGGAAAATAGAGCCAGAAGAGATAATTTAAGAATTATTAGATTACCTAAAAGTCATGATTAAAAAAAAGAGCCTAGACATCATATTTCAAGAAATCATAAAGGAAAATTAACCTAATATCTTAGATCTAGAGGGTTAAATAGAAATTGAAAGAATCTACCAATCACCTCCTGAGGTGAGATGAAAACTCACAGGAATATTATAGCCAAATTCCAAAGCCCCCACGTCAAGGAGAAAATATTGTAAGCATCCAGAAAGAAATCATTCAAATATCATGGAGCCACAGTCAGGATCACACAAGATTTTGCAGCGTCCATGTTAAAGAACAGGAAGTCTTGGAATGTGATATTCTGGAAGGTAAAGGAGCTAGGACTGCAACCAAGAATAACCTACCCAGCAAAGCTGAGTATAGTCCTTCAGGGGGAAAAAAATGGACACTTAATGAAAGAGATGACTTTCAAGCATTCCTGCTGAAAAGACCAGAGCTGAATAGAAAATCTGACATTCAAACACAAGACTCACGAGAAGTATAAAAAGGTAAACATGACAGAGAAATCATAAGGACTCAATGAGGTTAAATTGTATACATTTCTATATGGGAAGATGATACATGCAAGTCCTAAGAACTTCATTATTATTAAGGCAGTTAGAAGGAGTCTACACAGACTGAAGGCATGAATGTGAGTTGATTCTGTTTGGATGATCTCAAAAAAAAAACCCCAAAAAAATAACAAAACACCCCGAAGGACTGAGAAAAAGAGATGCATTGGAAGAAAGAGGAAGGGAGAAGTAAAATGGGAAAAATTTTCTCACACAGAAGTATGCAAGGAAGAGTGTTTATAGTGGAAAGGAAAATTATGTAAGGGAGGTGGCAGGCAATGCTTGAACCTCACTCTCATTAGAAGCAGTTCAAAGAGGGAAGAAAACATACACACACTCAGTTAGGTAAAGAACTCTATCTTACCAACAGGGAAATAGGAGAATAGGAGGACAAAGAGATAAGAGGTATGGGGTCTGGCGAGGGGGATGATAAAAGGGAGCACAGATTAAAGGAGGCAGTGGGCAGAAGCAAAACAGACTTTTGAGGAAGGAGAGGATAAAAAAAGAGAAAAATAAACAGAAAGAAAATGGGATGGAGGGAAATACATGGTTAGTAAGCATAACTGTGAATGTGAGTGGGATGAGCTCACCCATAAAACAGAAGTTGTTAGCAGAATGGATGAGAAACCAGAATCCAACAATATGTTGTTTACAAGAGACTTGCTTGAAACAGAAAGAAACAGTTAAAATAAAGGCTGGAGCAGAATCTATCATGCATCAGCTGAAGTAAAAAAGGTAGGTGTAGCAATCACAATCTCAGATAAAGCAAAAGCAAAAATAGACTGAATTAAAAGCGATAACATTTTGTTAAAAGGTACCATAGACAATGAAGGAGTATCAAAAAATTTTACAGTAAATTTTTCTATAAAGGCCTCATTCCTCAAATGTATACAGAATTGAGTCAAAACTTGAAAAAAAAAAAAAAGAGCCATTCCTTAATCAATAAACGGCCAAAGGATTTGAACAGTTTTCAGATGAAGACATCAAAGCTCTGTATAGTCCTATGGAAAAATGCTCTAAATCACTGATAATTAGAGAAATGCAAATTAAAACAACTCTGAGGTACCACCTTACACCTATAACAAACGACAAATGCTGGAAGCGATGAAGGAAAATAGGTACACTAATGTTAAACTATTGGTGGAGTTGAGAACTGGTCCAACCACTCTGGAGAGCAATTTGGAATTATGTCCAAAGGGCTATCAAACTGTGCACACCCTTTGACCCAGCAATACCGCTGCTGCGTCTGTATCCCAAAGAGATCAAAGATAAAGGAAAGCGAGGGGATGCTCATCAACTGGGGAATGGCCGAACAATCGACGGAGTGACTGTGAGGGAATACGATCGTGCTATAAAAAATGATGCAGAGTGTGGTTTCAGGAAAAAAAACCATGACGAGACCTACATGAACTGATGCAAAGGGAAGTGAGATGAGCTGGGAGATCACTGTGCACAGGAACAGCAAGGTTATGATGGTGATCAACTGGGGAACACCTGGCTACTCTGATCAGCACAACGACCCAAGACGACTTCACTCGGGATGCAAAACGTCATCCACCGCCAGAGAGGGAAGCGATGAACTCTTCGTGCAAACTGACCTATCATTTCCTTGCTTTCCTTATTTTTGGTGATATGGCTCATACGGAAATAGGTTTTGCATGATTTCACATGCGTGACTGATATGATTTTGCTTGCTCTTCAGTAAGTGGTGGCGGGGTGAGAGGGAGGGAGAGAATTTTGAACTCAAAATATGTTAAAAATAAATTTATTTAAAAAAAACCCCAGCTCTACTGGCATCAAGAAGGGCTGAGGCTGACAGTGGTCATCTATTCCACCCAGAGGCACAAACAGATAAGCCTTTTTCTAGCCTCTCTCACCTCCCCACAGCTCTCGCGGCTTATTTCAGAGCTACAAGGAACGTAAACGTAAAGTGATGGTCGATCCCTCCGCGAGGCCCTTGACAGCACTGACGTTCTGAGGCGGGCGTCTGTCCACTACCAGTTGTGGCTCCCTGCCCGCACCACTCCCCGTGTCCACCTGGGAGCCGTGGCGGCCGTGACGGCTCTTCTCCTTGAGACTCAAACGCTGAAGCCACCCGGGGGGTGGCAGACAGTCAAGCACCCGTGGGAGTCCACTGATGAACAGGTATTTCTTTCTACTGTGCACAAGGCACCATGTGCTGATCCTTTCACCAGGTAAGGGGCAGTCCTCTGATCTGGCTGGCAGTTGCCTTCTAGACAAAGAGGAAGGCTCCAAGACTCGGGGATTATGTAGTGTTCTTTCTGGGAGCCTGGAAGATACGGCCGAATCTGCCAGGACCCTCCTTCTCCATGAACCACTTGGCTCTGTCCCAACTGTTACCAGTGTTCAAAGTAGTTACCAAGACCCTTCAGGAAGAGATGCTCAGCTCCACTATGAATGGTGCCCGGGCAGGAGAAGGGAGAAACATTTGAGTGAGAAACACTAAGAGGAAGTCTGGATTCCTGTGGGGTGAAGCATGGGTGAAGGTCAAGGGAATTGGAGGGGTCTCCCCATTTCGTTATCCAGGCCAAAGTCGAATGCAGTTCTGTGTGGACCGCTGGAACTGAGCCCGTTATGCTCTGCCTAACCCTTCCAAATGACAACATACCAAGGACCCCTGCTGAGCCAATAACTTTGCTTACAAATTCTTCAAGATTCTGGATTACCAGGGAATTATTAGTGAAAACTAACTGCCTATTAGGAGACTACTTTATTAAAACTTTTTTTTTAAACCAGAATGTTGTTAGCATAGCTAATGTGCTGTATCATTAGAAGTTGGATAAGCTGTCTCTTCCTTAGGGGGAATGAACATTTAGTAATGGATGTCCTCTTACTGACCCAAGTGAAAAGACGACAGCAGAAACAAACCCTTCTACCCTGCTGAGAAGCCAAGACCTTCACGCCAAAGCCAAGCCTTTACTAGTCTACATCCTGCCCTTTCCAACACCCCACTGCACCCTCCTCCTCGCTACCTTCCCACTGCAAGCTGAAACCACATCTCTGCTCATCCGCCCCCCCTCAGATGGCTCAGGGGGCTCCACACCTTCCCTCTGCTTCAGCACAACTGGCTCTTGGTCCTGCCCAGCCCCCAGCTTCTCCCCGGGGCAGCCCTTCTGGACTCCTCTGGCACCCTCTGATCGCTCTCACCTTGGCCACAGAGTCTGGCTGGTGGGAAGGGAGGACGGTACAAGTTCTCAGCCCTAGACTCAATCTCAATTCCTCTATGCTTTTAGAAGAAAAGAAAATCCATCTCTTGCAAGGCTGAGGAAGAGTAAGGTTGTACCTTCTGGCCCTCCCAGTTCGGAAATTAATTAGTCTAGATCCTGCCCTCAGCATGAATGGTCTCCAAGAGGGTCTGCTCGAGCACGCCCCGTGATAACAAACTTATAAGGCAGCCCCATCTACATCTGTTTTTTGTTTTTTTTTGGTTAGGCAATGGGGTTAAGTGACTTGCCCAGGGTCACACAGCGAGTAAGTGTTATATGTCTGAGGCCAGATTTGAACTCAGGCCCTCTTGACTCCAGGGCCAGTGCTTTATCCACTGCGCCACCTATCTGCCCCCCCACCTACATCTGGACCCCTCAAGTCCTCCTTCATAACTAGCTGATGTATGCCTCCCTGCAGCTCAGCTTCTGAAGAAAACAACCACGTCCTCTGCAGCCCTTTTCTTTACCCAGGAAAATACCTCCCGGCCCTTCCACTGACCCTGCCTGGTTGTGAGTCCCTCCATCACCCTTATGACTTTCCTCTAGACGAGGTAGCTCCAGGATGCCAACATCCTTCCTCAAACGTAGTGCCTAGAAATGGGCAGGCTCCTTCAGACGTGCTCTGAGCACGAGAGAGGAAAGAGGATTCTCAGCTTAGTCACTGGGGACATGAGAACCTCTGATGCAGTCTGGGACGGTATCTGCCTTTTTGACCATCCCACACACTAACCAAATTCCAACCCCCACTCTGACCTTCCCCAAGGTCTCTATCACAACTCGGGCCAAGCGCTTTGTCTTCTCTGCTCCCCTTCCTCACCACCACCTGAATCTGGGATGGGAGAGCATCGCTGGGCTAATGCCCAGGAGGCACAGCCCCTAACTCGGGGCCCACAGGAGTCTAGTCTTGTGCAGCCAGCCCCTACAGCCACCTCTCCAGACACCAAAAGAAATCCTTGTCATCGGGGTCGCCAAAGTCTTGCCTTGCCCAGGAAAGGCTCAGGGTAGTATTGTAAGGACAGTCCTTTTCAGACAGTGACAAGGGAACAGAAAGGGAGGAGCCAATTCCTTCCTCTCTCTGGCCCGGTCTCCTCAGTCACCGTCAGGGCCAGGTCTTTCTAGAAGGAGGATTTTGGTAATGGTGGCTCACCAACAGCCGGCAGACGGGCCTCAGACAAGACCCCGAGCCCACTGCCCAAGGAAGGGAGCATCCCCTTCTCCTGTGACAGCCGCAGTTAGCCCTCCCAAGTGACACTCAGCTTTCCAATCCCACATCTTTCAGCTGCTGTTTCCTGAACAGTTTTTTTCACTGAATCATAGAGCTTTATAGCAGGAATCAAAGTCCGGAGGGCATCTCACTCAACTCTCATTTTCCTCCTGTTTTACAGATGAGAAAACTCAAGCCCAAAGCACAGAAATTAC
Source organism: Vombatus ursinus (assembly GCF_900497805.2). Taxonomy (NCBI): domain Eukaryota; kingdom Metazoa; phylum Chordata; class Mammalia; order Diprotodontia; family Vombatidae; genus Vombatus; species Vombatus ursinus. The sequence goes on along the minus strand of NW_020954586.1, from coordinate 4,533,142 downwards.
TTATTTAGCATCACGCAACTAATGAGTGGAAAATTCAGGCCTCCTGATGACTCCTGCAGTGTCCAAAATCTCCATTTCAGGTAAAGCTCCCCCCTCACATGAGCCTGCCGCTCAGGCTGCATGACCATGACTGAGGCAGCCTCAGCCGTGGGGTAGAATTGACCGGGAACGCTGGTTCAATACTCTTGAATGGAACCAATCTCTAGTGCTGAGCATGTAAACCAACCCTCTCAGGGATGGCCTGGACTCAGGGCAGCGAGAGACGAGGGGGATGACTGAGGCCCTTAGAGATTGCTAATGGAAAGCCCATCAGTGCCATCCTGTTACTTTCTCCAGCCAAAAAAGTCATCCACAACAGGAGCAGAATAAAGAGAGCTGGAGAAGGGTGGAGTGGAGATGGGCAGGTGAAGTGGTGAGAAGATCGCAAGGACAAGGGAGGCTACATTGCCTCCCAGGGAACTGATCATGAAACCAAAAGGAGGCTGATGGTCCAAGGGAAAAAGAAAGGTTCAGAAGACGAGAGCCCCCGAGAAGGATGGGGGTGGGGGGGGCAGCAAAGCTGTAACCAGGAAAGGGAACTTCAGAGCTCAAGACCTTGGAGGCAGAGCAGACACAAGAGGTGCCGACGGAGTTCTTGGGGCCCTCAGGCGGAAAGGATACGAAGCTCACTGGAGTTCTGGTGCTAGAACTGGGATAGACACTTGCAAGGCGTGTGACCCTGGGTGAGTTGCTGCCCCTGTTTGCCTCAGTTTCCTCATCTGTTAAAAATGGAGGTAACAGCAGAGCCTACCTCCTAACTGTAAAGCACTAAGCCCAGTGTCCAGCACAAAGCAGGTGTTACATACATGTTAGCTATTATCACAGTCACATCACCATCCTCCTCCTCCTTCTCTTCACCATCATCATCATCATTGTCCTGGCTTTAGCACAGACAGATGGCAACGTTGTAGCGCTGAGGGGGCCTGGGAAGTCTGCCTTTCCCAAATCCAAGTAGTGGTTTTTGTGCACAAGCTGAGCTCACTTCTCTTATAAGACAAGAGACTTAGAACTGGAAAGGCCTCGGTAATCATCCAGCCAAACTCCTTCCTTTTTACAGAGGAGGAAACTGAGGCCCAAAGAGGAGGGGTGACTTGCCTGTACATAGCTAGTAGCCAACTCAAGATCTGAACCCAGCTCCTCATCCTCCACATCCTGCGCACCTTCTGAGGTATCGTGTTGCCTTTCATATTCTCTGGAAAGCCCAGCTCTGAACAAAACCTGATCTTAACCATTCCCTTTCCCTTCAGCCAATGAATGAGTCCTTCCTGGGTAAGCACCTGAATATGTTTACTATAAACTATGATAAAGGCATTAATACACAGAAAGCACCCGCCCCACTGCTATCACAGTGACCCTTCTGGTACCATCCAGAGGACAGAGGGAAAGGCAGGAAGCCGGGTAGACCAATCCGTCACAGGCGTGGGAAACCCGACTAGTATCTGGGCCAGGGGCCTGGGCCCTATTTTTTGTTTTTTAATTTTGAAATTTTCTTTTCTAGTGCAAGCAAGTCTGATTTCAAACTTACACGTTTTTCAAGACTTCAAAGTGCTGGGGTGGGGGGCAGGGCAGAGAAGGAGGAAGACTGTTCGATGTCACTACCATGACCCCTTAGTGACCCACCAGTAGCATGAACACCTAGCTGTACAGGACACTGCCCCTACCACCTGAGCAGTCTGTTACCTTGCGGGAGGCAAAGGACAGCCATCAACAGCTGTCCCTAGGGTGCCTCTCGAGATTCAGAAATCAGTCATCTGATATGAGAAACAAGCTGGATCCCAAGAAAAGGCATCAGAAACACTGCTCCAAGGCCTCTTCCAGGGCTAAATGTCAGCAGTTGTCTTTGTGGGAAGGCTGGGTCTCAGAAAGGTCTATGCCTGCTTCTAGGGCAAGAGTTCCAGAAAAGGCCTGGCTTCATCCAAAAGCCGAGGGGGAGGTGCAGTCCTTCACTAAGGGCCGCAAAGAAGTCCTCTTTCTGCTGGGTCTACAGATGTTCTGGCCCCCCAGGTCTACGGAGTCCTACCTGAAGCTCATGAGCCAAACACTTTGGCTTTACTACTTCTGGTATGATTTGATGTAACTATTAAGATGAAAAACTCTTGGTAAAAGAACACCAGTAGGCTCTTCTGGGGTCTCTCCGGGTTCTCCCCCGCATTCTACCACACACTGAACTAGCCTGACAACACATTCTATGGCGCCCTGTTTGGAATCTCTTTCTTTAAGGCCATCGAAGTCTCCCGCTGTCGACCTTGGAGGGAGCTTTGAGAGAAAGAACTTGCTCACTCAGCAGGCTTTTCTGCCCCACCCCGAGCTCTGGTTCTGACCTGGATTAAAAATAAAAGTGCAGCCCCGATGCTCCACCCCACAAACCACAAAACCGAGGTCCGCTCCAGTAACGTAATCACCAAGACTTCTGGCACCTCTGGCTTTCAAGAAAAATACATCCATCTGCCGGCACACGGGCCCCTCCAAGGGAATCTTGTTCCGAATGGAGTTCCCAATTCCTTAGTGCTGGAAAGTCTGCAGGGATGCTGGCTGTTCCCACGGGAGGACAACTCCCTGCAGTGCGGGCTCAAAAGCCTAGCACTGGCTTTTACTTACGGCGACTTCTCCCAACTCCAGAGGCGCCTTCTAATTCTCCTTAAGGTGACAGGACTGCAGAACGATTGTTCAAGGAAGAACTCTGCCTGCTCAGGAGAAACGCTCCTCCCACCAGTGGGGATGAACCAAAGTCAGGGACCTGGCTCTGTGGGAAAAGCTGCTCGTGGAGCCATGGGGATGGGTGGGGGGGATCCTAGGAGCGCAGATCTAAGGCTGGAAGGGACCTCCCCGGCCTTCTGGGACACTCTCTAAGGGGTGTGCCTGGCACCGAACACAGCCCTAGTCTGAGAGTTCAACCTAAATTTGACCTGGTCAAAAAATGAACCATAAGGAGAAGTCACCTGGTACAGTGGAAGGAACACTAACTTTGGAGGCAGGGGACCTGAGCTCAAATCCTGCCTTCAACACCTTATTACCTGAGTGGCCTCTGTGGCCCTCAGGCTCCTCATCCGCAGAATAAGGGACTGAAGGGGCTCCAAGAACTCTACTACAAGGTAGAATGTGATGAGTATCCAAAAGGGGGCACAGAGGACTCTGGGAAGATCACCTTGGGCTTAGCACAAGAATCCTAGGCATGCACTCTGGGGATCTCCAAGGGCTTCAAGTGCTTTCAGCAAGTCTATGAGCATCGTTATTCTGACTAACTTCTGGCTTCCTCGGTGATCCTACTTATTTTATTGAGGCCTGATTCTGAGGAGGGTCTGCAGGCAACAGCAGGTGCCCAGAGAGGTCTAGGGTACAGACGAGGGCCAGGGGCCTTCAACCCCAGGGCAGAGCAGCCGACACATGCCTGATGTGCCTCTGGGATAACAACAGGGGAAGGAACCTCTCTGGGGGATTCTGACAGGATCCTGAAGCAGAAGCGGCAGAAACCTGGGGAGAGGGGAGTGCTCCTGACAGAGAAGGGGAAACCTGAACAGGCTGTGACACGCAACCCAGGAATGGGGAGGGTAGAAAGCAGGCCTGCAAGCTCACCAAGAAAGACTGCGATAAATGAGAGGAACAAGGAATAGTTTACCTGTCACATCTACGGAGAAGGGGAGAATTTAGGACCTCACAAGAGACAGAGAACATTATGAGATATAAAATAAAAATATAAAATACATATAAAATATAAAAATTTTGATTATATCAAATTTTAAAAGTTTTGCACAAACAGAACCAATGCAACGAAGATTAGAAGGGAAGCAGAAAACTAGAATACAATTTTTACTGCCAGTGTCCTTGATAAAGGCCTTATTTCTAAAATATATAGAGAACTGAGTCAAATTTATAAGAATACAAGTCATTCCCCAACTGTTAAATGGTCAAAGGATATGAACAGGTAGTTTTCAGGTGAAGAAATTAAACCTAGCTATAGTCACATGAAAAAATGCTCTAAATCACTATTGATTAGAGAAATGCAAATTAAAACAACTCTGAGGTACCACCTCACATTGGCTGATATGGCAGTAAAGGAAAATGATAAATGTTAGAAGGGATGTGGGAAAATTGGGACACTCGTGCACTGTTGGTGGAGTTGTGAATTGATCCAACCATTCTGGAGAGCAATTTGGAACTATGCCCAAAGGGCTATAAAAATGTGCATACCCTTTAATCCAGCAATACCACTACTAGGTTTGTATCCCAAAAAGATCATAAAAAAGGAGAAAAGGACCTACATGTGCAAAAATATTTATAGCAGCTCTTTTTGTGGTAGCAAAGAACTAGAAATTGAGGGGATGCCCATCCACTGGGGAATGGCTGAACAAATTGTGGTACATGAATGTAACGGAACCCTACTGTGCAATGAGAAATGATGAGCAGGCGGATTTCAGAAAAACCCGGAAAGACATATATGAACTGATGCTGAGTGAAGCGAGCAGAACCAGGAGAACATCGTACACAGTAACAGCAACAACACTGTGCAATGACCAATTTGGATAGACTTAGCTCTTCTCAGCAATACAGTGATCCAAGCCAATTACAAAAGACTCATGCTGCCCACATTCAGAGAAAGAAGTTATGGATTCTGAATGCAGATAGAAGCATACTATCTCCATTTTCTTAATTTTTTTCATGTTTTTTTTTCTTTTAGTCTGTTTCTTCTTTCACAACATGACTAATATGGTAATATGTTTTCCATGATTGCACATATATAACCTATATCAAATTGCTTACCATTTTAGAAAGAGGGAAGGGGAGGAAGGGATGGAGAAAAATTTGGAACTCAAAATTTTGTAAAAATGAATGTTAAGCATGACTATTATGGAAATATTTTGTATGGCTACACATGTATAACCTATATCGAATTGTATGCTTTCTCAATGCGGGGAGTGGGTAGGGAGGAAGGAAGGGAGAGAATGTGCAACTCAAAATTTTAAGAATGAATGTTAAAAATTAGTTTGCAAGCAACTGGAGAAAAATACAATACTAAATTGAAAAAAAAAAAAAAAAAAAAAACAACGAATGTTAGGGGCAGCTAGGTGGCACAGCAGATAGAGAACCAGCCCTGGAGTCAGGAGAACCTGAGTTCAAATCCAGCCTCAGATACTTACTAGCTGTGTGAACCTGAACGAGTCACTTAACTTTAGATTGACTTCCTTTCCCCAAAATTAAAAAAAAAAAACCTTTCAAAAAAAAGTATGTTAAATACTGTCTTCACATGTAATTGGAAAAAATAAAATACTATTTAAAAAAAAAAGAAACCCTGAGAATCAAAAGTGGAACTGTTCTAAACCTTTAGAAGGGCTAATCAATTCAATGAGAGATATTAAGGAAAATCTTACATTTTAAAAGGTGGAATTACAATCAATAAAGGAAACAAAAAAAAAGATTGTGATACAAATACAAAAATACTTCTTATAGGGAACACATTGGAGTGTGTCTAAAGGCACAGAGAGAGATATCATGGGAAGTTCAATGATCAATCTAGATTTTAAAAAGAAAAGAAATACCTATTCACTGAACCCCAGGCAAGTTCTGAATATAAAAGAGTGGTGGTCTAGTGAGAGAAGGGTCAGCAGGACCAAGCACTGGAATAGGCAGACTGACCAGTGGTTCTGAGAACGATGTGTCTGGGGTGAGCGGAAGAGCGTCGAGGGACAGCTTGACTGCACGTGACAGGGGACATGATGATAGTGGACAGCAAACAGAGGAAAGAACGACTCAGTTCTTTTTATTTCTGCTTTCTTTGCCAAAGAGTATGATCTTGGACCAGCAAGAGAGCACCAGGAACTTAAATCCGAGCTGAGTGAAAAGAGCACCAAAGACGTCCCGCAAGAGCTGCTCAAGGTGACTGCCTCAGAGAGGCAACGACCCACTTACCTGACTGTAAACTATGGCTCATAGCTGGGACTCTTGTTCCTGAAGAAAGTCGAGAACGTATTCTTAAAGCGACGGTGTGTGAGCTCTGAGAAATGAAAGCCGTGCCCACCCACAGCCCAGGCAGCTTCATAAAGACAGGGCACGTATTTCAGCACAGCATTTGACAAAATCTCTCCTGCTGTCCTTACAGACCAGCTGGGTAGATCAGAACTGGCCGCAGGACCAGACTCACAGACTACTGACCGGTAGGTGAGTCTCTCAATGGAGCGCCAGGGATCTATGCTCGGCCCTACGCTGTTCGACAATTTTATCAGTGATGTGGATGAGGCACAGGCGGCATGTTGATCAAATCTGCAAATGAAATAAAACTGGACGGGAAGGTAACACAGTAGATCAGAGTCAGGATCCAAAGAAATGTCGCAGCCCAAAGGGATGACTTCATCCTAAGAAGGCACACTCAAGAGCTGGCACTTCTTCCTTCCTCATCTCACACCCGCTGATGTCATCCCTCACTACTTTCTCCTTCTCCACAGTCTCTGGGGAAAAGCTGGTCTTTCCTGCCCAGGGCAATCCCTCTACATGCATTTCTGAGCCCATCCCCCGCAGTGTCTTCCTTCAGACTGCCCCCACTCTCACCCCATGCCCCTCCCCCTCCAATCTTCAACCTCTTCCTATCGACTGGCTCCTTCCCTTACACTGACAAACATAGCCATGTCTCCTTCATCTTCAAGAAAATTCCAACTTGATCCTACTGGCCTCATGACTTAATCACCTATATCTCTTCTCCCCTTCTCAGCTAAACTCCTTGAAAAAGTCTTCTTCTGGTGAGTGTGATGGCACGTGTCTGTAGACCCTGCTACTGGGAAGGCGGAGTGCGGGAGCCCTGAGCTGCCGTGGCCTATGCAGAGCAGGTGTCTGAACTAAGTCTGGTGACATTGATAGGGTGAGCCCTTGGGAATGGGGGGCGGTGTGTGGAGGGTGGGGAGGAGCCAATGGACACCGGCTGGACCCAGAGCAGGTCAAAGCTTCTGTGCCAATCATTAATGGGTTCAGGTCAGTGAGTAGGCCCTGCACTTCGAGCCTGGGTGAGATGGAAAGACCTAGTCTGAAGAAAGCAAAAAAGAAAAAGAGCTTTCTAGATTTGATCCTTCCCCCTCCTTTCCTCTCCCTCTATTTTAAGACCCTCCACAATCTGGCTCCTGACCTCACCTTTCAGCTGACCCTGCTTTCTCCACAGGGAGCCTCCCCATATCAGCTGTCTTCTCCCATGGGCATGCAGCTCTTTGAGAACAGGAATCATGCTGCTTGCTAGAATTTTTATCCTCAGAACTTGGCCCAGTGTCCGACACACACAGAGAGTGCTTAGTAACTGCTTTTTCATTTGTTCATTCCAATCTCCAGGACTTTTCTCAGTCCTCATGATTCTTGACCTCTGGTCAAGCCTTTGACATTGGTGATCCCCTCTGCCTCCTGGACATTTATTCTCTAGGGTTTACTGGCCTTGCCCTCTCTTGATTCTCCTCCCCACTAGACCACACCTTCTCAGTCTTCTTTGCTGAGTCCAGGACATGCCTGATAATGCTGGGTGTCCCCCAAACCCCTCACACCCTTTCCCTTTATGTACCCTCACTGGGTGATCTCAGCAGCTCTCACAAGTTCAATGATCATGTCTATGCTCATGATTCCCACATCTCTAACTCCAGCCTGAGTCTCTCTCCTGAGCTCCCATCTGGTATCCTCCCTAGTAGACATTTCAAAATGGCTATCCTAAGAGACATCTCAAATTCATCACGTATGACACAGAACTCATCTTTCCCCCAAGAGGCATCCTTGCTGAGGGCGCTGCAACCTTCCCAATGACCCTGGCTCACCACCCGGGCATCCTCCTGGCATCATCTTCTCTTGGTCACCCCACATGTGCCAAGTCTCATCATTTCCATCTTCACAGCATCTCTTGTATCCAACAACCCCCCTCCCTCTACTCCCATGCTCAGGCCCTCCTTAGCAATCCCTTAGACCACTGCAATAGCCTTCTGATTGGTCTCCACTCTCATCTACCCTCCACTACCCTCTGCAATCAAAGCGAATATGTGAAGCATATGTGTGACCATGTCAGGTCTTTCCTTTCCCCCACCCCACAGAGAGCCCTTTGGGAAGGACAGTTACTCTAACCCTTAACTTCCTTAAAGAAGATGAAGAGGGTGCCTGAGCCCAGCCAACAATTTTATCTCTCTGCACGAGGAATTCTGGCTGGACTGGGTATGTATTGAGCACGTTTTTCTCTGGGAATGCTGCAGTCCCAAGTCTTGAATTCTTTTCCTGGATAAATCAGCATCTAAGAAAAGCTAGGTCATGCTGAAGAGCTGAGCCATCAAAATGAAGGCCGGAATGCACTACCTTCTTCAATGAAGCAGATACAGAATCTATACGAAAAGAGGCCACGGAATTGCCAGACCATCTTGATAAATCTGTTCAATTTAAAGCTCTGCTTCCTCCCCATTCAAGCTGGCCTAACTCTTATCAGCCTCTCTAGGGGCAGTTTCCAGTACCATCTCTGGGCCACTGACATGCTCTCTGGCCAGGCAGCTTGCTGGGAGGCCCCCACCTCTTCCTGTGGCTGGGAGCCCGGCAGCACCAACACAACCACCTCCTGGCATGGGGGCCCCACCCACAGCCAGAGTCAGGAAACTCAGCGCCCTGCCATCCCTGCCAGGATTCAATGTGGACATTTAAATCAAGTCCCAGGAAGCTCTCAGAGAGGGTAGTTTCCACTCTAGCTCTCAATACAGTGACGGAAAGAAGATTCCCACACTTCCTGGCCTCAAGTTTGCATTCCAGAAACTGCAAAACAATCACTCGCTGCTTAAACAAGCCAGTCTCGAGGTTTTAAATACACAATGGGGAGAGAGTTAGCATTGAGCCAAAATGACCAAGGTTGGAAAAAGGGAGTGTATAAAGGGAATGAACAGATTCTCCATTTACTTCTAGGACTGCCCTTACATTAATTACATTAATTAATGTACATGGTTGTGGATGAATCTTGAAAGAATAACAAGTGAGCCTAAAGTTAGTTTAAATAGCTGTCTACATCGCTATAGACAGAGCTATAGATACACAGGTAGACGTAGAAACAGATACAGATATAGATAGACAGATATACAGAAACAGACACAGACCTCAACAGAGACAGAGCTGTAGATACACAGATAGATGCAGATACAGATACAGAGAGAGAGAGAGAGATGGATGTAGAAACAGACACAAACATTGACAGTACGTTTGACAGATGTTGCTACATCTCTACTTTTTCAGTTCGGTGTACTGCGGGCAGGTTATTCCCTGAAATCAGCAGCTTTGCCGGCAAGCCCAACCTAATGTCTCAGGGGGGCTGGGGCTGCGCAGACCTGATGAGTAGCCAACTTTTCAAAGCTCTGGAGAATTCCACCACACGGACCTGACTCCCTCCTGCTAAGCACCTGCAGACGTCCCCTGTGTGACGGCGGCAGCCGCAGAGGGCGGGAGTCAGCTCCTCCTAAGGAGAAGCAGCTCCTCCGGTCTTTGCTCAGACACTTCATTTAGAAGTCCTCTCTGAGGCACCCTGGATTCTATTCGGAGGTAGCTCTACCTCCATAGTTACTCAAGATTACAGCTCAAGTTCCAAGGGAAAGCGAGTTCTGCTGACATTCCTCCCAACCTGGAAAGCCTCTCAACAGGCCAATAACTTGCAGAGTTGCACACTCACCGCTCAAAGCAGAGGGGCTACCCTTTTGCATCCTAGATGCCTTTGGCTATTTGGTGGAACCTATGGACTCCTCAGAATGTTTTTAAATGCATAAGATTCACAGGATTAGAAAGTAAACCAATTATACTGAAATAGTAAGCAAAACAAGATATTTTGTAGGTCCCAGATTAAGAATCCTTGGCTTATAGGGCAGCTAGGTTGCACAGTGGATAGAGCTCCATTCAGCCTTGGAGTCTGAAGGACCTGAGTTCAAATTCAGCCTCAGACACTTGATACTTACTAGCTGTGTGACCTTAGGCAAGTCACTTAACCCCACTGCTTCACCCAAAAAAAAAAAAAAAATCCTTGGCTTAGAAGAAGAAATGCCTTAGGAGGTTCTTTGGGAATAGAGCTCTGGGTTCTAGACTAGATAGGTGGTCAGCCTTCCAGCAGGAAATCCCTTCTGACTGGGGAAAAGAAAACTGCTCTGAATATTGCTGGATGATCTCCAGGGAGAAGGCAGCCCAGCCTGGCCTATGTCTCTCACCTCAAAGTGACTGGTCAGGTTAACATGTTCTGCTGGACTCTAAGTTCCTGGAGGGCGGGGGGCATGTCTTATCCAGTGCTCTTGCCAAGAATAGAGAAGGGAAGCGGAGGGAAGGAGGAGAGGGAAGGACGGAGGGAGGGAGAAAGGAAGGAAAAAAGGAAAGAAGGGAGGAGAAAAAGAAGGAAGGAAGGATATAAGGAAGGAAGGAGGAAAAAGGAAGGAAGGAAAAAAGAAGAAAGGAGGGAGGAAAAGAAAGGAAAGATAGAAGGAAGAAAAGCAGAAAAGAAAGAAGGGAGGGAGGGAGGAAGAAAAGAAGGAAGGAGGAAAAGAATGATGCAAGAAAAGGAAGAAAGTAAGGAAAGAGGAAAAGACAAAAGGAAGGAAGAAAGGAGGAAAAGGAAGGAGGAAGGAAAGATATAAGGAAGAAAGGAAGGAGGAAAAGAAGGAAGGAAAGAAGGAAGGAAGGAAGAAAGGAAGAAAAGCTGCAATTTCAGTCCCTCTGCATAAGATATTCTAGCCAGACCAGACATGCACTTAGGGTATTTTTCTCTGTGAATGCTCTATTCACAGAAGCTGAATTATTTTCCTAGATAAATCACCATTTAACAAAGACTGGATCACCCTGAAGATGAAGACAGAAATGCTACCTTCTGGCATTAGCGGATAGAGGCCTAAACAACTGTTTTTAGGGATGGGGCCGAGGAAGAGGTGGTGCTCAGGACAAAGATTTAGCAGAGAAAAGAAAAACTGTTTACAGATCTGATTCTCACACACAGGACTTAACATATTACATGCTTAGTAGAAATGTCATGTGCAAGCCAATCTTTGGCTCCAGACAATACATAAATTCTTTAAATATTTTAAAAACAAGCTCTGCTTCCTAGCAGAGGTGAGACTGAGAGATGGCAATGGAACAAAGGGGGGGCCTAAGGTTGGTTAGTTCACAACTGCTCATAAGAACCCTAGTTGCTCAGAGGTTGTTGAGTATTCTAGACTGGTTGAAAACCTGCCCGTAACACTAATTTGGTAATTAATGATGGGCAGCTATGACAACCTCCTTATACTGCTTTCAAATGTGAGCCCTTGCCTGGGGCCTGGGCTTTAATCTCATCATGAAGCTCTAGAACTCATCTTAACCCCAGGAGACCCAAGGGCCAAGTAACTTCCCGTCCCAAAGTCTCGGTTTCCTCCATTCAAATGAAGTGACAGAGAGAAGATCCTACATGTGCTCAGGCCTGTGTCCTGAATCCCTGCAGCAGGAAGTGGGAGGTGGCCACCAGAGACGTCTGATTCTGGAGGCTAGCCATGCTGGGGCATTGTCATCTGAGGACCAAGGTTCAGAAAGCAGGGCCCTACGCTGTTCTAAGGACATTGAGATCTGTGACTTCATCCTATTTTCCTTCACAAAGTGACTATTGGCCCTAGCTGTTCTTTTCCAGATAACTAGCAGATGTGGGTTTCCAGTGGCCCAGGAGATCTCTTCACTTTCCTCCTAAGACTGTGGTCTGTGACCCTAGGAAGACTTGAAAAGAGCCTTCAACAGGCCTTTCTGTGTCCATCTATAAATGCTTGGGAAAGCCAATAGCCCCTGATGTGAATAGCTTATCTAGGTGCCTCAGAAAGTAGGCCCAGAACCCCCCAAAATGTTTCCTTGGCTTACCCTGGGAGCAGGCCAGTAAACCCCCGGAGTACAGCACCAGAGAAGCCTAGGTCATCGGTATGATGAAATTAGAAGCCGCCTGGATAGCTCACAATGGTGCCCAACATCACTCAAGCACTGGACAAAGTGTGGCGCAACAGTTGGCAGCCCTGGCCAAGAGGTCACCTTTAATATGATTAGCTATGGAAATGGGAAGAGCAGATCGTCCCCCAGATCCACCGGCAAAGGCTCCATTATGTGGCCTAGAGCAGTCATGACTTCCAGCCTTTGAAGGAATGGGAACCCGGTGCAAAGGGCTGGCTCGCTGGTAAGCAACGCGACCAAAGTCCATTGAAAATTGGACACAAATGTGTATTCAGGCTTCGGCGTGATTTACTGAGATGCCATTGTTCAGGGCTTTGCCTCTGCCAGCAGGGGTGGTCTCCAGGGCGCTCCTCAGGAAGGCGGGGTCACACCACAAGTGCTCCCTCTCCTCCTGCCTCATTCACCAACTGCGATTTTTCCCTTTGAAGTCTCAGAAAGCTGCCTCATCTATCACTGACAGGAACTTTTTCAAAGGGCTGGGAGTGAATTCGCTCCTTTACAAACCGGGAAGGCTAGGCCTTGAGGAGGGAGGGGACTGGAAGAAGACTAATGATAGCCCAGCGCGGCCAAACGATGCTTTCGTCCAGCTTTGCGCCAGCACTGGACGGCCTTGTTCTGCCGGCCCAGCGCAGTCTCTGGGGGTGCGTCACTGGCCATTCCCAGACGCTGCAGGGCACCCTCACCACGGCCATTCCAGTGTTGTCCTTCACCTCACACTCCCTCCCCGTGCCCCCTACCCTGGGAGTGAAGGCTGTCTCTGGGACTACCCCAGATTCAGCTGCCTCAGCCTATACTAGGGGCATTTCCCCACGCCAGGCTTTCATCTCAACTGCTTCCAGCAAACCCAATTACAGTGACAGCCACAACCAGCAGGCTGCCCCACTGACCATCGCTTTGGAAAATGTCTCCTGATAATGAGATTAAAGCAGGATTGGGTGAGTCATTAGCTTGTCAGTTAAACCCTGTGTTAGGCCCCATTTTTTCTGGTTTTCTCTGGAATTTTTAAAGGTTTTTCCCTTAGCACTTGTGCCCCTTCATCTTTGTTCCACTTTCAGAGGGACAGAGTCAAAGGTCATATATTTATTTAAAATCCCATTTCTCATAAGTAAACTCCTGATATGTGAAACCTAGTTTTTAAAAAGATCTACTCTTCTCAGGACAGTCTTGATTTCTCATCTAACTCAGATGTGCCTGATAATATTAGTGGCGTCACTTTTTTTAACAACAGATTTTTATTAGAATCTTTGGTTTTTACATTGCCTAGATCTCCCCATCCCCCTCTTCCCAGTCGCCCCTTGTGAGAATTTCTTTTTTTAAGAAAAGAAGGAAGAGAAGAAAAAATTTCAGTAAAACCAATCAACACATTATAATAAATGATGTTATATGCAATGTGCCATTCCTGTGCATCTCGCCTCTGATGCCTGTTGGCTGTGTGACCTTGGCTGGTCACTGCCTGAGAGTCTCAGGGCTCAGGTCTCTTCTCTGGTCCCTTCTGGTTCTTAATATCCCATGGTTCTGATCCCAGCTGTGTTCACATAAGACCTTCAGCAAATCCCTCAATCTGGGTGTAAACTCCTTTAGTCCAGAAATCAGAAACATTAATACCAGCCCTGCCTACCTCACAGGGTTATTTTGAGGATCAAATGAAAATACATTGCAAATTACAAAGCAACGAGACTTGCTGCACTTTCCACCACAATGAAACCCCATTGTCAGAGAAGTCTTATCACACACAAAAGCCCCAGTCTGCTGGTGATGTGCTGTGGTGCCTAAGCTCTGGTAGGCCCTTCCTACCCAGCTGAAAAGACTCAGCACAGGCTTGGCAGGGGCCCAGCTACACAGGGAGGTGAATTTTCTGGTCTCAGTAACTGTCTAAGATGAGCTACTTCCAGATACTAGCCTTCCAAAGGACACCTGGGGCAGAAAGACCTCACCCAAGGGGTACGGAGATGAACAACAGAGACAGGGCCATGGGGAGCTGGAGGGGGTGGGAAGGGGGAGGAAAGTCAACAAGTGGCTAGGAAGTGCTACGCTGTGCATTCAAAGACTCAAAGAAAGGGAAAAACAGCACCTGCCCTCAAGGAGCTTGCAGTCAAAAGAGAAAAACAACATGCAGACCACTGTGAACATGTAAGATATAAGGAGGATAAGCTAGAGGTGGGTCTCAGAGGGTAGGCAGCAGCCCTGGGGCTTAGCGAGAGAAGTCTGGTGTTCAAGGAACAGCAAAAGAAGCACCTAGCAGCTCAATGAACGTGGAGCAATTCAGCCTCCGCTGGGCCCGAGGAAAAGGTCCTGCAGACAAGGAGCCTCAGGGAGGATCCTGGGAGGATCCCCCTCCATCTCCTTTCCCCCAAGGCGGTCAGAATTCATTCCACAGTGGAAAGACCAGCAGCTGAGAATCTCTGCCAAGGTCTCTTACAGAATGTTCTTTGGGGGAAGTGCCAGTTTCGGTAAAGACCCTTTTTCCTGGTGTGGCCTCAGCTCTGACTCACTTGGAAGAGAATGGGCCGGCCCGCCGTACTTGTTCCGAGCTTGCTCTAGACTTGCTCTCCAGGACTTGCCACAGGCCTTCCCCCAGAAGGCTGTGGCCTTGGCAGGGAGGGACAAGAAGGCTCTTTCCTCCTTTCATACGGATTCCAGGGCCAGTTCAGGGCTGGACACACACAGCAAAGCTCAAATTTAAAGCTGGAAGGAAACTCTGAGGGGATCTAGTACAATCTTGTCATTTTACAGAGGGGAAAACTGAGGCCCACAGAGAGGAAGAGAGATATGTCCAAAGACCCACAAGCACTAAGAGGCAGAGGTCCTCTAGACTCCAAATACAGCACTCTACATTTCTGGAACCTTCCTTTTGGCTGGGGGTGAGGAAAGAGGCAATTGGGGGTAAGTGACTTGCCCAGGGTCACAGCTAGTGAGGATTTGCAGCTGGATTTGCACTCGGGTCTTCCTGACTCCAGGCCCAGCACTCTATCCACTGCATCTCTAGCTACCTCTTATAAACTTATAAACTACTGATTTGGGGCCTTCATTCTAAGACATAATTAGGGAGTTCTTTCTAATTCCTTCAAATTCTCCAAAGAGTCTCTAAACATTATTCCATTGGGTTAAAAATGATATTCATAACCTCACAAAAGCTTTGGAGACAAGTAATGTTCAAAACCAAGCAAACAATGCCCAGGCACTGCCACTCTTCCACACGTTTCAAGTCTGCAGACTCCCATCCAGTTAAATCCAGTCTCCTCGAGGGCAGGGTCAATGTCACTTCTGTCTTGGTCACCCCAACACCTGTGCAAAGCAGGGACTTAATAAATGCATGCTATCAGATATCAGTTTAGATATCTATTAGTAGCCTGAAAAGGACATCACTGGCAAAGGGCGAATGTCCCAGCTCTGACCTTTCTAGACAGTGGCTGGCCATCACCGAGCAGGAGGCAAGGGTCACCGTGGGGGCAGCACAGGGTCCCTGGGCCATCCAGCTGCCTCGTTAGGTCTTGTCTATTGTCCATCTGCAGCCAGGCTTCAGTACTGAAAAGCTGCATGGCTGTGCTGCTGGTATCAGAATGACAGCTCTTCTTTCAGAGATGCCCCACAGCTGGGATTAATCATGGGACACGAGAATCTCCGAAGAATCCAGAATAGATGACCCAAAGGCAAGGGAAAGATGCAGCCTGGGACCAGGCTGACCGCAGCGTATCAGTGCTGAGGGTCTGTGTTCAAGAAGAGGCCAACAAAGACATTGCTAAGAACACCCAGGACCAAAACAGAACACAAGCCAACCTTGGAGCAAGAGTGAGGGAGGGGAGAAGGCCAACGGATGGTCCAAGGGCCAAGCTAGAGGAGCCAACCTAGGGTGAGCTCCCCCTGCCTACTGAACGTGGGATGGCGCCAGTCATTGCCTCTCACTGGGACAGAACTCAGCCCACCACAAAGAGCCTCAGTGGTGCCACGCGGGCATAAAGAGCCAAGCGTTCTAGCCCTGGCTCTGCCACTAAAGTCTTAATTTCTCCATTTGTCTAGTGAGAGGCCTGGGCTCGATGTCATTTCTCATTTCCCCAAAGGAGGAGAAAATTAACTCCCATCCCTACGTTCTGTTCCATATTCCTTTCCCTAATTTCTGACACACAGCGCGTGGCTCAGAGTGAACACTGAATGTGCTTTTTTATTCATCTAGAGCTCAGCAGGCAGACAGTGAATTTAATCCCAGACTCCGCCCCGGGGGGTTAAACCACTCAGGCCTGACCACTTTAGAGGCAGCCCCAGACCAGAAGCCCTGCTTTACCATCCATCTGATCCCCAACCTCTCGTTCTCATAACAGGATTCAAATCAGTATCACCACGACTTCGGGTCCCAATAAACAACCCATGACTTCCTAAGCCCCATGGGTGTTGTCTCCCCTACTAGAATGCAAGTTCCCTGAAGGGTGGTCCCGGCTGGTTCTGTGCTGGAGCTGACTAGAGAGAATTACAGAATTAAGGCAGCACCTTGTCTTGGAAAGGAGGTCAGGAGCCAGGCAAGCCTGGATTCAAATCTCTCTTCTTGTAATTATTAACTGTATGACCCAGGACAAACCACTCCACTTTTCTAAGCTACAACCTCCTCTGCAGGGTGGGGATGATAATAGCACTGACCTTGAGGGGCTATTGTGGAGACCAAACGAGAATATTGCGAAGCACTCTGTAAGTCTTGGAGGGCTATAGAAATGTCAGCTATTATTACTGATCACTACTCCTCCCTAGGCAGGTGAGGAAGAATCCAGATTACAGAGAGGAACTCTCTTCCCTCTAGTTGAATTCAACAGGATTTCCTTGCTATTATCCATTCCAAGTCAACCTATCTGGTGCCTGAAGGATCTCCCCCCCAGGCGATAACAGGAGCTAAACACATGCCCAACAACATCGAAGATGCTCTTCTGGCAGTGGTGCCATTTCCCTGGCTTCCTGACACAAGTTCAAATTCAGGCGTCTCTTGAGTGCTTAGATTGTGCTGACAGGGGGCTGAAAGCACTAGCTTAGAGTAGAAGGGAGGACTTCTGAGTCTCTAGTGGACTAATCCCAAATGGAACATACTGTCTAGCCTTATCTTTAGCAAGACAAGGCTACTCCCAACTTGCTCACTCATCCTCTCCCTCTGCCTGCTCCCCTTCGACCCCAGCCACCATTCATTTCTAATTTCAGACCACTCAGAAGTATTCATTATATCAAGTTAGTACAATTTGAAATCGTTCACTCGTGTCCAACTCTTTGTGACCCTGTTTGGGGTTTTCTTGGCAAAGACACCGAAGTGGTTTGCCATTTTCTTCTCCAGCTCATTTGACAGATGAAGAAACTGAGGCAAACAGGGTTAAGACGCTTGCCCAGGGTCACACAGCTTGTAAGTGTCTAAGGTCGGATTTGAACTCATGAAGAGGAGTCTTCCTAGCTCCAGGCCCAGCACTCTAGGCACTGTGCCACCCAGCTGCCCCACAGTTTGAAAAGTCTTATGTAAAAAGCCCTTTGGGAAGCATGTACAAAGTATGGGTCTGGTGAAAAATGCATAAATGAAAATGAAAAAGACAGAAAAAGAATATAACCCCACACTTCTCCTGGATAATGCTAGACACCTAGGCGAGTGACACATAAGTAGTCAAAGAGGCCTGAGGGGTGCTCCTGCTCTTGATAGCCATACCATTAAATAGATTCTAATCTAGTTAGTAATTAGATAATTTGTCTTGACAGTAAAGCTAACTGCTGGACGTACTCATTATTTACAATTAGTATCCACAAGAAGTTCAGCCTATTAGGATTTGGGTTGCTAATGCTCAGAAAATGAAAAAACGAACCCTAGTTGGGGATTCCTTTCATGCACTGGATGGGCCACACAGCCTCATTTTGTGACTCATGCTTAGAAGGACCTCAGACAAGTCCCCTGCACTCTATGGGGCTCAGTTTTTCATGCATAAAAATGAAGGAATTGGATTAGATGACAAGTAAGGCTCCAATTCCAGGTCCAAGATTCTGGCCCCAGGATATGGAGAAGGGAAGGCTCCCTTTAGTCTCAATGGCCCTGGACACATGGTACAGCTGGCAAAGTCTTGGGTTTGGAATCTGAGGAATGAAGGTCAAACTTTATTCTGACCTGCGTGACCTGGGGTTACTCACTCCTCTTCTTCAATCTCAGCTTCCTTCCTGTGAAATGAGGAGCCTGGATCTTTTCTCAAATATCATAACAGTTTTCCTTGATAATTTTTTGAAAGATGATGTCTAGGTTCTTTTTTTGATCATGGCTTTCAGATAGTCCAATAATTTTAAAATTATCTCTCCTGGATCTATTTTCCATGTCAATTGTTTTTCTAACAAAATATTTTACTTTGGTTTCTATTTTTTCATTCTTTTGGCTTTGTTTTATTGTTTCTTGATTTCTCATAAAGTCATTAGCTTCCATTTGCCCCATTCCAATTTCTAAGGAATTTTTTTTTTTTTTTTTTTTTTGGTGAGGCAGTTGGGGTTAAGTGACTTGCCCAGAGTCACAAAGCTAACAAGTGTTATGTGTCTGAGGCCGGATTTGAACTCAGGTCCTCCTGACTCCAGGGCCAGTGCTCTATCCACTGCACCACCTACCTGCCCCTAGGAATTATTTTCTTTAGTGAGTTGTTGGACCTCCTTTTCCATTTGGCCAATTCTGCTTTTTAAGGCCTTCTCCTCATTGGCTTTTTGGACCTCTTTTACCATATGAACTAATCTGTTTTTTTAAGGTGCTATTTTCTTTAGTTGTGTGTGTGTGTGTGTGTGTGTGTGTGTGTGTGTCTCCTTTACTAAGCTGTTGACTCTTTTTTCATGATTTTTCTGCATTACTCTCACTTCTCTTCCAATTTTTCCTCTATCTCTCTTACTTGGTTTTCAAAATCCTTTTTGAGCTCTTTCATGGCCTGAGACCAAGTCATATTTTTCTTGGAGGCTTTGGATGTTGGAACTTTGACTTTGCTGTCATCTTCTGAGTGTGTGTTTTGATCTCTCTTGTCACCATAGTAACTTTCAATAGTCAGAGTTTGTTTCTGTTGTTTGCTCATTTTCCCAGTCTATTAGTTGCCTTTTAACTGTTTCTTAAAGTAGGGCTCTGCTTCCAGGGTGGAGGGTGCACTGTCCCAAGCGTCAGGGGTTTTTGTGCAGCTGTTTTCAGATACTTCTAGGACCTTGTAAGTTTTCAGTTCTTGCAAGATGGTATGAGCTAAGGAGAGGTGTTTAGTGTTATCCTGGTCTGTGCTCTGGTCTGTTGAGTGACCACAAGCACTCTTTTCTGCCCTGGAACTGTGAGGAGGGTTCCCCCGTCCACTGCGGCCACAAGCTCTCCTGTGCTAGTGCTCCTCCTCGCCCTTGGACTGCCACCCAGGCTGCGAATATGGGCAAAGCAACAGAGTCCTGCCTCAGCGTTAGCAAAAAGACCCCTGTAATCTCCTTCTGACCAGCTGTTTGACTCCCTTACTGTCTGTGGGCTGAGAGCTCCAGAAGCAGCCATGGGCACTGCTGATTCAGTGACTCCCAACGTTGGTTCCTGGTTTGCTAAGGCTGGGCCTGTGCTGACATGCCCGGTGCTCCACTCTCATCCAGTTACAACAGACCTTTCCTGCTGACCTTCCAGGCGGTCTTGGGCTAGAACTTTGTTTCACTCCATCTTTTTGTTAGTTTTGCTGTCCTAGATTTTTGTTTAGAGTCATTTTTTAAAAGGTATTTGGAGGAGTTCAGAGGAGGGCTCAAGTGAGTCCCACCATCTTGGCTCTGTCTCCACCTGGATCTTTTCTCTCCATGGGCTAAGTTCTATAATTCTGTGACCTTCACTTTCCTGAAGTCAGAGAAGTGTTCTGCATCCTGGAAACTAAATGAGGTGCCTTTTGCCCGTAAATGTCTCTGTGGCTCTGTGTAGTCAAACGGAGCTGAGATTTCCTAACAGGGATCTAGCAACTATGACCAGAGGGATTAGCAAGGAAATAGCTCTTGAGATTTGTTTCAACGTAAAAGCAGAAAGCTGTGAGGAGCCATAGCTTAGTAAGGGGCACACGTCAATACTTAATGGAGTCATGAGCTACTCCATGCAGGACCACCCCCACGACAACCTTAACCCACCCACATCTTCTTATCCAAGTCAGACCATAAATCCTCCATAGAAGAGCACTCTGGAGCCCTCCACCACCTTCTTTCTTTTAGGTCTTTTCATACCCAGAGGCATCAGTGTAGCTGTTGGGCAGTCTCATTCTGGCTACAAGGCCAACCCAACTCTTTTCCCAATCCTACACCTCCTGGATGCTAACAAAATAATAGCCAACTCTAAAATGGATGTCCTAAGGATTATTCTGGTTTTTCTATGGGGTTAATGGGACAAGGAAATAACTACAAGGAGGGAGATAAAAGACTGGGCCAGCTCCTTGAACTAAGATCTGTGGGTGACTCTGCATGAGTGTTTATGAAAGATATTTGTGAAAATGACCAAGTTGCAAAGAAAGCACCAATAATGGACTAAAGATGCTGAGCTTCAGGGGCTGTTTTCTGCATTTCCCTCCCCACCCAATGGAGGACAAAGTGTGATCGATGACAATTCACGGTTGCTAAAGACAACCAGGCACTGCAGTGACAGCAGACATCAGACAGTGAGGGCTGGCTAGGGGAAATGGGGATGCAGGGAGATGGCTCTGAGAGAGAAGTCCCTCTCAAAAGCTGCAGAGAGCATTGGTAGTCAGCACTCTGAGGCCAGGTCACTAATGTGCCTAACGGCAGCACTGCCATAGGATCAGGAGCAAATGTACGGATGCACAAATGAGGGAATGAGCCTGTGTGTGTGAAGGCTGGGACTGACAAAGCTTCTTAGATCATCATCATAACTATCGTTCCTATAGCTCTTCGAGGCTTGCCAAGCCCTTGACAGATATCATCTTATCTGATCCTCACAACCTCACAAGGTAGGTGGGAAACAGGCTGTGAGGGGCTATTTGTGCGGGCTTAGACAGTTTTTAAATGTCTGAAGCAGGATCTGAGCCCAAGTCTTCTTTCTGCTAAGATCTGTGCCACCTAGCTGCCTAGATGACAAGCTCTCGCTTGGTCAATGAATCATGCACAAACAGAACTTCATGTCCCCTGGCAATCCTGCTGCCCAACAGGGACGCTTCCGACTTGACACATGGGAAGGGACGACAGACATCCAGGAAGAAGAGAGGCAGGGAAAGTCCTACGGGACCCGTTTGTTACAGAGACACGGAGGGGATGAGCTGCGGGGAAGAAGCAGGTCAACTAGACACTTTGAGGAAACGGAAGCATCCACTAAGCTCTGCCTCTAAACTGGGGAACTCTGAGAGGCTTGGGGGTGTGGTGAGGGGCAGGATACTTAAGGTCTGCAGAGAACCTTCTGAGGAACAGCAACAGCGCTCACAAAGAGAGGGCTTCGTTTCCAGTAAGGTCGGGGATGATGCAAGGATGTCATTATCACCACTGCTCAATATCGTACAGAAATGTCAGCTTTAGCAGTAAGAGAAGAAAAAGACATTGAAGGTATTAGAATAGGCAAAGAAGAAACAAAGTTATCACTCTTTGCAGATGATATGATGACATACTTAGAGATTCCTAGAGAATCTAGTAAAAAACTACTTGAAATAATAAACAACTTTAGCAAAGTTGCAGGCTATAAAATAAACCCACATAAATCATCAGCATTTCTATATATTACCAACAAAGCCCAACAGCAAGAAAAAAAAGAGAAATTCTATTTAAAGTTACTGTAGATATTATAAAACATTCAGGAGCCTACCTACTGAAACAAACCCAGGAACTATATGAACACAATCACAAAACACTTTTCACACAGATAAAGTCAGATCTAAACAACTGGAAAAATATAGTTGCTCATGGGTGGGCAGAGCTAATATAATAAAAATGACAATTCTGCCTAAGCTAATTTACTTATTCAGTGCCATACCAATCAAACTACCAAAAAATTATTTTATAGAGTTAGAAAAAATAATAACAAGATTCATTTGGAATAACAAAAGGTCCAGAATATCAAGGGAACTAATGAAAAGAAATGCAGGGGAAGGTGGCCTAGCCATTCCAGATCTTAAAGTGTATTATAAAGCAGCAATCATCAAAACTGCTTGGTACTGGCTAAGAAATGGAGTGGTGGATCAGTGAAATAGGTTAAGTATGCAAGACACAGTAGTCAATGAATACAGTAATCTGTTATTTGATAAACCCAAAGAACCCAGCTTCTGGGATAAGAACCCACTCTTTGACAAAAACTGCTGGGAAAACTGGAAACGAGTATGGCAGAAAGTAGGCATAGATCAAAATCTCACACCATACATCAAAATAAAGTAAAAATGAGTCCATGATTTAGATATAAAGGCTGATACTGTAAGCAAACTGGGAGAGCAAGGAATAGTTTACTTATCAGATTTATGGGAAACAGAAGAATTCATCACCAAACAGGAGATAGAGAACATTATGAAATGCAAAATGGATAACTTTGATTACATTAAATTGAAAAGTTTTTGCACAAAGCCAATGCCACCAAGATTAGAAGGAAAATAGAAAATTGGGAAAGAAGTTTTACAACCAGGGCTTCATCTCTAAAATATATAGAGAATTAAGTCAAATTTATAAGAAATCTATAAGAATACAAGAATACAAGTCATTCCCCAATTGATAAATGGTCAAAGGATGTGAATAGGCAATTATCAGATGAAGAAATTAAAGCCATTTACAGTCACATGAAAAAATGCTCTAAATCACTACTGATTAGAGAAATGCAAATTAAAACAACCCTGAAGTACCACATCACACCTATCAGATTGGCCAACATGACAAAACAGGAAAATGATAAATGTTGGAGAAGATGTGGGACAATTGGAACACTAATACATTGATGGTGGAGTTGTGAAATGATCCAACTATTCTGGAAAGCAATTTGGAACTATACCCAAAGGGCTATAAAAATGTGCATACCCTTTGACCCAGCAATACCACTTCTAGGGCTATATCCCAAAGAGATCACACAAATGGGAAAAGGACCCACATGTACAAAAATATCTATAGCAGCTCTTTTTGTGGTGGCAAAGAATTGGAAATTGAGAGGATGCCCATCAATTGGGGAATGGCTGAACAAGTTGCAATATATGAATGTAATGGAATACTAATGTGCTATAAGAAATGATGAACAGGCAGACTTCAGAAAAACCTGGAAAGACTTGTATGGTCTGATGCTGAGTGAAGTGAGCAGAACCAGGAGAACGTTGTACACAGTAATAGCCACAGTGTGCAACGACTAATATTGATAGACTTAACCCTTCTCAGCAATACAAGGATCTAAGATATCTCCAAAGGCCTCATGACGGAAATGCTATCCACATTCAAAGAAAGAACTATGAAGTTTGAATGCAGGTCGAAGCATACTATTTGCTATTTTTTTCTTCTGTTGTGTTTTGTTTCCTCTTTCTGGTGGTTCCTCCTATTGGTACTAATTCTTACTTACAACACCACTAATGTGAAAATATGTTTAATAGGAATGTATACGTATACCCTATATGAGACTGCACACCATCTTGTGGAGGGAGGTGGAGAGGGAGGGGTAGAAAAATTTAAAACTCAAAAGCTTATGGAAGTGATAGTTGATAAATCGAAATAAATTAATTTAAAAAGAGAGAGAGAGAGAGAGAGAGAGAGAGAGAGAGAAGGCGTCATTTTCCATAGTGAAGAGGCAGTATCTAGAATTAAGTTACTCTGGAGCCAATTCTCCAGATCATGCCAGCACAGCTGGCACCAGAAAGATAGAAGAGGTGGTTATAGCTAAGAAGGGATGAGAAAGAAGAAAAGGCCCCTGGGGATGGCCCATAGCCTGGCAGTTAGGAGCCTTGTGCCTATCCCAGGCCGGTGACCTGGCACACTGATTCTCTCTGGGCCTCTCAGGAGAGTGAAGAAACCCTGTAGTCCTGGGGGTGCTGCCTGTGCTGTGGGGCTCAGATGGCATAATCCTGAGCAGACGGTAGAGCCTCAGAGTACTGGGTATCAGTTCCTGTGATCATGCTGAAGCCACCGCTGACCAGGAGCTGCCCACAGCCTGGCAGGGAGGACAAGAGCCCCTGATGACAAGCTGGGAGAAGCAGACATGGGTGATGCCAGAGGACCAATGATGAAGAATGCTCCCCACCAGGTCCTGACAGGCAGAATGGATTCAGGGGGCAGAATGAGACACCATTTTTGGACATGGCCAATGTGGGGATTTGTTTGGCTTAACTGGGCATACTGGTCACAAGGGTTTTCTTTTTTCTTTTGTTTTTCCCAGCTTGGGGCAAAGAAAGTAGAAGGGAAAGAAAATAAATGTTTGTTCATTTGAAAAAATTAATTAAAAAAAGGGGAGTTGGACTAAATCCCCACCATCAATATAGTTTACATTTGTTTAACTCACTTTAGAGCTAGATTACCATCTCATGCCAATGACCTCAAACCCACTTATTCAGCTCTGTCTTCTGAGCCCCCCAGCCTCCCCCCACTAATGACCTGCTGGGTTTGGCCTCTCCAAAATGGAACTCACTCGATTCCTCCCAAAGCCCTCGCTCTTTCAGGGGGGTGGGGGGAGGGGCCACCAATGTTCTCCTAGCCCTCTAAGTTCACAAGCTCCAAGCCCTCCTCGACCTTTCCTTCTCCCTCCTTCCTCATCTCTCATCAGTCACCTCGCCTCCCCCAACCACCCCCAAAGCCTTCCCATCCTGTCCCCTGTGCCAGCCCTCCCCAACTCCCAAGAGCCTCCTCCTCAGTCTCCCAGCCCCAAACCAGCCTCTGCACAATGGATATTCCTACAAAACAGAGATGAGCCTATCGCCCCCTTGCTCATAATCTTTCTTGCCTCAGCCCTCCACAGCCCAGCTCCACCTACCTTTCCAGGCGTCATCCCTGTAACTGCCTTTCACACGCTCTTCTTTCTAGTCAAACTCACCTGAGCACTGTCACCTCTACAGGACAACCGCTGTGTCCTGCTCCGCCCCAGGCCTATCTCCCTCACCTGGGCTGGCTGGCTTCCTCATCTGAATGCAAAAGAATCTACCACAGCCTTTACGCTGTCTCCCCCACCTGCCCTCCCACCCTCCCGCCTCGGTTCTCTTTCCCTCTCCAAGTTACTTTGTATTTATTTGAGTAAGAAGTGGAGTTATATCTCCGCAGGAAAATGTACACTCCTTGAGGGCAGGAGTCATTTGTTTTGTTTTGGCCTCTCCAGCACCTAGCATACTAGTGCCCTGCACAAATTTGAAGCTTAACAGAGGTCTGTTAAATCGAATAATTATTATCTCTTTCTTGCACATGAAAAAACCAGAGGCTCTGGAAGGCTACCTCAGTGAGTGACTCCAAATCCAGCTCCTCTGATTCAAAGCCCATCGCTCCTAATGCTCTCAAAGGCCCTTTCCAGCTCTAAAAATTCTATCACTCCCTATAAATAGGAAATGAAAACCAGGCCTTCAGTTTCAGACTGACCTAAGGTATCCCACTAGAGAAAATAACAAAATTAATGCTAAACAGACTCATTACTGAAAATTCCAGTCTCCAAACAGATCTGCTAAGCACCTGTCTGATCAAAAAAAAAAATAATTCACTTAAATGATTTTTTTTGAAATCCAGTGAGAATCCTTTGACCAGCAAGGTCTCTACTATCCAGTCTAGTTTAATGGGGCTGATGTCCCCTGACAACCATGGATGGTGGGTGTGACATTTTTCAGCAGGTCTCTGGTCAGCAGTGAACAAGTCCAGTCTGACGTCTCAGCTTACTTCAGTGTTTGGCCCTGAATCTCCAAGGTTGTGATAAGTAAAATGGTGAGTCATCCACACGCAGGCCTCTTGACAAGTAGGAATTATTAGATCAAGAAAACACCCACCATAGCCTTTGGTTGGGAGATTTGCTCAAGGACAATTGCAGCAGAAGGGGGCAAGGGGTAGGAGGCAGAGGGCATGGCACTTGGGCCAAAGAATCCTTCAGATTTCCTGTAGCTCTGGCACTCGAGTGTAATTTCAGGTTCTCTTGCTCTGAATTCAGAGGTAGGAGACAGAGAAAGAACTCCAATATCAACCAGTCTCAGCAGTAAACCTCGGGAAGAAACAGAGCCTGTCTTCTGCTGACTGCAGCAGGCCTCCCCACTGCGCTCCACACACCACAGGGTGCGCCTGCTGCTGGTCTGAAGACAGGCACTGAGGTGCGTCAGCAAAGTGCGAGTGCCTGATTCCCTAAGGGACAAGATCCTCATCATCAACGGAGTGGCTTCAATGGGACCCCTTCGAGGTATCCTATTAAGTTAAAGCAAGACACAGGAGAATCACATGGAAAACAGCTGTGATCCCTGGTTGGCCTGGTACAGTGATTCCCTCTTCCACTGCTGAGAATCCAGACCTTCTCATCTTCAATCCCCCCAAAAGCCTCCAGAGGACTTACTGAAATCACTGAATGTCTTTTTTGGGACCTTTTAACACATCCAGGGGATGTGCACCAAGATTCGTGCTTCCCATCTACAATTCCTCCCTTTTACTCTGGGACAAGGACCCTGGTTCTATGGTAGTCACCCACACTCCCCTGCCACACACTGCTTCTGCTCACCCAGTTATCTTTCTGTGGCCCTTCAGGTTATCTGTAATTCTGAGACTCAGAATCATTCAGCAACCCTGCAAGAATACAGGTGTCAAAAAGGATGGGCTTTGCACCGGTAAGAGAAATACGAATCAAAATAACTCTGAGGTTTCACCTAAAATACAGCAAATTGGCCAAGATGACAAAAGATGGCAGTGTTCAACGCCGGAGGCATTCAATGCCGGAAAGACAGGCATACTGTTTTACTACTGAGAGAACTGCTGAGTTCAACTATTCTGAGTAGCAACTATGGGATAATGCTAAAAAAGTCCACGTACCTTGAAACCTCACTATCAAGCTTGGAACTGCAAAGAAGTCAAGGATAGAAAGAAAAGGCTCACATACAGCCAAACATTTAGAGCATCATTTTCTGAAGTAGCAAAGAAGCAAAAACAAAGTCGATGCCCATCAGCTGGAGAATGGCGAATGAGCTGTGGGACATGAGTGCAATGGTATGCTCTTATACCATAAGAAATGAAGCATACAGAGAAGCACGCAGACCCATGAACTGATGTAAGTGAAGTAAGCAGATCTAAGAATTGTGTGTACACATGTACACACACACACAAATAGCAAATGGAAATAAAAAGAACTCCCCCGACTCCAAAAAAAAAAAAAAAAGGCTCTGACCACTGTGTAATTATACTAAGCCTGATCTCACAGGAGAAAATGAGAAAAAGAACCCTCCCTCCCTTCTCCAAAGAGATGGGCAACTGAGGATGGAACGCCGTGTGCACTTTTCAACTAGATGGATGTGCTAGTTAGTTGTATTAAACTTTTCTCTCTCTTTATTTATTCATTGCTGCAGATTGGCTCCCTGGGTAGGAGAAGGAGGGATATATATGGAAAGGAAGTAAATACAAAAACAAAATCTATCAACATCTTAAAAAGAAAAGATGGGCTTTGATAGCAAGGGATGGTTTAGAACTGTTGAAATTGCTCTACTTTTCTAAATGTGACTGAGTCTGAATTTCTCCTCCTGTTTAATTCTGAACCTTGCTCACTGTTCATCTGAAATTCCTTCCTATCCAGGGTGTATGGTGTATAATAACGATAATAAATAGCTAACAATTACATAGCAATTGCCATGGGCCAGGTGCTGGGCTTTACAAATAGGATCTTACTAGATTCTCATAACAATCTTATGAGGCAGGTGCTGCTAGCGTCCCCATTTTACAGTTGAGGAAACTGAAGCAAATAGAGGTTTAGGGCAAGAAGTGACTGGCCTAAGGTCAGATTTGAACCTAGGTCTTCCTGGCTAGAGTGCAGTCACCTTGCCGTACCATGACAGACTAACTGAAGGGGGCACCACCTATCCAAAAGCACACCGAAATCTGGGCCATTTACATTTTTCGTCCACGTCAGTTCAGTCCAATAAACCTCCACTAAGTGTCTGCTACGGGCATTGGAGTGCCCACACAGGCCAGGAGGCAGGGTGACTGTCTGGTAGCTTTGCCGAGAGCCTGGAGCCAGGTGTGAGACCCGTACGAAGGCCATGGCTGTGGCCTGGAGAAGACGCTGGGCAGGGGGCGGGGGCATCTGCTCGTTCTTCCCACAGGGATGACCAGGCTCATCCGAACGGCCATGTTCTCCTCTTTCCAGCTTCATTTCTAAATGTTCCCGGAAGGAGCTAGCTTATGAGGACTCATGCTAAGCTTTCAGTGTTCATCGGCCCTCACAATGCTTTGGTGCTGCTGTGTAAGACAGAGCTACTTCTATTTTTCTGTTCTCATGCCTATGATATTTTACAAATGAGTTTGTACTCTAAAGAATAACTGAACTTGGATTTCAGCCAGAGGTAGCTGGATGGAAGGAAGGAAGGAAGGAAGGAAGGAAGGAAGGAAGGAAGGAAGGAAGGAAGGGAGGGAGGAAGGGAGACAGGAAGGGAGAAAGGGAGGGAGGGAGAGAAGGAAGAGAGAGAAGGGGAAGAAGGAAGAAGGGAGAAGGGAGGGAAGGAGGGAGGGAGGGAGAGAAGGAAGAAAGAGAAGGGGAAGAAGGGAGAAGGGAGGGAAGGAGGGAGGGAGGGAGGAAGGAGACAAGAAGGAGACAAGAAGGAAGGGAGGAAGGAGACAAGAAGGAAGAATTTATATATGTAGACCCCATGCATACAAAGGTTAGCATAGCTAATAAGCATCTGAGGCTGGATATAAACTCAGGTCTTCCTGACTCGAGGCCCAGCACTCTCTCCACTGCTTCTTTCTTCCCTCTTCTCCCTTTACTTGGCAAGGAGATTGTATATTTTCTGACTGGGGTGATTTCTGGGCTCTCGAGGTCTCTTTGTTGTGGCGACTGCTTTGCATTGGTTAAATTTCTCTAATAACTGTATTAACTTTTGTCTATTTCTAATTTTTCAGAGTCAATTTGTTTAAAAAGGACACTGTAATTATGTGCCTGTGTTTTCTCACATCTGACCTTTCTCCTAATTAGACCTTTGATCTGTGTTCATGGTCTGAGTGCAGAGAGGCAATTAATTTGAAGATAAAGGGAGAAAGGGAAATAAGCATTTATTAACTGCCTACTAGGTGCCAGGCACTGTGCTAAGCACTTCACAATTATTATCTTATTTGATCCTCACAACAACCCTGCAAGGGGGGGGTGCTATTTCCCCACTTCCTCTCTCCAAAGAGGAAACTGAGGCAGACAAGGTTAAGTGACCTGCTTGGGTCACCCAGCTAGGGACTCTCTGAAGCTGAAATTAAACTCAGGTTTCCTGTGTCCAGGCCTGGTGCTCTATCCACTGTGCCACCCAGATGCTGTCCATTAACACATAGTAGATTTCATTTTTTATGATGTCATTTGGCATACGACATACTATTGCCTTCTACTACCTTGTCTATTTGTATCTCTATTTGTCAGTCTCTGGACTGGTCCCAATGGCTGAAGCTATGCTTGTTTGTGGATGGTCTAAAATTGGGATTTTGGCCCCTCCTGCCCCACTTTCAGGCCCTGCTGTCACTGCAGAAGGGAAAGGGGGACACACAGACAGAAGGCTGCCAAAGTCACCTTGCAGCTGAGGAGTGGGGAATAAGCCTCCTCATACTCAGGTCTGCTGATTCCCAGACAGTGAACACAAGGCAGTTGCCAGCACTGTACTTAAACCCTTCTAGTTGGGCAGCTGGAAATGAGATGAGAAAAAATTTATAGAAAACAAGGTTTCTCCTCATAAATCTGCATCTTCCCAAAAAATTTTATCATTTTACAGTTTGTGTGTGGTTTTTTCCCTCCAGCTGGCAGAGGAAACAAAGGCAGATAGGCCCCATGTTAAACCAGGCAGCCTGAGCACACCTCATGGTTCGATCACTCAGCAAGCAAAGAGACAGAGTCGTGGTGACCACAGGTAGTTGATGCAGTCAGAGGCAACAACTATTCTAAGAAAACAAAACTACAAGACAAGAGATAGCAATGATCTTTACACTTCTACATAAGAGGAAAAGAAAAGAACTGGAGCCGTTCTGAAAAAGGCAGGTGGCACCCATGTACGGTGCCCCTGCCCTGCCCCGAGTGCAGTCTGCCTGCAGGGGTGAAGCTCCCTAGTCCGGAGCTTGCCTGCCCAGTAGCGGTGACACAGTAGGGGTTTCCCAGACAACCATCACTAAGGAACTCTTGCCTCTTCTCTAACAGCCACGTCTGCTGATTTTCACTATTTTCATGTATCTATAAGTAAACAGACACCATAGACATAACATGCTTCCCAACGAGGAGACGACGTCCCTAGATGGGAGGATAGGAGGCCTGGATGCTGCAT
The DNA here is from genome assembly GCF_900497805.2 of Vombatus ursinus. NCBI lineage: Eukaryota > Metazoa > Chordata > Mammalia > Diprotodontia > Vombatidae > Vombatus > Vombatus ursinus. The sequence goes on along the minus strand of NW_020954586.1, from coordinate 4,502,819 downwards.
CACCAGCACCTAGGAACCACCTCCCCTCCCTCCCACAGGCATGGCCATGTCCATGGTCCTCCAGGAGGCTGTGGCTTGTGTGTCATGTGACCACACCCCAGAACCCTGGTGCATAAATGGATTCACGGATCTTCTAGCATTTGGCCTCCTCCCCCAACATAGATCACAATCTGTACCTAACTTCTGATCCTGAGCGCTCTCCATGTGATGTTTCTGCCCCATAAAAATTTATGGTTTAAGGACGAATACATAATCAATAAATATGCTATAAAACTGGGCTTCTTAACCTGGGGTCTGGAAACTTTTAAAAACATTTTTGATAACTGTAAGAACTTTTATACATGTGCAACCAACTGCATTGAGATGTGTATGTAATGGCTGCAGCATCTATGAAGATCCATAAAAGAAAGTTCTCGTCCCCAAAATCCTTGGCCCTGTCAAATGGTGCATCGTCAGAAACATCTCAGTGGAGATGCCCCTAGCAAAGAGGCAGGATTGGTGCTCGGCCTGCTGCTGTGCCCTCACCCAGTGGGACTTCTCCATGTGACGTGCAGCTGACTCTTGTACAGGTACCGTTCTGTCCCTCTGTTCCCAGTAGCAGGGTCCCAGAGACAGTCTTTTTTTATATGAGCCCAGTCTGTCACTCATTCATTCTTTTGTAATCCTGCCCATTTTATTTTAAGCATCCAACAGCAAGATTCTTAAGGGCTCCATTAGCTTCCCCAGCCTGCAGTCACAGGGGCCAGGCCAGGAAGAGGGTGAGGAGCCCTCATAAAGTCTCCCAAAGATCCTACAGCACATCCCCCCGTGGCCTTTTCATATTTCCTGGAGATCAGCACAATATTTAGGTACCATCTTTTGCCATCTGACCCACCCACATCTTTCTCTGGACACACACATCCTTAATGATAGCTCCCCACCACTACAACCACTCAGCATCCAGCAGGCTTCAAAGGAAACCAAACTGACATCATATGTTACTACCATTCAAGAGAACAGTTCTCTTCCCCACACCCCTTAGCAGAGAAGTACTTCAAAATCTATAGTGGACAAAGTTCAGCCACGGTCCAAGGTAAGAGGCCCTCAGTCCTGAACCACCTGGAAGCACAGCCAGAAGCCTCACCTAGGGAGCCTGGTTCTGGGAGAGTAAAAGCAGGCACGGTCTCTCCCGTCCCCCCTAGGGATGCTCCTCAGGTCCAGCCTGGACTACAAAACCCTCTGTTCCCACACCCTACCCCCACAGCATTTCCATTTTCTGTAATGCCCTGAGTCTCTGTGCCAACTTACAGAAGAGGCAGAATACTGTGAGTTTGTTTGTCAGGATTAAGTGGGACATCTCAGCTGGCCCTTGCATTGGTGCTACTTTTCACAAGTGACACAAGGCAATTCATTGAAACCCTGTAAGCCTCAGTTTCCTCATCTATAAAATAGAATAATAAAACCTGAACTATCTATATCATCAGGAAAAGCTTTTTGAAAACTTTAAAATCATACATAAATGAGAGTGATGATCTAATTTAGTTTTTACTAACAAGAGGTTCATTCATCTCATAGTCATACCTAGCAAAGGCAGAACCCAATGTCATAGTGACTCCTCTCAGTGGCCTGGGGCCAGATGGGCCCAATGTAATGGTGCCCCCTTCCAAGTCTTCTCCATGCCATGTCAACGCCTGCTGTACTTTGGACAAAAGCATGGACCTAGTGAGAGTTTAGCACATTTTCTTTGTCAATAGTAGCTAGCGACTAGTCATAGCTGGATTCTAGTTCCAGGGTCCTCTGACAATGGGAAATGGGGGGGGGGGGGGCACTGAGAGCTTTCCTGTCTGTCTTTCCTGCCCCCTGGCAATTAAAACATGAGGACAAGGCTCTGGGCTCTTTTCAGTTGAAAATGTGCTCCATGGTCCAGTACCTGACTTTTCGCTGACCTACCTCCCCCTCTCGCTCCTCCTTCCCAAATTCCCCCCTCCCGCTGCACATGAGGCTGGGAGTTTTCCACTTTCAGCTCTCCACAGTGTGCTAATGGCAGCCAGTCAAGGGGGCTTGGTGAAAGCTTCATTAATAAAAGCAACAAGGAAATTACCACAAAGAGCTTTCACACACAGAGGAATTCCAAGGCCTCAGGAGCCCTGGCGACCCTGGAGACCCATTTTCAGGGCCATATTCTGGATGGGCCCACAGCTGTTATCAAGCCAAGACCTGCTGTTCTGCCTCTTGTGTCTCAGCCATGACTTCCTTGCCAGCGGAGTGGAAAATTGAAGTGGGAGACAAAGGGGAGAGTTTCCCAGCCCTTTCTGTCTCATGTTTCTTGGACCCAACCTCATTTTTCATGTGGGCCCTCAGTTATGGTGACACCAAGTTACCCCACCAAAGGGGAGAGTCAACCAGCAGGCTCCTTCCCAACCCCCAACAGAGGGACCCAGCGGTGAGCTGCTGCGGCTGGTATGAAGACAAAGGCCTCTTCTCTAAAATACTCTTTCTCTAATCCCAAGGAGCTTTCAAGGGAATAAAGAAACAGAGAAGCCCAGGGAACAATGAGTGCAGAGATACCTGCCTCCATTCCTAAATGAGGGGGATGCTTTAGTTCAACAAGCTTAGATTAGGTCAAGGCCGTGTAAGCCACCTCTTGTGGCCTAAGGACCTGGGCAGGATGCTGGAGACACGAAAACACAAGTGAAACAGCCCCTGGCCTCAAAGAGCGCGTATTCTACTGGACCATCCTACAGAACCACAAGCAGGAATCAGGGACCAAACTGATGAGTGGAGAAGCAAAATCTCACCAGTCAATTTGCAAAACCACCTGTGAACTGAACAGCGAGGGTTCTGTCCCCGTGGCGTTAGCAGGCTATAGACAAGCCGCTCTCGACGCATATGACTGATGCACTAAGTCCCGTGGATGCCCCAGAACGGAGGCACAGATGGTGGGCAGGGCCAGTTTTCCTCGACTGAACCCCAAACTCTCTGCACCTATACCAGCTGTTCTCCTTGGATCTCTGGGAACCCTTTTCATTTTACTCTCAGCATTTCAGAGGGGTGAGGAAGTTTGCTGAAAGTCAAAGATTTCTCTCCAGGAAGACTGTCCAAAGTTTTGAAAACAGGCCATTTGTGCAAGTGAGTTAAGGGTAAGCAACTTCCCTGGACAGGAAATGGTATATTCCCTTCACCAAACCATAAGAAACCTGAGTGGCAAAGGCTTTTAAGCTGCTCATCTCACTGCCATTAGAAGGAACTAAACCAGGAGCTGGAAGGGCTGCCTTTCCTCCTTCGGCCCAGACCTGACTTGGCCTGGAGGCCAGGGAAATCTCTATGGCTTAGGTTAGGACCTGCCTCGTACCACGACACCAACATGAAGGTGATTAAGAAGAGCAACTCAGTGGTGATGGCACACCCCAGAGAAAATAATGGTTAGAAGCACACCTGGGCTCCGCGAATTGAGATGTGGAGACAGCATTCACCGGCCAGGGGCAATCAACAATCACCGTCCCACTGAATCCCCCCAGGGGAGGCCTGCGTCCAGCAGCCCACCAGATGCCAGCTAGACAACAGTAGCAGTGCTTTCTCATCCCCAGTTTGATTCAGGAAAGAGACGCAGCCTCTTGGGTCTCTGGGACTCTTTTTCAGGTAATGCTGTTTTCTTACAGGCAGACTCCACAATTTCATAGACATGAGCCTACTGGATCTTCACAAAAGCCCTGCAAGGAAGGGACCATTTCCTATGAGGAAACTGAGGCTCAGAGGGGAAGTGACACCCAAAGCCAGTGGCAGGGGGAGGAAGGCTCTTTCTATTCTAAGCCCAGCAGGTAAGGCAGAACGCTCCCTGAGCACCAAGGCAAAAGAATGAGGACACAACGAGACAATAAGACCGGGGGACCATGCTAAAAACCCAGTTCTCTAGAACAGCAGAGCCTCTGCACGGGGAGAGTTGACCATGAACAGAGTTACTGAGGCTGCCTTGAAACTGGTGGATTCATCCACCTCCCCGGATGAGGAACAATCCACACTTCAGCGTCCAGTGGGAGCAACGATTTCATTCACTCTCTGTCCTCTGACCTTCCCCTGGAGCTGAGGAACAGCTTCTCCCTTTCATGGGGTTCCTTTTCCAGGGTTTTAGTGAAAGGCTCCTCTTTGCTCTCTCCTCCCTTGCAAGTCTGTCAGATGAAGTAGTGAAACGAAACAATCTGAGGGGTGGGCTTGGCAGGCCGAGGTCAAGCCTTGGTACCTGAAGCACAGAAGCTTTGAGCTGACTGGGTGCCCCAGAATGCAATGCAACACCCCGAGCCCCAGGAGGCCTTTCGGGATCCAGTGCCAAGGAAGTCGGCCTCTCTTCCCAATCCCATTTAGCAAGACCCTCCTTCCAGCCTTCCCTCTCTCTCTAAAGCCAGGTGGGACATTTTAACTTACATGCCCAAAGCTGGCTTCTATTACAAGTCCAAAGCAGGAAACACTAGTCACTAGAAAAAGATCACAACACATACTGACTGCACCATCCATCAGTCAGTCAGCAAGTAATGATTAAGCCCTTATTATGGAGCAGGGAGGAGGCAGGTGACGCAGCAGACAGTGCACCAGGGCTGGAGACAGAAAAATGCCTTTTCTTGAGTTCAAATCTGACCTCAGACACTTTAGTTGTGTGACCCTGGGCAAGTCACTTAATCCTGCTTGCCTCAGTTTCCTCATCTGTCAAATGAGCTGGAGAAGGAAATGGTAAAGCACTCCAATATCTCTGCCAGGAAAACCCCAAATAGGGTCACACAGACTCAGATACGACTGAAAATGAATGAACAACAACAAGCGTAGCAGGGAATTCGCTAAATGTTGAGGATGCAAAGAAAGGCAGAAGCAGTCCGTGCCTTCAGGGAGCTCCTATTACAGTGAGAGATAACGTGTAAATAAGTAGGCACATACAAGATCTGTGCAGCGTTGATGGCATGTGATCCCAGCAGCTGAGGCAATCAGAAGGATCCAGAAGGGGGTTGTGAGCTAAGTGTGGATGGAAACCAGGAAGATAAAGTTTGCAGGGAACTGAAGAACCGTATGACAACATTCTCATTGTCTGCCACTC
>NW_020954586.1:4497318-4497660 GCF_900497805.2 Vombatus ursinus | reverse complement strand
GGGTATCTGTCTGTGTGTGGGTCTGTGTCTGTGTGTATCTGTCTGTGCGTGGGTCTGTGTCTGTGTGTGTGTGTGTGTCTGTGTGTGGGTCCGTGTCTGTGTGTGAATCTGTCTGTGCGTGGGTCTGTGTCTGTGTGTGTCTGTGTGTCTGTGTGTGTCTCTGTGTGTGTGTGGGGGTCTGTGTCTGTGTGTGGGTCTGTGTCTGTGTGTGTGTCTGTGTGTGTGTGTCTGTGTGTGTGTGTGTGTGTGTGTGTGTGTGTGTGTGTGTGTGCGTGTGTGTGTGTGTGTGTGCGTGTGTGTCTGTGTATCTGTGTCTGTGTGTGTCTGTCTGTGTCTGTGTGT
>NW_020954586.1:4485814-4494318 GCF_900497805.2 Vombatus ursinus | reverse complement strand
GACTGTGTGTCTGTGTGTGTGGGTCTGTGTGTGTTTGTGTCTGTGTGTGGGTCTGTGTCTGTGTCTGTCTGTGTGTGGGTCTGTGTCTGTGTGCGTCTGTGTCTGTGTGTGGGTCTGTGTCTGTGTGTGTGTCTGTGTCTGTGTGTGCGTCTGTGTAAGACAGACAGACAGAGAGAGAGAGAGAGAGAGAGAGAGAGAGAGAGAGAGAGAGAGAGAGAGAGAGAGAGAGAGAGAGAGAGAGACTGTAGAAGGACAAAAAGCCAATGAACTTGGCCTGGAGCTGGGGAGGCATCAGTGACCAGGCTGGACCCTGATCCTATTCAAAGAATGCTTCTTTAACACTGCTCTTCTCCTGGCAGTGTTCTGTGCTTATAAATTATCACAAAACACTCTGGGAGCAGCCGCAATGATGAGTCACCATGAGAGTGATAGGAAAAGGGAGGTCAATGCCATTTGCAATCAGTTTCTCCAGAACATGGAGCAGCGTGGGAAGCTGCCATTTGTGACCAGTACTTATAGTGATTAGTCACCATGAGCCTGTGACCCACCCATGGGTCTCCAAAGTGGCAAAGAAGGCATTTCTGATGCCAGGGCCAACATGAAGCAAAAACAGAAGACCACAGGGAGCCAGTGACAACGGGCTAGCAAGGTTTCCTGGGGAAAGGCTCTAGTGATTTGGAACAGATCCTCTACAGAGAATTTATGGAAAAGCATAGGTAAGAAGAATTGCCCAGGATGAGAAAGCACAAAGAGCTCGGGACATACGTGCCCTCTGGACATACCCGCACCAATGCAAAAATGGATTCACTGGGCCAGAGTATTGCTATTAAGCCTTATTCCTCCTATCTGGTATTGGAGGAGTTGATTATTTAGACCCAAATTGAAGATTTTACATTTGTGTCTCTTGAGTTTCACCTCATTAAATTCAGTCCATCATTCTAGTCTTTCAAGATCTTCCTGGATCATAATTCTGTCTTCTAACACGTTAGCTGCCCCTCAAAGCTTCAGGGCATATGCAAATTTGCTAAGTATGTAATCCATATCTCTATCCAAGTAATCAATGACAATTTGGGGGGCCAACAGGGCTGAAAACAAAGCCCTCTGATATGCTGCTGCCTCCAGGATGACATGAAGCTATTAATTACACTCATTTTTAGTCTGATTATTCAACCAATTCCAAAATCAACTAACTAGACCATAAAAATCTATGGAAGATGATCCTGATATTGTGAGGTATGGGGGAGAGAAGGCTGCTGGAGAGTACCAGTGTGCTGAAAGCTATTGGAAACCCTACAATGAATCAAAGTTACAGGGCTCTGTTCTAGATCCTGACCCCCAGGACAATGTTCCTCCCAATTGCAGCTGCTTCCAAAGGAAACAGCCAGACAGACTGAAGGCTCGGGGAATGTAAATTTGATAAGCGTTCATAGAGCCACAGAGATCACTGCTGAAACCAGGAGAGGACATGGGCTTACAGAGACAACTGTGGAGTGAAGTAACCATGGATGCTTGTGACCACAGCCCCCAATACGCTTCATCTGACCAGAGGTGGGCAGCAAACACAGAGTGGAAATCAGCCTGAAGTCACCATCCCAGAGACCAATGAATGCACTGACTCAGAATTCTCTGTAAAATGCCAAGACCTGTCTAAATCTTCTCATGTGCGTCCTTAGGGACGGAAAGGACCTGACTGAAGCCAACTGATCTTTCACACCCTGTGCAAAACACATTGTTTCTCTGACCCCCCTGACCATACCAGGCAATGATCTGGTCTGTGGCATGAGACTCCAAGCAGAGAGTTTAAGTTGCTAGTGATTGTTGTGAATGACCATGTACCGAGGGGAAAGACACTCACAATAATCATTATTATTAACAGAATGTTTTATGGCTTGTATAAGGCACCTTCACACACGTTTTTTTATTTGATCCTTACAAAAATCTTGTGAGGCAGGGAGTCCAAGAGTTATCTCCACTTTACAGATTAGGAAGTAGAAACCAGCAAAGTTGAGTAATTTCCCTTCAGTCACATAGCTATTAAGAGCTAAGGCTGGGGCTGTGACCCTGCTCTCCTGAACGCCAAGCCCAGGGCTCCTGCCACCCCACAGCTTCCTAGCATGGCACAGCTCTAACGCCCATGTGGGGGCACAAGGTTCTTCTCTGCAGGAAACGACAAGGATTTAGATCTGACAATGTGGTAGTGACTCCCAGCTAAATACATTCAAATGCTGAACACCAAAAGCAAACCCCTCCAAACACCCAAGTGGTGGGAAGAAGTCCTCTGGCAGCTGAGCAGAGACAGGCCCCTTCCCTTGGGAAGCGTTCCATCTACCACATTTACCACATTTTGGAAAGATGAGCCTGGTAACAGGACAAAGCAGAAGGGAGATTGGGAGGGAAGCACCGGAGACAGAAGAGCACCTAGGGGTAGGTGCATGAATCTGGAGAGCAGAGACCGGCTAGAGCGGTGGCAGGGGCTGTAAGGAGGAAGGGGAGGGGCACCAGACCACCGCCAAGCAAAGAGCAGCCGGAGCTGGTGCTGGGCCCGAGGAGAAGTGAAAGAGGTGGCGGCGGCAGCACAGCTGTGCTTCGGGTAACAGTGGATGAAAAGGAAGAGGAACGAGAAAAAGTAGGAACATTGGCCCTCCTAAGGCTCCCCAAGCAGCAGGGGCAGAAGTCTGACTGGGAAACAGCCTTAATCTCTTTATGCAGTTGTGCACTGACAGGAAGAGTGACGTCATGAATGTCATGAATTCTTCCAAAGGGGGCTTCATCCACAACAACAATCAGCTACCGGGCATCACCCAGCAGGGCATCAAAAACAAAATGGGAAACAGTATCGCATCTAGTTCTAAGACCCTCTGTGTCTCCTCCCAGATTTCCATGGACTCCTCAGGTAATTAAAATGACAGGCACAGACCTACCATAGAGAAAATCCTGGACGAGAGCTGGGCCCGAGGCCACCTTCTAGGGGGCAGAGAGGCTGGGGCCTCCTGGGAGGCAGGCAGCACGCATGGCAATGAATCAACCATCTTTTAGACTTGCAAAGTATCAAAGTTCCTGGTTTGCTGATTAAATGACAGGATACAGAGCCTGCCCCCAGGGAGCTTAAAGTCTGCTATGAGAGACAGGGAACTTAAATAACAAGATAAGGAGAGAGAGAGAGAGAGACAGAGAGACAGACAGAGGGGCAGACAGAGGAGGGAGAAAAGGGGGGGGGGCGAGAGAGAGAGAGAAAGAGAGAAGAAAACTGGAGGGCTGGATAAGGGGTTTCCCACATAAGGACAAGGACCAGATTCTCCAGAAGAGGCAGCATTGGCTAGGCAGCAGCAGGCTGCTTGGCACAGTGTGTGGCACAGGTCGGCGTAGAATCAATGCATGTACTGGCTTGCCTTGACTTGCCTGGTACAGGCTTAGCTGCTGCCTCCACAGCCCCAAGGAGACAGCCAGGCAGGGTTCCATTCCCCATTTGATAAGTGGTCACAGGACATGAACAGGCATCAGGCAAAGACAGCAAAGCTCTCTACAGTCATATGAGAGAATGCTCCAAATCACCAACTCTGAGGACCACCGCACACCTATCAGAAATGACAAATGCTAGAGAGGAGGTGGGAAACCTGGGACACCAATACACTGTTGGTGGAGTTGTGAATGGTCCAGCCACTATACCCAAAGGGCTACAAAAACATACATACCCTTTGATCCAGCAATGCCAACACTACTAGGTCTACATCCTAAGGCAATCAAAGGGATGTCCATCAACTGGGGAATAGCTAAACAAATGGTGGCCTACGACTGTGAAGGAGCACTACTGTGCCATAAGAAATGACTAGGGGGTTGGTTTCAGAAAACCACGGCAAGACTTACATGAAGTGATTCAAGTGAAGTGAGCAGAACCAGGAGAACGGTGTACAGAGTAACAGAAATACCGTCAGAACGATCAGCTGTGAAAGACCGGGCTACTCTGATCAAGACAGCGACACTCACGATGAAGAATGCTCTCCACCTCCAGAGAGAGAACTCTGAGTGCAGACTGAAGCAGACTGACTTCATTTTACTTTTCTTGCCTTTTCTGTGCCATGACCAATATGGAAATATGTTTAGCATGACATCACCTGCATAACTGATAGCATACTGCCTGCCTTCTCAATGGGTGGGGGATAGGCAGGAGGGAGAAAAAATCTGCAACTCAAAATTTTCAAAAATGAATGTTAAAAATAAACATTAAAAAAAAAGAAGGAGGCAGCTAGGGCAAAAGTGTTATCTTTATCTTAGAAATGAGGTTCCTAAAGCCCAAGGTCACATGACCAACCAGCAGCAAAGGTAGGACTCTATCACACGTCTGCTGATTCCTATCTATCAGGTAGCGCCATCGCCTGTTTACGGTGTTTACAATTCTGTGCCAGGTTCAAGGCTAAAGAGAGATGAACAGCGTGGCCCTGACCCTCAAGTGGCCTCAAGTTGGGGTGACAGAAAATGTCAAGTGCTTGATGCATTTGGCTAAGGAGTCTGACTGTACTCTCCAGCAAATGAGAGTGCTGGGAAGGTTTCTGCTCAGCAGGCAGCACCAAAAAGAGCAGCGTTTCATAAATTAAACTGGTGAAATCATGTAGGACAGAAGAGCTCAGGACTAAGGTGAGAAAGAAAGGGCAAAGGCTGAGGGACCAGGAAAGCATTCCTAAAATAGTCTTGATGGATGGAAGGAAGGGAGGGAAGGAGGGAGGAAGGAAGGAAGGGAGGAAGGAAGGAAGGAAGGAAGGAAGGAAGGGAAGAAGGGAGGAAGGAAGGGAAGGAGGGAGGAAGGGAGGGAGGGAGGGAGGAAGGAAGGAAAGAAGAAAGGGAAGAAGGAAAGAAGGGAGGGAGGAAGGGAGGAAGGGAGGGAGAAGGGAGGAAGGAAGAAAGGGAGGAAGGAAGGAAGGGAAAGAGAAGGAAGGAAGGGAGGAAGGAAGGAAGAAAGGGAGGAAGGAAGGAAGGGAAGAAGGAAGGAAGGGAGGGAGGAAGGGAGGGAGGGAGGAAGGAAGGGAGGGAGGAAGGAAGTAAGGAAGGAAGGAAGAGTGGGCGAGCCTTAATCACGGTGGTGGAAGTGAGGACGGAGGCCTCTGGCAAGCCCTGAAGTGTCCTGGCATCCTGACTGGGGGACATCACCCTCGCCAGTACAGGCACCACCCAGCTCAAGGTGATCATCTGAGAGTTAGACCCAACACGGCAGCAGTCAAGCTCCAGTGCACCCAGGGTCCTGCCCAAGACGAGTCTGACACCTTGAGTCTCAATGTGGGCCTGCTGTTAGGAAAATACCTCTCTGGGCTTGTGGACGCCAGGCTCCTCCTCTCTCTTTCTCCACCAGGTTGTACAAAATGGCCAGCAGCCAGGAATTAAGGGGATTCAGAACCAGGCACAAAGGTAATTCTTTCAGGAAACCAAGAAAAAGCCGAGCACATCTTTCTTTCCTTCTTTTTAAAGCTCGGCCCTAGATCTGATGCTGATCTATCCTAACTAGGACAGACCTCCTCATAACCCAAACAGACCTCGGGAGGCATTTCTGAGGAGGGGAGCTGCTCAGACTGTGATGGGGCACCCCTCCCATCTACGTCAGCCCCACTGTACTGGAAGAAGGCCCCAACCTGATCCAGACGAAGTGCTCCGTCCACAAAGCGCTGCTGGCGCAGCTGTTTGGCGATCCCGTGAAGATTCAAGACAGCCTGGTGGATCTGCTCAATGGAGTGCTCTGCCGACACAGGGGGCAGTTCGTCCTCCCAGAACTTCCTGTCGGGGTGTTCAATCATGCTTTGGGCATGATCATAACTCAGTTTTGTACAGGAGCAGATGATTGTCCGGCCAAACCACTCATCAAGAATCTATAAAGACAGGTAGAAGGCAGAGAATCATTTTTACTAGAAAAACCATTAGAGTTCCACTTAGATAATGGCATCATTCGATAAAGACCCAATGGAAGCTACAAAGCAGGGGAGGACGGGGGGGGGGATCCTCCTGGTGAGAGGAGGGAAGCTAATACATGCAGCGGTGTCCTGTGGGCCCAGGAGGCAGCTCCTCAAAGCTCTATGAAATGGCATGGGGTGGGAGAGAGTGTTCTCTTCCCTTTGCAAAGTGATATGCCCACTCCTCCTTACCTGCCCAGCTGATAGAAAGCCTGGCTCCTTACCTCCAAGCAAGGCTTCTGCTGATTCCTCCAGGGGGCCGTGCCTCCTTCCCTGAAGCTACATTGGATGTTTCTATGAACTTATCTGTGTACATGTCTCTGCTGCTCAGCAGAATGCAAGCTCCATGAGGGCAGGCACTGTTTCACTTTTCTCTTGGAGCCCCCAGCACACACCATGGAGCCCAATATATAGCATTTAATGACTGATTGCTGAAGAAATTAATTTTCCTAATAATATAATAAAAAAATTTTTTGCTGGCATTAACTTCTCAGTGTAGTTCTTTGGTTGGGGGGATAGACAGTTTGAGTGTCAAGCTATTAATCCATCAACAGCCATTTATTAAGCACCTACTGTGTGCTAGGCACTGGACTAAGTGCTAGAATACTAAAAGAGGCAAAAAGACAGTCCCTGCCCTCCAGAAGCTTACAATCTAATAGAGGAGAAAACATGCAAACAAATATCTACAAAGCAAGCTATATACAGGATAAACTGGAACTAATTCAAAGAGAAAAGACACTGGAACTAAGAAGGGTTGGGAAAGGCTTCCTGTAGAAGGCAGGATTTTAGCTGGGAATTAAAAGAAGGCAGGAGGCTGTGATGAGGAAGAATAACATTCCAGATATGGGGGACAATCAGAGAAAATGCCCAGATTCCACAGATGGAGGGTCTTGTTTGAGGACAGCCAGGAGGCCAGTGTCACTGGATCAAAGAGTATATGGCAGAAAGTAAGGTATAAGAAGACTGGAAAGGTAGGAGGGGGTTGGGTTATGAAGGGCTTCAAATGCCAAACACAGCATTTTGTATTTGCTCCTGGAGGCAATAGGCGGCTAGCAGAATTTATTGGGGAGAGGAGAGACGCGATCAGACCTGTGCTTTAGGAAAATCCCTTTAGCGGCTGAAGAATGGATTAGAGTGGGGAGAGACTTGATGCAGGTACACACTCCCTCCCAAACCTCCCAGCAATAGTCCAGGTGTGAGGGGATGAGGGCAGCATCAGAGGAGAGAAGGGAGTGAATGCGAGAGATGCTGCACAGGTGAAATCGATGGGCCTTGACAACAGCTGAGGGGATGACAGAAAGTGAGGAAGCCAGGATGACTCCAAGGTTGTGAGCCTGGGGGACTGGGAGGAAGGTGGGGTGCTCTACAGCAATAGGGATGGCAGGAAGGGGGAAGAGTTTAGGAGGAAAGGTAATGAGTTTAGTTTCAGACATGCTGAGTTGAAGATGTCCATAGCACATCCAGTTCAAGATGTCTGAAATGCAGCTGGAGACACTAGATTAGAAGTCAGCCCATGGGTTGGGGCAGGACATAGTCAGCATAGAGATGGTAATTAGACCCACGGGAGATGATGAGATCAGCAAGTGAAGGAGTGTGGAGAGAGAAGAGGGCCAGGCCAGAACCCTGTGGGACCCCTAGGGTTGGTCAGAGGTCGTGATCTGGAGGAAGATCCAGCAAAGGAGACAGAGAAGGAGCTGTCAGAGAGGTGGGAGGAGAACTGGGTGGGGGGGGCAAAAACTTAGAGAGAGGAGAGCCTTGAGGAGAAGACAGCGATCAACCAAGTCAGAGAGGCTGCGGAGAGCTCAAGGAGGACGAGGACTGAGAAGAGGCCGCTGGATCTGGCAGTTAAGAGACCCTGGTGACTTTGGAGAGGGCAGCTCAGGTGGGATGATAAGGGCAGAAGCCAGAGGTAAGGGGTTAAGAAGAGAGAGGAGAGAAACTGCAGGCTCCCATTGCAGATGGTCTTTTCCAGGAGTTTAGCTATAAAGGGCAGAACAGAAACAGGGCGATAGTGACCAAAGGATCAATGGAGGGTTTTTTCCAGGATGGGGGAGGCCTAGGCAGTAGGAAAGGAGCCAGTAGAGGAGAGACTGAAAATCAGTGATGTAGGGATGACAGAGGGGGATGAATGGGGTTGGCCTTGGTCAGGAGAAAGACCACCTCCTCATGTCAGACAGGGGTGAAGGAGGAGATGGGACAGAAGGCACCCGAGGAAGAGGGGAGAGTCATGGTGAATGGCCTCAAATTTTTCTGTAAAATGGGAGACAAGATTCTCAGCTGTGAGGAGAGGGAGAGGGGGAGCTGGGGGGTTTGAGGAGGGATTAAAAGGTCTGGAAGAGCCACTGTGGAGCATGGGAGAGCGAGTTGATTAGGGTGGTATAGTAGGATTGCCTAGCAGTAGTGAGGGCCCAGGTGAGGTGGTGTAACATAAACTTGTAGCAGATCCAGTCAGAACAGTTGTGGGATTTTCTCCATGTTTGTTCAGCAGCAGGCACACCTTTCTAGGTGCGAAGGCAGAGGTGACAATTGGTGGGAATGATCCAAGGCTGAGGCCCGCCTGGGCTTAATCAG
>NW_020954586.1:4459347-4482814 GCF_900497805.2 Vombatus ursinus | reverse complement strand
CTCATGGGAGGTGAGTAGGTTGAGGACTGAGTGGTTAGAGTATTGAAGAGAGGGTCAGTGTGTGTGTTGAAGTCGCCTGGTGTGAGGGCTGGTGTTGGGGAGGAGAGAAAAATTGTGAGCCAGGTATCTAACTCCCTGAGGAGGGGAAAGGAGAGACACACGTGTCTCTACACAACAGCTACCGAGACTTTGATTGGATGGTAGATATGAATAGCGTGAACCTCAAAGGGGAAAAGGTTACTGAGTGATGGAGAAAGGGGGAGAACCTGGAAGTGGCAATGGGGAGCAAGGTGTGTTCCATCTCTCCCACCTTGACCTGAGAGCCAAAGAGGATGAGCAAAGGTGCAGCCAGTAGTGGAAAGGGTGGCCAGGGAGGCTGCGTCATCAGGGGGCAACCAGGTTTAGTGAGAGCTAGCAAATGGAAGGAATGGGAGAGGAAAAGATTTAGGATAAAGTGAAGTTGTTCCCTATGGAACAGGCATTCCAGGGGGCACGGTGGATGGGGTGGGTGGTGTTTGGTTGGAAGTTTGGGGAGGGAGAGTTGAGGGGGATGGGAATGATTACTCAGGTGACGGGGGTGGTGTGGAACAGGGTTTGGATGATGGTCTACAGGGGTTCAAAAATCCTAGAAAGTGTAGGGTAAGACCTACTGTGAGAATGTTCATTGAATGGACAAGGATTTGGAGATCTTCTGGAGTAAAATACTTGTGGGATGGCAGGCACAAGGCAAAGAAAGGGCCTTTTATCAGAGTAGTTTTTATTCCTCTTTCACCAAATGTGGATGACATATATTAGGGCTTAGGAATCACATGATTCAGAGCTGAAACTAAAATCTGTACCTGTCCCAAAGATCCATGATCTCTTACACTTCCTCTTCCAAATCCACATCATTAACCAAGCCCCATTTCCTCCCCCCACCCCCCACACACAAACACTGAGCACACACCAGGTCTACCTGGCTCTGGTGACTACCGAGTGACACAGGGGAAAGGAAGATGAAGGTAGGTGCTAGGCTGTGTCTCTCAAGGACGAGATGGTGACATCAAGGGCCAGGAGACTGTCAGAATGGGGAAAGAAAGAAGGTAAAAGGAGATAGGATTATGTAAATATATTCAAATAGGGCCCCCCCTCCGGGGAGAAAAGGAGGAATAGAAGAAGTAGCAAGAGTACAGATACTCTGGGTTCCAGTTCTCACTTTGACTCTACATTAGACCCAAATAATTCGTGATGTCAGAAGAAGAGAAAAAGCCATCCCAGCCATGCCCATTCCTGCAGTGGTTTAAGGTTTTCCAAGAGCTTCCCCACAAGAAAAGGAGCCAGAGCAGGGCTTGTGCCGCGTGTGAAATATAAAGTCGGATAAAGGGGCTGCAAAGTCTCAATTCTGAAAGGGGAGGGCCTCGGAGAGGAGAAGCCAATGGACAGAGAGCAGTGCCAGGAACTTCACATCTCCAACAGCTGAGAGCATTTGTCCAGGGTGGTCCCCTGCTAGTCAAGCCTGGTTTCCTAGCCACCAGTGTCCTAACTAGAAGGGCAGCACTCCTCCCACAAGTTGGATATTTAAATCTTCCAAGCACCAGCATATCTCACTGCAACAAGGCCCAGAAATGCTGCAGAATTCAAGGTGCCACCCCAAGCTCTGCTGCCTACATTTGGTGAGAGAAAAGATCAGCCGCTACAGAAATAGTTGTTCCTTCCCTTTGTTAGCCTGTGCTTTGCCTCAGCAGGCTCTTACAGCTTGCCACTGCGCTGAATTAGAGAAAGAGGCCAGGGTCATCCCAGAAGATGGCTCAGGGGGTCTCCTTCAAGGTCCACCCAGGCTCCTCCTTTATCAAGGTCAGCCTCGCTTTCCAGACACTTGGCTGGGAAGAATTCCCTGTAAGAGACTTTCTCCAACATTCCTTCGGGTAACGGGGACCAGAATTTGTGGTCTCCCAGGTTTTCTTGGGTTATTTCATCCCCGTTCCTCCATTTTGTTCCAAACCAGGAAATCCTCCTCCCTTCCTCTGACTTTCGCATTGAAGGCATCACATTTTGTATGGTAGAGTCCCTCCTTATGATACTCAGACAAACGTTAAGGTCTGACCCTGCTAAGCTTTTTCTTCCCTCCAGTGAATAATCTATATACTTCCTTCCTTCCTGCTTCTGTTTCCAGAAGCAGCTCCACAGGTTTCCTTGGGCATGAAGCATTTCGCCTTTTAAAGGCAGTCCCTTCCCTCCGAGGCCCTTCCGTTCTGCACCCCAGCACACAGCAGGCATCTGCAGAGGCACTCGGGTTTGAGGCCTGTTTTGTTCCAAACTAACAGAGGGTCAGGATGCTTCAGGCCATGTAATTACAGTGCTGAGCACAGGAATCAATTACAACTCACTCCACTCTCTCAGCCAGGGACAACAGTTAACATGTGGAGACCTTCCAGCAGATGAGAATTTACTGAGTGTTAAAAGCCTGCCCTGCTCCTCCTCTAGGCCACCTAATGGAAGCCTGCTGCACTCTAATTAGTCCATTTGAGCCCTAGTATTTCCAGGGGGAGTCCTCTCTAGCCTTACTGGGTCATCCAAGGGGGAGGTTTTGTCAAAATAACACAAGACATCTGCCTGTGTGATGCCCCTCTTACACTTCTCTCGGTAGTCCTCTGGCCCACTCCCCAACAAGGCTTCCCACCTTCTCTAGCCCTCAGCCCATAAAAGATAGGGGAAAGATGACAAGGGGCCTGCAGGCTGACAGCTACTGCTCATGTGGTGATGACTTTGGGCAGAGGGCTCACAAAGCTCAGGCTTGTTTTAAAACCTTGGAAGGTTAAGGAAATGGGAGCTAGTCTTTTTTCGCAGATGCAAGAAAGATACACTAAGAAACGTGTCTTTGGCATCTGGGGAGTTGTTTTTCTGACCCTTTATCCTTCTCAAATGAGCAAAGGTGGCCTGACACTCTTCTTTCAGGGAAGGTCAGAGAGGCCACCCTGATCTGGCCTGATTCCCAAGAAGCTGAAACAAGAAGGCCCAAGAGGAAGAGACTCCAAGAGCAGCAAATATGGCAGGCCAGAAGAGTCCTGAGCAGAACTCATCCCTCAAAGCCCAGCCGTGGAGCTGGGGCCAGCAGCTGAGGCAGAAGGAAAGAGAGGGGTGCACAGAAGACGTGGAAGAAGTCACAAGGAGATTCACAAACAAAAGGCCTCCAAAAGAAGATCACAGCCTTCCTCTCTGAAGTCAGATCCGTTCCCTCCATACCATCCAGGTTAGACAACCATGCCATCAGCCCCAGAGTGAACGGGGCCGAAAAAGGGATGAGGGCACACAAGCCCCACAGAGCCACCGCCTCCAGGCAAGATTCAGCCCCTAGAAGGAAGCCTCAGCATAGGGAAAAACGGGCCTAGTCATGCGCGCCCACCTCCATCCACTGAAGCCTCTGCCACTGAAGCCGGTACAACATGGAGAGGAGAGGGATCCCTTTGAAACCGTCTGCTGGGTTCAACTAGGTTTTGAAACGCACATTCTAACAAACGCCTGGATGACAGACTCTTTAAGATGTATCTGGCCCAGGCCTGCTTCTAAAGCTGCTGGAAGTCTGCGGGGTGCCTAATATAAGCTTGCGTCATTGCAAGGCTTCCAAAGGGAAGGGAAAGCCAGGGAATTATGCTCTGCAAGTGGGCCAGGCTGAAAGCAACCCCTTCCTGACTGGGAAAGGAGCATGCAGAGAGTTGCCACAGACTGGGATGGGTATATCAAGAAGCAGCTTGGTCTTGAAGGCCAGAGGAGGATCTGAGTTCAAAACCTCTCAGACCCTGAAGGGATCATTTAACCTCTCTCAGCCCCACCTTCCTCATCTATAACAGCAGGATCTGTCTCCCAGAGTAGTGAGGGTCAAATGAGATGAGAGAGCATTTGTTAAATCACTACACAAAGTGCTAGATGAAGGCTAGCTATGATCATTAAATAGTGGCAGCTAGGTGGCCCAGTGCACAGAGCACTGGGTCTGGAGTCAGTGGGGCCTGAGTTCAAATCCAACCTCAGACACTTCCTAACTCTGTGAGTCTGGGCAAGTCACTTTACCCTGTTTGCTCAGTTTCCTCATCTGTAAAATAAATAGCAAACCACTCCACTACCTTTGCTAAGAAAACCCCAAATGTGGTCACAAAGAGTTGGACATGACTTAAAAGCAACTTAACATATTATCATTATTTTTAAATAGTTATTTAAAAATTATGAGATTAATCTCAACAATTAAGTATAAGACTGATCTCAACAAAAACAGCATGTTTAAAATCTAACTAATGTCTACATGGTCAGTACTCTTTGTACCAAATAGGATCTGTGATTTCCCAGGGGTACATCTCGGCTCCCCCCAACACCAAGGCAGGTAGCTTCTCCTTCCCTCCACCCCTCAGTGTGCTTCTTTCTGGAAAGTCCACGGTGAAGAAAGGTATGCTATGATGTGGTTACAGTCCAGGGGTGACAAGGAGAAGCAGATGGGACAGCACCAAGCACAATTACCTGGTCCCGTCTGAACAATCCGATAAACAGGCACAGTGAGACAGATCAGGAGGGTTCCAGGAAGCCAAGGGCTCTCCCACAAACTCCCAGGCAGAGGACGCCACGCCAGTCGTGGGCCATGCCGAGGGAGGGCAGGGCTAGGGAGAGGACCAGTCCTGTTTTCAACTTGGCTAATGCCACGTGAACAGATCCTTCAGCTTTGAGGTCCTCGATCTAACGGGCCAGAGGCTGCCTAAAATCAGCAAGCTTCGCTACGACCGGCTACGCTGGCAGGTAACGTTTCAGTTGTTAGATTTCTGAGAATGTCTGTCATCTATCCAGGGTGTGTTCCTTTTCTATTATTGCTGCTAATATCAGGAGGCAGCGAGGTGGTGCAGTGAACAGAGCACTGAACCTAGAGTCAGGAAGACCCGAGTTCAAATGGGGGGAGGTGGGGAGGCATGGTAGCACAGCTCATGTGAATCTAAGATCCCAAGCAAGGAAGCATGGTGGGAATATCTGGAAGAACCTCAACCGAGGGAGCAGCCGGTACCACTTTGACATGGCCTGGGTACAGTCATACCGCCTGACCAGAAAGAAGAAATAAGCACGGAGCCTGGGAAACACATCACCAACTTGGCCCAGAGGCAGGCTGGGGAGCACTGTGATGGGGCACTTCATTTATCCAGATGTCTGTTTGAGTGCTCTCAACCAAAAGCAGAGCAGCAGCAGATAAATTCTAGATTTAATGATGACATCATCTTTTAACAAGGGAGTAAGCCATTGAGGGGAAGTGATATTCTGTATTTGATTCTCACCAACAGGGAGACACGAAGAGAGAGGTGACAGGAACTTTGAGGAGAAGATGTTCTAGTCAGAAACGAGAAAACTAGGAAAACATACTGTCAAAGAGATGGTTAATAAACAGTTCTGCTTTTTAAGAAATTGCCATGAGATTCTGCTGCTGTCTTTGGTTGACCTTCTCCTTCAACCTTAAATTTTGTCAACTGCACAGATACTTTAGTGAATTCTCCCTCCAATCACGCAGGCCCCAGCCCAATCACGTTGCCGGTCCCGTGCAGCTACTGGCCACACCCTCCCATCAATGCTCCACTGGGCATCTTCCCAGAGCATCGGGGGCCTTCCTCCACGTCTCTGGGCATCATAGGAGAACGCCAGCAGTCCAGCAGTTATCCCTCACCTTCACTAGCGACTACTTTATCTCCCCTTTCAGTCAGCCATTTCTTTTTTTTTTATTAATAAATTTGTTTTTAGTTTTCAACATTTACTTCCACAAGATTTTGAGTTCCAAATTTTCACCCCATCTCGCCCCTCCCCCCACTCCAAGATGACATGCATTCTGAATACCCCTTCCCCTAGTCTGCCTTCCCTTCTATCTCTCTTCCCCTTCTCTTATCCCCTTTCCCCTTCTATTTTCCTGTAGGGCAGGATAGATTTCTGTACCCCATTTCCTGTATTTCTTATTTCCCAGTTGCATGTGAAAACATTTTTTTTTAAACATGTGTTTTTAAAACTTTGGGTTCCAAATTTTCTCCCCTCCTCCCTCCCCACCTACCCTCATTGAAAAGGCAAACAACTCAATACAGGTTTTACATGTGCAGTTACGCAAAACACTTCCATAGTAGACATGCTGTGAAAAACTAACTCTATTTCCCTTAATCCGATCCCGCCCCCACCCCCATTTATTCTACTCTTTCTTTTGACCCTGTCCCTCCTGAGAAGTATTTGCTTCTGATTACCCCCTTTCCCAATCTGCCCTCCCCTCTATCATCCCCCTACTCTCTTGTCCCCTTCTCCCCCTATTTTCCTGTAGGGTAAGAAAGATTTCCATACCCAGTTGAGTGTGTATGTTATTCCCTCCTTAAGCTAAATCCTATGAGAATAAGATTCACATTCCCTCTCACCTTCCCCCGTTTCCCCTCCACTTGTAAGAGCCTTTTCTCTTCTGTTTTTTTTTTGTGAGATAATTTACCCCGTTCTACTTCTCCCTTTCTCCTTCTCCCAGTATAATCCTCTCTCACCCCTTAATTTTATTCTCCAGATATGGCCCCTTCATCTTCAACTCACCCTGTGCCCTCTATCTATCTAGATATATACATACATATAATTTTTTCCCTCGAACTACCCTAATACTGACAAAGGTCTCATGAGTTATAAATATCATCTTTCCATGCAGGAATGTAAACAGTTCAACCTTAATAAGTCCCTTATGATTTCTCTTTCCTGTTTACCTCTTCATGTTCCACTTGAGTCTTGGATTTGAAAGTCAAATTTTCTATTCAGCTCTGGTCTTTTCATCAAGAGTGCTTGAAAGTCCTCTATGTCACTGAATGATCATTTTTTCCCCTGAAGAATTATACTCAGTTTTGCTGGGTAGGTGATTCTTGGTTGTAATCCTATCTCCTTTGCCCTCCAGAATATTATATTCCATGCCCTGTGGTCCCTTAATGTAGAAGCTGCTGAATCTTGTGCTATCCTGATTGTGTTTCCACAATACTTGAATTGTTTCTTTCTAGGTGCTTGTAATATTTTCTCCTTGACCTGGGAACTCTGGAATTTGGTTACAATATTCCTAGGAGTTTTCCTTTGGGGATCTCTTTCAGGAGGTGATTGGTGGATTCCTTCAATTTCTGTTTTATCCTCTGGTTCTAAAATGTCAGGGCAGTTTTCCTGGATGATCTCTTGAAAGATGATGTCAAGGCTCTTTTTTTGATCATGGCTTTCAGATAGTCCAATAATTTTTAAATTCTCTCTCCTGGCTCTATTTTCCAGGTCAGTTGTTTTTCCAATGAGATATTTCACACTGTTTTCTAATTTTTCATTCTTTTGGATTTGTTTTACAGTGTCCTGATTTCTCAAATTGTCACTAGCTTCCAATTGCTCCATTCTAATTTTTAAGAAAGTATTTTCTTCAGTAAGCTTTTGGACTTCCTTTTCCATTTGGCTAATTTTGCTTTTAAGGGCATTCTTCTCTTCATTGGCTTTTTGGACCTCTTTTGCCATTTGGGTTAGGCTATTTTTTAAGGTGTTGTTTTCTTCAGTATTTTTTTGGGTCTCCTTTAGCAAACTGTTGATTTGTTTTTCATGATTTTCTTGCATCACTCTCATTTCTCTTCCCAGTTTTTCCTTTACTTCTCTTACTTGCTTCTCAAAATCCCTTTTGAGCTCTTCCAAGGCCTGGGACTGATTCATATTTTTTCTTGGAGGCTTTGGATGTAGGAGCTTTGACTTTGTTGTCTTCTTCTGGTTGTACGTTTTGATTTTCTTTGTCACCAAAGTAAGATAATACAGTCTGACTCTTTGCGCTACTTACTCGTGATCCCAGCCAATTACTTGAGTTTTAAACTATCTGTTAATGTAAAAGTCTGTTTCCAATGCGGAGAATGTACTGTCCCAAGCTTCAGGGGTTTGTGCAGCTGTTTTCAGAGATACTTCCAGGGACCTGAAAAGTGTCAGTTCTTCCAAGGTGCTATGATAAGGGGCAAGATGTTTCCTCTCCACCACCACCACAAGCTCCACCATGCCAGCACTCCTCCTTGCCCCAGGACCACCCCTCAGAACTGTGACCCAGATCCACGCATGGGCAAAGCCTTGCTTTGAGGCAGATTCCTGCCTCAGCACTGGTAAAGAGATCCCTGTAATCCCTCTCTGATCAGCAACTTGATTCCCCCTCAGTCTGTGGGCCAGAAGCTTAGGAGGCAGCCGCTGCCCCAGAGGCTGCGCTCGGGAGTTGTGGCTGAGACCTAGCTCCTCTGTCACTGTAGTCATAGACTTTTCCCACTGACGTTCCAAGTTGGCTTTGGAGTTCATGGGTTGAGAAATCTGGAAACCACCACAGCTGCCCATGAATCAGCCCTCTGAGGCCTGCTCCTGGTTCGCTGTGGCCTGTGTGCCCACGCTGAACTGCGCTCCTCTCCTAGCCCAGCACCATATACCTTTTTGATCAACCATCCAGGTTGTTCTGGGCTGGAAATTTGTTTCACTCTGTCTTTTTATGGGTTCTGCTTCTTTAGAATTTGTTTAGAGCCATTTTTTTTAATAGGTATTTGAAGGGGTTTGGGGGAGAGCTCAAGCAAGTCACTGCTTTCCCTCCGCCATCTTGTCAGTTAGCCATTTCTCAGATGACATCCTTCACCCTTTTTGTCCTGTTTACTTTCTTGTTTGTAATGTGCTACAGCCTGCTGACCCTCACTACAAGCTTCCTGATGCCCTCAAGTTCAAAGTGGTCTTAGGGATCTCTGTTTTGGGGAGATGTCTGAGGTTTTTAACACAGCTTCCCAAAGGAAATGCAGCCTGTGTTTGTCCTGTTCAGTTCTGAGCCCAGGTCATAAAGAGTGTACTGATGGACAAAAGACATTCTTCACCCACTTGTGCAGAGCAGGGCTGGTCTCCCTGGAGTGACTGTGGATCTCATTCAGAAGCTTTGAGGTGCCATGGGCACTGAGGCAAATGAGGCACCTGGAGAATCATCTCCAAGATGGGGCATTCCTCTTTAACTAAGACTGGCGCTGGCTAAACCTGGGAGAGTGGGAACCATCTCTAGCAAAAACACATCTCCCTGTTTCATGCTTCATTTGGCATTAATCATCAAAGAGCCAACAAAGTCATCTTTATTGTACAATGGGGAAATTTTTCAAACTTTGACACGCATATGGGAGACACCATATTTGAGAACAGTTTTGTTTTGTTTTGTTTTGGTTTTGGTTTTGGTTTTTTGGGCTAGTGACCTGCCCAGGGTCACACAGCTATTAAGTGTTATGTGTCTGAGGCCGGATTTTGTTCTCCTGAATCAAATGCTTTTTAACACTCAACAAATAACAAATAAAGTGGGATCTTGAATTCTCCATGACTTCCGGTCAATGTAAATACAGTGAATGTAAAAACAGTGTCCACTGCAGATAATAATCAGGGGAAATTATGGTCTCCACAGGCTATACAGAAATTGCCTCTTCCCTTGTCTTCCTTCACCAAGGATACTCTCACTACGGATGTCGATGATTCCCACAAAATGTTACACAGGAAGGGAGGTATAGAAAAGGAATCCTCACTCTCTGCCTTCTGCCATATTTCTGGTACTGATAAAAGATCAAGATTAATGTTTGGTACACTCTCCTCCTTCAGATACCTTAAGAACTATCCTGAAACCCTCCAAATTGTCTCATCTACAGCAGAGACCCCTTCTCTGAAAGACTTCCTCTGTCTTCTTCAGGATCATTACTCTCTCAGTCTACGCATAGAGTCCAGAACGCTAGTCCAGACAGCGTAGCCCAACCGTCACCGAGGACGAGCTGATTACAGAAATCCTCACAGATCTTTTCCATTTTTTCCCTGCTTGCTATTTTCCTTCCCGTTTCATCCTGAAATGCCCTCAGGATGACCCTTCTTCAGAGTCTCTTGCCAAGATTTCTTCCAGCTGTTTTCCCTCGGCTGCTCCTTGCTGTTCAATGAAGCAGTGCTGCTTAGAACACTCCACCAACCTCCTCCATGAGATTTCACAAATAAGAGGTTTGTGTCCTGAGCCCATGTTGTCCTTGGCTTCCCTAACTCCCCCTTGGCAAGGAGATCAAGTGTTTGCTGGCTGACACCACTTCTGGGCTCTTCTCGTCTCCCCATCCCAGTAACTGATTTATATCAGCTAAACTTCTTAGGGTTAATTTGGACTGAGGCTCATACCTCCATTCACTTCCCAGTTTTCAGTGTCAACATCTTGCTTAAATAGAGCAAGGCAGGGTGGTTTTAAGTGCAGGTCATAGTTTTTTTCACTTTTATTCTTTTCTACTTTGAACTAATTATGATCGTTCCTCCAACAAGTCGATGGGTCACACCACAGAGACAGCTGGTAAGGGTATGATTCCTGTATCAGTAATCACTCACTTCCCTACTGTTAACATTTAACCATTTTAATACTGGAAGTTATTTGGTGCTCGTCACTTCCATGGCAGGCCAGCTGGCACAGTGCACAAAGCTCTAGGCCTGGAATCAGGAAGACTCATCTTTCTGAGGTCAAACGTGGCCTAGCTGGGTGACCCTGGGCAAGTCACTTCACCCTGTCTGCCTCAGTTTCCTCCTCTGGAAAATGAGCTGGAGAAAGAAATGGCAAACCAGTATCTCTGCCAAGAAAACCCCAAATGGGGTTGCAAAGAGGCAAACACAACTGAGAAATGAGTTAGCAACATGAAACTTCCAGTGCCTGACCAATTATTCCCTTGAAATTTGTCTCATAACTTATATTTGCACTTTTAAGTACCTGTCCCTCCACACAGCCCCTCCCCACCATTTCTCCAGGTACTACCAAAGAGCTTGCATAGTACCAGCCACTAGAGGGCGCCAGAGGGCACACACAGAGTGCTGGGCCTGGAATCAGGGAGCCCTGACCTCCAAACCACATCCCAATACTAACAAGCTGCATGACCCTGAGCAAGCCACTTGACTTCTGTTTGCCTCAGTTTCCTCATCTGTAAAATGGGGGTGATAATAGTGCCTACCTCCCAGGATTCTCTTGAGGATCAAATGACATACTGACACTTCGCAAACCTTAAAGCGTTATATGATGATCACCATCACTACGATGTAATATGATTATTAATGTTCTTGGTGGTGGTGGCCAAGAAAACACCCCCAGGCCTACAGGACCGTGTCTCCCCCTCCCTGTCTGGAAAGGTCCCAAGCCCGTTTCCACGCCCACACCTTTGCTCTGTGGGTTCCTGAATCCTTTCTGTCTAACCAAGTCTCACTCCCTCCAGAAGCATTTCCCCAATGCCACTGCTCACCCGGCTCCCGAAGATCTGGCATCTGCGCCCAAGCGTCATCCCTCATCCCCTCCCTGCTGAGCTTTCACCGTCCCCAGCTCATTTGCCCATTCCCGGTCCTCCTGATCGTGCTCCTGGGTAGGGCTCCAGTTTGCCAACATCCTTCCTAGAACACGGTGACCAGCCAGAACATAAGTCTCGTCCATGCATGTGTCCCCAGCAGAGGGCAGCCAGTCTACCCGCAAGGCCACAGGATGGCACGAGCTCTTTGGGCTGCCATTGTTTGGGCTGTTTTCTAATTATTTAGATATGTCAGTCTTGTCTCCCCGCCAGACTAGAAGCCACTCACGCCTCCTGTGTGCAAGGCATTGTGCCGACTCATCGGGATACAAAGATAGTCCCTCCCTCAAAGAACATACTTTCTACAGAATGTTATCAAAGGTACAAACATAAATAAATGTGAAGTACACAAACATGGGAATGAAATAATTTCCGGAGGAGTTTGGGAGGAGGGGTCAGCAAGGAGCGCCGGAGGGCCCACAAAGTGCTAGGCAAGCGCATCTGTAAGCTGAACACCTCTGGGAGGGAGGGAGGGTCCTTACCTTGCCTTCCGGGGTCAGCTTCCAGATGACAGAGAAGGTGAGCTTGTCAGTCATGGGGTTGAGGCTGCACAACTCCTCACAGAGCAGTCTGGGGAGCATAGGGATGACCTGTCCACACAGAAAAGCACAGGTCATTTCCATGCTTAGGGTGGACAGATGAGCTGGAAGGGCGAAAGAAAGCCAAGTTCAGCACAGGACCTTTTGTGCTGAGAAAAAGATCAAGGATGACGCAGAGTGGCACAGTCGAAGACCACTGGTTCTAGAGTGAGAAGACCTGGGTTCAAATCCTGCCCCTAGTGCTTACTACCTGTTGGACTAAATGACCTCAGAGGTGCCCTCTAGCTAGCTATCTCCTTACTGAAGAAGCCTTGGGGGAAAAGCGACTTCCCATATCTGTCTGTGCCATTTTCAGGATCCTCCTGGCCCCGTACCAAAGCAGTCTGGGAAGGCAGCAAGCATTTAAGAAGCACCTGTGGTGGGTCCCTGCCCTCAAGGCACTTCCATTCCTCTAGGAGTGGTGGATGGGGAAGGATGCCAGACGGTGCCCCTGGCTCTAGTATCAACAGTAAGATGGTGATTGCTCCCCAGGCAAGGGTGGGTCAGGGCAGAGCCCTTCACCCAGGGCCTCATCTGAACTTCCCAATGGGCCTGGGACCCTTCCGCTAGGGAGAAACTGAGGCTGGCCAAGGGAAGGTGATTTCACAGCCAGTGAAGTCCCAGGCAGGATCTGGTGCCGGGTCTCTCCTGGCGGAGTCCAGGCCTTTTTTCACTCTTCCATGTTACTTTTTGGAAGGCAACTGAAGAGGAAAGCAAAGTCACCATGTTTCACATTAAGCTGAAAGAGAGAGTCATGCCCCAAGAAAAAGGTCAGCACTTTGGGTCTCTTCGATCATTCCTGCATCTGAACTATCCACAAGAACCTGACAGCTGCCTGAGAATCACCAACTGAGTCGGAGTCAAATCCTGTTTCGTGAGTGAATGCTCCCTGATGTATCAAACCCCGTGCTGGCCTGGCCCCAAAGGGTGCCAACGTGCTGTCCAGGGGTCTGAGAAGGCCTCCAGTGCCTGCCTTCCATAACAGGGCACAAGAGGCCCCACGTTCCAACTTCATCACTGGCTTCTTTTCAACATGTGTCTAAATGAAGAGTGACAATCGCCCCACTGTGTCTTTGAAACGGAGCTGATTCAATTGGTGCTTCTGGCCTCTTTAAGCATCTAACAATGATTAAACAACAAAACAGTGTATTTAATAAGCCTGAAGCCAGATTCAGACCTGACAAAGCCTTTCGAGGTCCTCCTGGTGTTGTCTGCAGCCTGTCACAAGCTGTCACACCCTTGCTGCTGTCTTCACTCTGGACAGTGCCCCCAAAGTCAGCCCTGGCAGCGTGCAGAGGCAAGCTACGGGCTTACCCTGGGACAAAGCAGGAGTCCAGCATTCCTCAGGAGCTAGATAAGCCACTTCCCCAGCACAAAAGCTGCCCAAACACATGGACAATGGCTCACCCTTCCATAAATTACACCTCTATTATTACGTGAGAGGGACCACGTAGCCTGCAAAGGCAAAGAAAGCCTGGGAGGGCAAGTTAACAAAGTTGCTCTGACATCTACCCCAAGAGGATTTGGGGTCTATAAGTGCAGCTCGGAGGCTCAGGATCAAATGAATTCCAGGAGTGCCCACAGGATGCCCACCTCCCACGGACGATGTTCTCACCCTTTGCCCTTTGACACCTGCCCCGTCCCTGTGAGGCAGATGGAGCTTCTCCTCAGCAGACACCAAGGGGCTAACATGTCACCAGCCTTCTTTGCAGCGGGGAGCACCCAGCCTCACTGCCTGGGCTGTGTGGCCGCCACTGGAGGGCACATCTGGTTTGCCCAGAGAGCACTCAGACTAGCAAGGCTGTGCAGAAAGGGGAAAGAAGGCCACTCAGTAGTTAGATGAGGGCCTGGATCTTGGCTTGGTCACTCATCACGCAGTGATTGGTTCAGCTCCTGTCCACTCCCTATCTGTGACCATATAATTCTATCTTTCCCAGGACATTGAGCCTATTCATAACGTAAGTTTAGCTACTGGGGGGATTATAAATGACATTAATCACTGCCTTTCATAGAGGGCTTCAAAGTTTATAGATGACAACAACAACAAAGTTAATACAATTAATACTCCCATTGTACAGCCTGGAAGAAAGTAAGTGATTGTCTGTGGTTAAACATCTAGTCAGTGTCAGAGGTAAATCTGAACCCATGTCTTCATGACCATAAGTTCAGCATGCTACTTACCCATTAAGCCTTGCTGCCTCTCACTCCACTTTTACAAAAACAGAATTCTTTATTAAACAACCACAAACAGCATTACCAAAGACTGTTAGACTTCCACCACGTCAAAATTTAAAAATCTAAATGACTAGGTGTAATTTATAATTCCCTTTCCTGACGCCATGGCACCTGGCCTGCATTCCAGTCCTGGAGGCGCCACTGCCCTGTCTGATGGCAGCCCCATCATACCCTGTCTCTGACCTGGCTCCAGTCAGGCGTGGTGTTACTCCTCCATCTCGGAGTCATACCATCACCCATCTCTAGCCAACACTGTTCCTAGAAAAGACGTGTCCATCTACCGCCCCAGAGCTGCACTCGCTATTCCTGTCCACCACATCCCTTGTCCTCCCCCTTAGAATGGAAGCTCCTCGAGGACAGGCACTGCCTTCATTATCATAGCTGTATCCTCAGCTTTTGGCACTTAACCAGTGCCCATTCAACAGTGGTGCCTTTCTCCTTCATCCTTAGAGTTCCCATTCCTTCCCATATTTTTCCCCTTATGGCTTGACAGAAAGAAACTTGGCCTTTTCTTTATCTGTCGATCTTGATGCCCAGCACCCAAGTCTTGTCATCCATTCAGCGACGGTTTCACTCCAAGCCTCAACAGCTTTCTCCATCGCTGTGGGTGAGAGCAACGATTTCATTCTCTTTCTTCCTCTGCCCTCCCCAAGGCAGGAAGCGAGAGAACCTTCCCCGTCAGCACCCCACCCCCACCCTCAGGCAGGGCTCCCTCTCTTCCCCTCCAGGTGAAAGCACAGGGTCCATCTCCGGACACAGCCTGGCTCTCGGGCCAGGGGAGAAGCTGGTCTCCTTGCCTCTTACAGCGAAGGTGAGCTCTTCCTTGACCTCGCTCTGAGCTCTCAAACCAGCCTCAGCAGGCACATGCATGCATTGCTGTCCCATGAGTACTAGCAACAGAGACTTTGAACCTGGGCCCGGTCACCGATCCACACTCACACCATCGAGGGTATCACTTTCTCAGACAATATTTAAGTATTTAATATTTAATGAGATTTTTTCAGTAGTGTCACTGAATTTTGGTGGCCCTACACAGCTTGGCAATCACTCTGTATTGTAGGTCTGAGGACAGCTAAGTAGCGCCACAGTGCATGGAGCACCAGGCCTGGAGTCAGGAAGACTCACATTCCTAAGTTCAAATCTGGCCTCGGATATTTAATAGCTAGGCAATTCCCTTCACCCATGTGCCTCAGTTTCCTCATCTGTCAAATGAGCTGGAGAAGGAAACGGCAAACCATTCCAGTATCTTTGCAACAAAACCCCAAATGGGGTCATGAAGAGTTGGGCAAGACTGAAAAATGACTAAACGACAAGAAAAATTATGCATCTGAACAAGCATGTAGTTTATGGCACATTTGTCTGTTCTCATATGAATAAAAGCACATTGAAGTTGAGCTGGAGAACTC
Organism: Vombatus ursinus; assembly: GCF_900497805.2. Taxonomy (NCBI): domain Eukaryota; kingdom Metazoa; phylum Chordata; class Mammalia; order Diprotodontia; family Vombatidae; genus Vombatus; species Vombatus ursinus. Next base: position 4,467,241 of record NW_020954586.1, on the reverse strand, counting down.
AGTGGAGTTTTCATTCAAAGTGAAGTAAACAACAGTGAGATGACAGATGAACTTTGCTTCTCTTTGTCATTTCAGATTCATGGACTTTCTCTGACACTGGAACATACAGGCAGAAAACAGAATGAAAGTTCTGTTTCCCCCATATTTGCACACAGGCTCCTGTGAGATCCAAACTGATCAATGTCCATCAACTCACGGAACAGGAGCAGCAGGATCCGCAGCCGGGGTGAGAGCCGTGTTCCCCGGCCTCAGCTCTCTGGGCCTCACTCCTGACCTTCTTCCTCGCACCTTCTTTTCAGGTGCCACAAGGGAGGAGGGACGGCCCTCGCTTCCCTCCCCTGGCCTGTAATGGCCATGGTGTCTTGTAGCAGAAACCCAAACAGTGACTGACAACAAGCCTCAAAAATGGCCCTTTCCAGGCTCGGTGGTTTCCTTGGAAGTGCAGTCAAGAGATTTCCTGATACACCCTGCTTAGTGCAAAGGGAAGAAGGCAGTAAAGGGGGCTCTATGCGTAATTTCTTCTTTATAGGGCTAGGAGATAAATGGGACCAACCCAGGTGTCTGACAGCTGCTCCCAGGAAAGGGAAGATGTGTTCAAGAGATGACAGGCACTGACTTTCTAAGCTCTTGGGATTAAGGCCATTTGAGGAGACTGGAATAAGGTCAATCACTCAGGCAAATAAAATACTTCTCAGGGCAGCTGCTGGGGCTGCCAATAGAACTATAAAGTCTTAGATTAGCCTCAACCCTTCCTCTCTCCCCCCAAAACCCCAAACTCAGAAACATGTGCTAAAGCCACAGCCAACGGGCTGGCCAAGTTCAGCATCAGGCTAAGGGCCATACAGGAGCAGAGTAAATCAGATAAACAGGGACAAAAAGGAGCACCAGATCCCCACAGTGCCTTCAGGCTGACCACAGATTTTAGAATAATCAAAGGCTCTGGGTGCTAGGCCTTGGCTGGTTCCTCTACCTTATCTGTGCAAACTAAGGAGAGATCAGACTCTTAGGCTGAGAGCTTGGTTGGGTTTTTCCCCTTTTTCTCAGGGTGGAGGACTCCAGAGGGTGAACAATAGGGTAAAATGAAGTAGTTTACCACTCACATATTAAATGACACTGAGAGGAAACGGTCAATTCATTTTCTAGCCAACATTTCTGTTTTAAGAGTTTTCTTTTTCATATCAACACTTCCATGAATTCAAATTTTGATCAACTCTGTTACCCAGCTTGACATTAACAAAATACCAACACCCCTGACTGCTTGCTGCTGACAGAAGTGACCATCTTAAAACTCTTTGGACTCGACATTCAGCCTAGCTTCTAGTCTCAATCTTTGATCTCCATTATAAAGCAACACCAATAAAATACTGTAGAGATTTATGGCCGACCTTTCCCTTGAGCTGTTTCACACCTAAAACAACACCAGCGCCCAAGCCAAAAGACAGAGAGTTTACGGTTAGGTTTCAACTGTTTAGGTTTGCTCTTGCTTTTTAAACTTAATACACTCATTTTTAAAACTGACTTAGAAAAACATTTGCAATCATAGGGTACCTCCCTCCCAGCTCATGGAAGATGGTCCAGAGAATTTCCATAGGAACACTTCATTGCCTTCTTAGGAAGGGTCACAGAGCTCTAAGCTGGGATGGAAGGCAGAAAATCCCACCTGGCTTTCTAAAGCTCTCTCCTGCCCCACACCCGATTCAAAGGGAAGCGTTTTCTAGGAGATTTCCACGGCCATCTTGTTTTAATTCTCCTCTTCTGCCCCCACCCAGTCTGTCCTTTGAACCAGAAGGAATACACATTTCTCACCAGGAGCACAATTTTCACAAAGGGACCTCATTTAAATGTCAGCAAGAAGGATTTCAGATCCAAGATCATGTTCACTGCACAAATGTCCTAATCGGTGGGATCATTTCCCTTGTGCTGAGGCATGAGGTTCACCCTGTCACTGTCACTGCCTCTGTCCCCAGGAGGTCAGCAGTCAATGAACCAGGGTTACAGATGGTGGGAGAGAAACCATAACAGGGACGCTGCAGGAGAAGACCCTCTCTCTCACAGACATCGACACGGTCCCTGGGCACACGAAACTCTGGGTGGGGCGAGGCTCGGCACATATGCCACAATAAGAAAACACACGAGCTTTTCCTGAAGTGGGAAGCTGTCTGCCCAGCTTCCAAAGCAGATCTTCACAGGCACAGTTTAAAAAACAAAACAAAACAAAAAACATCAAGAAAGACACAGTCTTCCAAGAAACAAAAGCAACAAAGAGGAATAAAGGTCAAAGCAGTGGTCTAAGGTTACCCAAATGCCCATGTTCTTGCTGTCCAGAGCTGGGCACCAGACCCTGGAGGAACTGGCCAGGATGGCTGATGTGCATCCAGGATGATGCTGAGGCTCTGGGGGGAGGTGGGGGGGGGAAACTTCTATGCTAGTTTCAGGTCCCCACTTCTGAAGGAAAGAGCCCCTCTTCTCCAGGAGTCAATCTTACATTCGCCCCATTTTACTATAGAATAAAAAAAGAGAAGCCAGGAGGAAAATACAAAGCCATTCTAACAACATAACAAATTTGCAATAATCTTTTTTTGTTTGTTTGTTTTGCTTTTTGGTGAGGCAGTTAGGGTTAAGAGACTTGTCCAGGGTCACACAACTAGTAAGTGTCAAGTGTCTGAGGCCGCATTTGAACTCGGGTCCTCCTGAATCCAGGGCCAGAGCTCTATCCACTGCGCCACCTAGCTGCTTCCCCTGTAATTATCTTTTAGTATTCAAGGCTGAACCTCAGAAAGAAGGTAATCAGACAACTGTCCCCAAAGTTTCTCTAACTGTAAGAAAAGTACCAGAAACACTGATTTCTGCAAAGGACTAGGCTGGCGGCCACACTTGGTTAAAGTTGTCAGGGGCCAGAGAGGGGGACCATGATCCCTCTCTCCTAGAATCAGTGAATGTTAGAACCAGAAGGAACCTTTGGGAGCAACTAACTAGTTCAACCCCCTCATTTTACAGAAGAGGAAAATGGAAGAAGCCAGAGAAGGATGCTGATGAGATGCCCAGGGCAAGACGTGAGCAAGTCCAACATGTGGCACTCCTGGCCCACGTGCCAGGGGACCCAGAGAGGTAGCAGGAGATCCAGGAGCAGCCTCCCAGGAAAACCCTAACGCCAGGCTCCTGGCCGAGCAGACTGGCTCTCTTGGACACAGGAGGCAGGGGGTGGATGCGTCCACCCTCCAGTCTGTGAGCTGTTTCTAGAGCCACCAGGATGAGGATGGTCACACAGAGCCAGAAAACCTGCATCAGAAGTCCAGCTCTACTTCTCATGGGCATGACCTCCTTGGACCTCAGTTTCTCCTCTGCCAAATAACCAGCTGGTCTTGTGATTTCTCTCCCACTCTCAATCTCAGAGGCCAAGAACCTCTGATCTCCAGGGCAGGCTTGCCACCACATGGGGTCACAAATGCTTGGAAAACCACATCTGCTTTTCCCCTGACAGCTCCAGTAAGGCTCCCTTTTGGACAAATGGCCACTGATGATGCAGCCAGCCAGAAGAAAGCAAACACTGCAAAGCCAAAGGTCAAGTGTGTCCCTGGAGGGCATTCTCCTTAGGCCGCAGGTACAGCTTGGCCAAGTTAAAACACTACTACTGCTCCCAGGTGGCGCCACAGTGCATAGAGCACCAGGCCTGCAGTCAGAAAGACTCATTTTCCTGAGTTCAAATCCAGCCTCAGACACTGCCTAGCTGGGTGACCATGGGCAAGTCACTTAACCCCGTTTGCCTCAGTTTCTTCATCTGTCAAATGAGCTGGAGAAGGAAATGGCAAACCACTCCAGGATCTCAGCCAAGAAAACCCCAAATGGGGTCATGGGAAGTCGGACGTGACTGAAACAATTGAACGATAAAGTTCTCCCAAACACAGCATCGAGTGAAGGGCAAAGAGGATAAGGTAAACAAGAAAGCGCCCTCCATACCAAGCAGATGGAGGCTGTCTCTTACCTTCTGCACCAGGTAGACACTTGTGGCCCTCTCACTGGCCACTTCATCCAGAGCCGATCCTTCTGGGACAAAGTAACTGACATCTGCGATGTGAACTCCCACTTCAAAGTTCCCTGCAAAGGCACGAGATGATTAGAAGGGCAGGGACAGAGCCCTCCCCCGAGCTCCTCTAAAAGCCCTGGGCGTTTGAGGGTCCCTGCGGCCAGGTCACCTCCTTGGTAGGAAAAGGCCCAAGCGGCCGGGCTTGGTGACGAGCCAGAGTGAACCAGCTCCAAGGCAGTGCCCACAGCAGGGGACAATGAGCCCTTTCCTAGGATGAAGACCAAGCATCTTCATTTCTTTTCTCAGTTGACATGACTGAACCTGTTTCTACCACCGAGATTAGAGTGAATGACTCTGAGGCCACTGGGAGTTCCCCTGGATCTAGAAATCCTGGCTTTGCCAAGTCTCTTGCAGGAATCCCACTTCCCATTTCCATTATGAGGCTCTCACTCCCTTTCATGGCCTCTCCTTTCCCATCAGGCTCTTGTGACAGCTTCCCTGCTGGTTCACTCTAGCCTGTTCTACGAGGGCAGACTCATCAGCCTGAAGCACCCTCTGATCTCCTCACTCCCCAGAATAAGATGGATATCAGGTATTCTCTGGGACCATCAGCAACACCTACTATGACTAGGGACCTAATAAAGGCGGCTGCTGGTTGATCCAGCACTGTCCATCGTGAAGCCTTCATTCGTGACCGCCATCCAGGGGCAACCTGTCTCTCCTCTGGACTCTCATAATACTGTCTCTGTCCTTGTCCTGGGGCACTTGTCACATCCTGTCTATTGTCTTTGATGACAATGAATTAGGACATGCCTTATCTTCCTCAAGACCAGGTTACTAAATAAGGCAGTCTGTCCTGATGTCTGTAGCCCTGGTAGTGATGTGCCAGTGGGGACATTCAACAAGCATGAGCTGGATCCATCAACAGAGCAGGTTCTGAAAGGGCCCTCTGAGGCCTAAGAAGAACTCAGGAGTCAGTCTTCTTCACATGCATCCTCCGTCACGTACAGGTAACCCCCTCCCCCCCTCGAACAAAACCCCACTGTATGGCAACAGGTCTGGATATATGCCTTTGGCAGGCGAGTTCTCGTCCCACTGGTGCTCATCACAGTCCCTCTATGAGTCAGCAGATGCTAAGTGGAGCCTAAGGAGAGAGCTAGGGATCTGCTGCTGCTGAAAAACCCAGCCCCACCCCCCAGCCACCCCATGAGGAGCCCACCATCCTGTGGCTGGGCCGAGCCTCAAGGGACAGAGAGAGTTCAGCAGCAGCCCACAGTGCACTCTGAGACTTCCCACACGAAGAGCCCTGCGAGATCTTAACACTTCCCAATGCCCAGCCTTCAGTGTTCAAGATCACCTCCATGCACACAGCAGGTCACCTACCCAGCCATCTAGCTACCCCACGATGAGTGGGCTCTACCATGATACCTGCTTACTCTCCTGACCCTCTCCCCATAGCGGCTAGTCTTATGCCAACTTTAATCACTAGGAGGAACAAAACATACCACTGCCATCTGAGCGAGCGGCTCAGGAGTCTGATAGACCAAGGATTCAAATACGGATTTGATCCTCTTTACCCCAAAGTCTTACCCTGAAACCACACTCCTACAGACACATTCATTTCTCTCCAGTCTTTCAGAGGCTACAAAGAACAGGCTTCTGCCTAAGACAAAGGCAACGTTCTGTCGCAGCTGAATTCCTGCCCGGGGCCCTTCTCCAGAAAGGACTTGGGGGCAGCTCCTCGGCCTGCCACCATTCACCTAGGCATCGAGGTCAGTGGGCCCAGCCGGCTTGTGGCATCACCAAGCCATCAAAGAAGCCAGCCTTGGCAAGTTCAACTTCTACTTTAATATTACAAGTATCTAAAGCCAGCACCGAGAAGATGAAATAGAATGGCTTCCTTTGAAGTCACTGTTTTAATTTATTGACCTAAGAGATCAATATTGACTAAGGGAGAGGAAAGGGGGTCATTACATCACATCCATCCAGCTGAGCAGTCATTGTGCACTTAACTTACTACACATGAACTTTCTGTCCTTAGTCAAAATTGACAAACTGACAAAGATCTTGTTACAAGAGGGAAAACACGCAGCGGGCCAATCAAAACACATGGAAGAGCCTTAAATTTCACTTAGGATTCCCATTAGAGGCCCTTAACCAGTGGTCAGCGCTCCCCCCACTTTGGCACTTTTTGTGGAAGCCCTAAGTAAATATTTTATTCCATATGCTTACATAATTTGAACTGGCAGCTCTCTGGCGGTAGTGATGCTAAGGGGTTAGTGTGTGTGAGGGAGATATTTGCCATCAGCCAATACCAGAGTTCTCTGCAACATGGTGTTTGTAAAACTGTTGCTTCCCAGCAGAAAAATTCCATGGTCTTCTGCAAGGTCAGCTGGTGCGTGAGGGACGAGGGTGGTCACTGGTCACAGATGGGCAGGTCGTCCAAAGCCAGGAGGGGAGGGAGCGATCAGCCCAGAGCCTGAGCACGGCCAGGGTCAAGGCTATGTCAGGCAGCTCTCTTGCACAGAGCCCACCCTGGCTGCAAACCAGCAGCAGCCAGGGAAGCTGGCCAGGCACCAACATGGTTTCCCAAATGTTTCATGATCTCACTGACTTGGGTGTTCCCTCTGACAATGTAATCCAGACCTGCCCCTCCCCTCCTTGCCCCTCTCCTCCCACCCCAGCAAGCACTGCAGACCTTCCTCACGCTCTCCTGACGGACGACATCATCGACATCATCATCATCATCATCATCATCATCACAGCATGATCACCATAGCCTAGTCAAGTGGGAGGGGGCCTAAAGGCCCTCTCATCCCACCTCCCATCGTGGCAAAGAATTCTTTCTGGGACACTGCTCACTAATGGCCTCTTTCTCCCCTCTCCTCTCTCACAGCTCTTCCTCTGGAGGTGGTAACAGCGAGTAGAAGGCACTCAGATGTCCCTCAGAATACCCCTGGGGGGGGACCTTCCTCCAGCCAGTGAGGACGAGCTCATCACCTCCCAAGGGAGCCTGTTGGCTCCCCAGGCGGGCTTTCTGTTTTCCTTTGATCTTCTTAGTTTATTAACCTCTTTCTGCCTCACAGCTCTTCCAACATCTGAAGAGAGACAGCTCCAATGCTCTCCTTCCTTCCAGTTCAGCATTCCCAGATCTTCCAACTTTTCTTCCTGGGGCAGGTGCTTATAGAGCCTCATCCCCTGCTGCTAAGATCTTCTCTGGAGGGTCTCAGCAGCCAGAGCTGAATGCGACACACCAGACGAGGCATGACCAACATAGGGCCCAGCCAACCAACTTCTCAGGGTCACAACACGGGAGAACTGATAGTGATGTGGCCTAAGATGGCATCTGCTTGTGGGGCTGCTGAATCCCTGTTAGCTGGCATGCCCCTCCCCCCGGCTCTGCCCTGCCCCACTCCCCCAGTACTGGAAGAGCAGAGGTGCACCAGATGTGGTTATAAATAACAGGGGATTATTACTCTCAAGTAATTTAGAAGAAAGCACATCAATTCTTTGAAATTATTTCATAAAATGCGTGTCAGTTTAAAATTCCCTTTTTCTTTGATATTATACATCTCTTCAATTTACAACAGCTATAATTTTGTATTTCCTGAGCCTAGTTTTTATAACTTTACAAGTCTTTATATTCTAAACACAAACTAATATTAATGGATTACTTTTCATAGTTTGATTTTATCATGTAAATTTAAACGTTAAGAAAATAATAGAATAATGGGGCAGCTAGATGGTGCAGTGGATAGAGCCCTGGCCCTGGAGTCAGGAGGACCTGAGTTCAAGCCCAGCCTCAGACACATAACACTTACTAGCTGTGTGACCCTGGGCAAGTCACTTAACCCCATTGCCTAGCCAAAA
>NW_020954586.1:4403329-4459247 GCF_900497805.2 Vombatus ursinus | reverse complement strand
TGTTCCTGCCAGAGCCAGTTTCCTGAAATCAGCCTCTCATTGCCAGACCACGCCCCTGCTCAGAAAATCCACAATGAATCCCTAGATTGCCTTCTCAGGCAATTCAAAACTTTTCGGCCTTGACTTTTCCAAAATGAATTCGTTACTTTATTCATTCAATAAACTTTTAGAGTATTAGCTTGATTTTTATTGCAAAATTAATTTTCTATAAACTGAGGAGATTTGAAAACAACTGAAACCGAATGCTATGAAGTTCTAATGAGCAAATCTGGCTCCAAAGAAGAGATAAAAGGCAGCACTTTCCTCCCTTCTTTGCAGAAGCAAGGGGCTACAGGTGTGGAATATTGCAGATAAGGTCATTATGGGCTATGTTGGTTAGTTTTGTTGAACCGTTTTTTCTTTTTCCTTATCATTCTTTGTTATGAAGAACAGCTCTCTTGAGGTGAGGGAGAGACACAGAGCAGCCACTATGCCCTTCTCTGCCCTTCCCCTTCCCAGGGAACTTAGCATCTAGGAGGAGAATGAGATCAAAAGACACATAACTCTAACATCTAATCCTATGCATTCTGCCCATCTTTAAGGTTCTCTGTCCTGCCCCCTGGCACCACGTGAGCTGCTTCAGTAGCAAGCACCACTGTCCCTTCCCCCGCCCTTCCACCCCATCCCTTCATGGCTGTGTTTGTTCTTCGGGCGGGTACCACTGCCCAGACCTCAAGTGCCCTCCTCACTGCTCGATCCATTCTCTGGAGTTCAGCCCAAGCGGAATAGAATGCCATCTCTTTGAGGGCAGGAACATTCATTTTTTGGTATTTCCATTTCCAGTGCCTTGCATGTAGCAGGCACGTAATACATGCTTGCTCACTCGAAGCCCTGCCGGACTGTTCCCTCATTCCGTGCTAATCTCGATTTTCTCTGAACTCCAAATGCAGCAGGATTGCAGAACCGCGCATCTTAACGACCCGGGGGAATATTTTGCTCGGTGGAACAAAGATGGATGAATTGTTCCCATGACTAGAGCGCTCCATGTTACAAGCTGGCAAGCTCTCTGCTGGATGGTTATCCTCCTCTAACTGCAATTCTACATAAATGAATACAATGGCGGCTCCTCTTCAGGTTCTGCAGCAGAGCCCCTGTCACAGGCTCAGAAAGGATATTCTTACATTCCTTGGGAGAGCCAATTCAACGATGCAACAATGCAACCCAACAATGTATTGCAACAGACATTTACTGAACCATTCCCTATATGCCAGGCCCTGTGCTAGACCCTGGAAATACAAAGACAAAGATGAAACGGTCCCTGCCCTCAAGGAGCTTACATTCCATAAGGAAGATACAACACAGACACAGATAAGGAAGTACAAAGTAATTTCCTATGCGTGTGCTGGAGCAGAGCACTAACAATAGAAAAAATGAAAGGGAGCTAGTTTCCAAAAGGCAGAAGGTGAGAGAGGAGGAAAAACATTTCAGGCAGGGGCACAAGGCACGGCCTGTGCAAAGGGATGGAGCAGACAGAATGTCTGCTACAGGAATGATCAAGGAGGTGAGTCTAACTAGAGACACACGGAAGGGCTTTCAATGCCATGAGTTTGTGTCTTATCCTAGAAGCAACTGGGAGGCCCTGAAGCTTCTAGAGCTGGGGAGGGATGGTCAGAGCTGCTGAGATCTCTGTTGTACTAATACTGATTTGGAAACGTTATAGAGGATGAAGTGAAGAAAAGAGCCTCAAGACAAGGAGGCCAATCAGGAGCCGAAAGAGGTAACGGGGGCGGGATCTACGTGAGTGGAGAGAAGTATGCGGGTGTGAGAGATGTTGTAGAAGCAGAACCTGTTAAATCTGGGCAACAGATTTGATATGGGGGCTGAGTGAGAGCCGAGTCAAGGAGGACATCTTCTTTGTGACTCTGGATGACCAGAAGGACAGTGATGTCCTCTGATGAAACAGAAACGTTAGGAAGAGGGGGAAGTTTAAAGGGAAAGAAAATTTCATTTCTAACACTTTGAGGTGGACATGCTAACGGGACATCTGGATGAAAATGCCCAGTAGGAAGCTGGTGATGGGCCTGGAGTTCAAAACAAAGATGAGATCTGGGAGTCGTCTACAGAGAGGATAACTGAATCCATGGGAACCAGGGAGGTCTCTGAAAATAGGACAAAAAGAAAAGGAGCCAAGACAGAGCCTTGTGAGAAGTGGGGCATGGATGACGATCCAACAAAGGAAACAGAACGACTGGTCCACCAGGAAGAAGAACAAAACAGCAGAGAGGAGACTGTCCAGAAGATAGGAGTCAACAGTGTCCAAAGCTGCACAGCGGTCGAGAAAGATGAGGATGAGAGCCGGTCGTGAGATTTAGGAGCTAAGAGATCAAGGCCAACCTTGTTGGAAAGAGCAGATGGACAGCAAGGGACTGAGAAGGGAGTCGAGGCAATGAGTTGGCCACGGGCAGGGGGAGAAGATGACAGTCTGAGGGCAAGACAAGACCGAGTGAAGTTTTTCTAGACAGGGGAGGTGAACATGTTTGCAGGGAAGGAGTCAGTGTGTAAAGAGAGGGCTGGAGGATGGTTTGGAAGGAAAGCTCCTAGATGAGATGGGAGGGGATGGCCTTGGCAAGGACAAGGGTAATTTTTCCTTCAACTACTAGAAAAAAATGCGATAGTATGAGAGTGATGCTGAGGAGATCTAGGCTGTAGATTTTGGGAAGAAGAGGGAACTTATGACAGAAAGGCTCTGCTTTCTCCGCCAAGTGTGAGACCACACGCTCTAGAAAGGGAGAAAAGGGATGGCCAGGTGGTTGGAAGAGAAGAAAAGGTTTGTGACAAGTACGACAGTGAGTCAATCAGGAAAAAAAAAAAAGATGCCAATGAAGCAGGGAGGGCCCAGCGGGGCTTGTACGATATAACTTTGTAATGGACCTAGCAGTCAGCACAGTGGGGCGACTCCCTTCAGCATCTGGAGGTGGGAATTTCCTCTGTGTTTCTCCTGGGTTCACATCTCGAGCATCCTCAACTGTTCCTTGTATGGCCTAATTTCTAGCCCTTCACTCTCTTGGAGACACTTTCTTCTAGACACACTCCACTGGATACAAGTCCCTCTTCAACTATGGTATCCATAATGGAACAAAGAACTGCAGATGTGGTCTGAGCAGCGCAGTGCAATGGGATTGTCTTCATTTAGGTCCTTTACTTCTGTTTCTGTAACCTGAGATTAAAGGACATACACATTCACGATTTCTGCCACAAAGGCCGTCCCTAAAGGTGGCAAGGTTCTCACTCTTGGCTGCTGTGCTAGTGGCATTTGGCTACAGGACACAGAGCTCCGTGGGGAGGCTGATAACGATTGAAGAGAGATCAGTCTGGCAATAAACACAGGAAAAACCAAGGCATTGAAAAGATGCACAGTCCAAATGTGACACAGAGCTGCAAGCGTGTCCCAGTGAGTTAGTCTGTGTTTCTAGGACAGATGTCACAGAGGAACAATCAGTGGGACCAAGAACTGACCAGCAGGACAGCAGCCTTGGAAACCTACCCTACTCTTTCAGGATGTCCAAGCTGCTCCCTGCCCTCAAAGTCCATCTACTGAACAGCAGTATTCTCCTGACGAGGCACTGTGGCAATAAATCCCAGGGGACCACGCTCTCCGAAGAATCTGAATCTCGGGTGGCTTAAAGGCTGATGCAAAGATCCATGAGGGGGACAAGTAGCCTCTATGGCAATGACTTTTAAGTAAGAAGGAACATACAAAGCTAATCCCACCTAAAAAGCTTTTTATTAGCATCTGTTATGTTCAAGAAAGGCATTATGCTTGGAACACAAAGAAAAAAATGAAAAACAGTCCCTTGAGAAAAGACACAATCAGGACCATGTATAACTCGGGGGAGTGGGGAGAAGTCATGTAGTGAGAGTAGGGGATAACAAATGGACAGTCCAAACGCTATACTCGTATTTCTGAAATGATTTTTTAAAAAACGAGGAAAGCTTCTAGCAGGTTAGATAGATCTTACCTCAAGAACTGAAGCTGTGTACCACAGGCAGTCCCACAACCTCTCTGAGCCGCAGTTTCCTCTCTAGTAAAATGCAAGCAATCGCTCTGATAGGACCTGTCTCCTCCAACGCTGTCATGAGGATCAAGAGATCAAGATGCAGGGCCCCTTACACACAAGCACATTCTGGTCATTTCACAAATTCTCACTGAATTGTCTTGAACAATAACTGAAATCTGTATAATACAAAAAGGTCTGCAGTGGACCTCATCTACTATCTCATGTGACCCTCATAACCATCAGCTGAGGCAGGCTCTGGAGTGAAGTGATGTGCTCAGGGCCACACAGTTAAAAAGCACTGGATGGAGGAAGCAAACACAGGTACCTCCTGCCTCTGAGGCCGGCCCAAGCTGACTGTATAGAGCTCATCTCCTCTACCACAGGAGCAGGACAACTAGTTCTCTTTCCTTTTGAGCTCCTCAATGCCCCTTGGTCACTCAATAAAGCTTGTGGAATGAATGAAGGGCCTTGCTCAACTGAGATCGCAGCTTCACCTCCTCTGACTCTCTGACGGGGCAGCATGCCCTGAGTGATCCTGTTACAGAAGCCAGAAGATCCCAGAGAGGGAAAAAATGTTCAAACGTGAAACTTTGACGTCCACTGTGGCCCAGGTAAAAGAAGGAATGTCTGTGCTGGAAGCCTGGTGTCTCATCAGCTGAGCATGCTCTGCTTTAGGGCAGCACCCCCAGCTTGGGAAGCAGGCACTGGAACCATATTTTGGTCACATGACATTCTGGAGACGCATTCTGTAGCTCAGAAACAATTGGGCTCAAATCACCTCGTGGCTACACAATAAACTCCAAGTTTTAGCCAGAGTCAGCACATTCTCTCTAACTTTAATGGAAACACAGATTGGGTTGCTAGGTAAAAGGGACAACTCAAACGTTGATGGTGTCCAACTCTGTGTGGTATTTGGTTATGTAATTGCATGCAGAAGTCCATCACGGACACACCACGTAACGGCAGCTCTCCGTAGAAATGACGTGGTCTTGGTTTGAGTCAATTTCACAAACTTAAAACGGTCAAGCAGTAAGAGAAAGCTGAGCACGTTTCAAGTCATTCAAGAGCTGCACATGTGAAAAGAGCTGGTTTCTCTTCCTATCCATGAAAAGTGACTTCCACTTGTCATCTCGCAAAGGGTCCAGTAAGAACTCGCATTTTCAGACTCCCTCATTTGTGAGGTACCTTCTGGACCCTCAGAGCCAAATCATTTAGGAAGCTCCTACTATGTTCCAGGCACTCTGCTGAATACTAGAGATACAAAAAGAGAGAAAAGACAATCCCTGCCCTCAAGGAGCTTGCAATCTAACGAGGGAGACAAATCTATACAAACAAGTTATATATAGGACAAGCAGGAAAAAAAAACTAGGAGAAAAGATGTTAGATTAAGGGGGCTGGGAAGAGCTTCCTGTAGAAGATGGGATTCTGGTTGGAACTTAAAGAAAGCCAGGGAAGCCAGGAGGCAGAGATGAGGAGGGAGCGAATTCCAGACATGGGAGACAGCCGGAGAGAATGCTGAGGGGGGAGGGTCTTGTTGTTGGAACACCCAGAAGTCCAGTGTCGCTGTATCAAAGAGTGCTCATTAGGGAGTAAAGAGTAAGAAAACTGGAAAGGTAGAGGGGGGCTAGTTATGAAGGGCTTTGAATGCCAAACCGGGCATTTTGTATTTGATCCTGCAGGCAACAGGGAGCTACAAGAGTTTACGGGATGGGGGGAGATAGAATCAAAGCGATGCTTTAGTGGCTGAATGGAAGATGGACTGGAGGCCAACAGATCCACCCACAGGCGTTCGGCATAGTCCAGGTATGAGGCGAGGACCTTAACTAGGGTGGCAGCAGCGTCAGAGGAGAGAAGGGGTCACATTAGAGAGAAGCTGCAAATCGGCAGGCCTGGACAACAGATTAGATATGGGAGTGTGAGAGATAGCGAGGAGCCCAGGATGGCTCCTAGATCGTGGAGTCAGGGAAACCAGGAGCCTTTTTGAGCTCAGCCACAAAAGGGAGAAGAGATACAGGACAATGATTAGTGGGAATAAAAGGATAATGGGAGGGTTTTTCCACATGGGGGAGCCATGGGCATATTTGTCAGCAACAGGGAAGAAACCAATAGCTAAGGAGACATTGAAGATAAGGGACAGAGTGAGGCTGTGAGAGGGGGCGATCTGTGGGAGGAGACAATGGAATGAGATCACTGGTGCAGGTAGAGGGGTTTGCCTTTGTAAAGAGGAGGGCACATCATCACATGAGACAGGGGGAAAGGAGCAGAAAGTGGCTGAAGGCAGCTGGGTGATAGAAGATAGGGAGGAGGGGAGAAAGGGAGCTCAGGACAGGCTTCACAAGGAAAGAACCTTGATGCACCGATCTGCAAATACTCAGTTAAATAGCGAACGCAGCACTTCTCATCACGTTCACTCAGAGGCTCTGGAATATAACCTGACATTTATATACACACCACAGAGGAGGAAAACGACCCAGGCAGTAAATTTCTTTTTTTTTTTTTTTTTTTTGCCCATCCAAATTACTTGGCAGCAGTCATCCTCATTAGCAGAAAAGGGAGTAAGTAGCTAGATGTTTGAGGCCAGCTGACTTCGAAGCAAGTGGGAAAGACCGGGTCATGCGGTCACATGAGGGTAGAAAGCAGCCCAGAGACTGCCGGGTACCTATGAATGGGGACTCGGCCTCCTTTGCAGGGAGAAAACAAAATCAGAAGGCCAAAGAGAAGGGCTGAAAGTAGAAGAAAAGCTGCCAGGAACTGAAGAAGCGAAAAAGTGAAAGGCAGAAGTCACGGTGGGACTCTAGGGGTAGAGCCAAAAAGGAATGCAAGGCCACCGAGCTCAGGCCTTCACCTTCTAAGTGAGGAAGACAAGGTCCTTGCACATATCTGAAACAGGGGCTGTGCTCTTCTTTCGTTCTCAACTGGGGATGGAGGGTGGGAGGTAGAGAAGGGAGATTTTTTTTTTTTTTAAACTGACTCGAAGCTTTATTTTTATTTTTTATTTATTTATTTTCTTTTTTGGTGAGGCAATTGGGGTTAAGTGACTTGCCCAAGGTCACACAGCTAGTACGTGTCAAGTGTTTGGTCTGAGGCCAGATCTGTACTCAGGTCCTCCTGCCTTCAGGGCCGGCGCTCTATCCACTGCACCACCTAGCTGCCCCAGAGAAGGGAGATTTTTGATAATTAAAAAATATGTTTTTTTAAAGTTACCACACAACAAGAACAGAGAAATAAAAGTGTTCCCTTGTGGATGTACCAGAGTGGAGATGCCATACATGGGCCAATTTCTCTGCTGTATTTTCCATTTCTATTGCATTGCTGAGAAGGACTAAGTCTATCAATATTAGTCACAGCACAACGTGGCTGTTACTGTGTACCACCTTCTCCTGGTTCTCATGGCACCTTTTTTCCCCAGATTCACTTTAGCTACATCAGGGGTTCTTCCCCTGATTTCGGAATACTGTATTTGTGTTGGAAACATAATGTAGTATGTAATTTATCGCTGTAAGCAAGTCTTACTCTCAACCCATGCGTGCCATATGTCAGTAATAGCTAATCAATCAGTACTACTACTGCTAAATTTCAAAATTTTCCTGTAGAGTACAGATTTCCCCTTGCTGTATTTCTGTGAGCCAGGGAGGACACAGACCCCGATCTGGAAACAGGCCACGTCAGGTGGTAACAGGGGCAAGAGGATGCAGACTTTACAAGGACCAGTAAGGGCACTGACCAGGGCAGGTGCGTTCACTTGGTCACAATCTCAAGCCTCGCACCAGGGAAGTCAGATAAAGTGGGAAGCAAGGGAATGAAATGACAAGTCAGCAGTCTAGATATGAGCATTAACTGGACACGCAGGCCACAGGCACTGACGAGTGGGCTAGCAGAGCTAGAACATGACTCTGGCTGAGGTGAGCAGAAAGTTGGTTACTCATGGGGCCAGGAATGCCTTCTGACAGACCATCCAGGGGCTAGGCTGCCTTTCAGTTCTGTAAGGGCTCACAATCTCCAACAACCAGCCACCTACCTTTCCTATCACAAACTCTGAAAACAAACGCGGTTTTAAAACTGTGAATAGACGTTGCCCTAAACATCTCTGCTAGCCACTGAGGCAGAATGGTGTTGAAGGTGGGTCAAGAGGATCTTGGTTCAAACCCAGCTCTGCCACTCACTGATCAGCATGGCCCTGGACAACTCACTTCTTCCCTTGAGGTTTCCATATCTGAACTGTAAAATGAAGGGGCCGTACAAGGCCATGATCAAGCCACATCTAGCTCCAAATCTGATTCTGTACAAAGAAGATATCCCAACCTGGCTGTTAACACCAAACTGGAAGACCAGTCCACCAGGCCTACGACCAACCTTTAAGTATGTGGACACAGTGCAGTGGACGGTGCCAGCCCTGGAGTCAGAAAGACCTGAATTCAAATAATATTTGTAAAAAGAGCACTTAGCACAGTGCCTGGCCCAGAGTCGGTGCTAATGAATGCTTGCTCCACAGTCTACCAGATCTTCTTTAGCATCCGCCCCTTCCCATTCGTGTTTTCAGCCACCTCTTATTTATTCATTCATTCATTCATTCATTCATTTTTAGTTTTCAACATTCACTTTTATAAGATTTTGAGTTCTAAGTTTTTCTCCCTCCCTCCCCAAGACAGCGTGCAATCTGATATAGGCTACACATGTACAATCATATTAAACATATTTCCATATTAGTCATGTTGTGAAAGAAGAATCAGAATAAAAGGAAAAAACCATGAGAAAGAAAAAACAGAAAATGAAAGGGAAAACAGTCTGCTTCTATCTGCATTCAGACTCCATAGTTCTTTCTCTGAATGTAGATAGCATTTTCCATCATGAGTCTTTTGGAATTGTCTTAGATCATGTCATTGCTGAAAAGAGCTAAGTCTATCAAAGTCAGTCATTGCACAATGTAGCTGTTACTGTGTAGAATGTTCTACTGGTTCTGCTCAATTCACTCAGCATCAGGCCATACAAGCCTTTCCAGGTTTTTCTGAAGTCCACCTGCTCGTCATTTCTTATGGAACAATAGTATTCCACTACATTCATATACCAAACTTGTTCAGCCATTCTCCAATTGATGGGCATCCCCTCAATTTCCAATTCTTTGCTACCACAAAAAGAGTTGCTGTAAATACTTTTGTACATGTGGGTCTTTTTCCCATTTTTATAATCTCTTTGGGATACAGACCTACTCGTTCAGCCACCTCTTCGCCAGGGCCCAGAGTCTTCTCACTCCATTTTCTGCAACAGCTTCCTAGCAGGAACTGGCGTCTTTAGCCCAGGGATACCACGACCCTCCAGCTACAGTCAGCCCTTCCATACAGAAACAGAACAGTCAAAGGCCTCTGGTATCTCGAGTAGAACGTTCTCTCATCGTTCCCCCAAAAGCAAGACAATGGTGACTGCCAATGAGGCTCCCCTGTCCTGCAGCTGTGAGGGCAGCTACTCAGCCCCTCTCCCCACAGAGCAGCAAAGATGATCTTCCCCAAGGGAGTAAAGGGAAGCTCTGGTTCAATGACTTACCCAAGGTCACAGAGCCCAACATACAGCAGAAGAGAACTCAGGCAGGTTTTTCTTCCCCCTCGATGACTGTGTTGCTGTTCATGCTACTTCCCATATCAGAGAATCCGAGATACTGCTCATATCCAACCCAACCTTCCTGCCAAGCACACGCTCTGAGTCCTAATGTGCCTACGTCAGCCCAGCAGCCTGAGGATTAGCCTTCCTTTTGCCCGTCTTGGAACGCCATGCATGTATGATATTCCCCTGGACTCTGAGACTTCAAGACCCTTGGACTCCAGGATCCCACCACTAGGAATTTAATTTAGAAGTGTTACTGAGAGGGTGTGTGTGTCTCTGTGTGTGTGTGTTTGTGTGTGTGCGTGTGCAAGAGTTCTCTGTACAAAAAAAAAAGTCATTGAGCTTTATTTGTAAGAGAGAAAAGACAACTGGAGAAAGGCCAGATGTTCAAGGACTGAAGAATGGTTTAGTCACTGGTGATATTTCCACGTCCCTCCATTAAGATCATTAACCTAATGTTGTGGGGGGGGGGGGGGATGGGTTCTTTCAGAAGCCATGACTGTGCAACACAAGCTCCAGCAGTTCCAAAGGTTTCAAATCCGTTTTGATGACAGATTGTCTGATGTCTGAGGATCAGCCTAGCTAAGGCTGGGGGAGGCTGACCACCAGAGGGCTAGCTCCCCCACACCAGGAAAGCTTGATCCCTCTGGGTTACCAAAGGGATTGAATGGCGCCAAAGTCAACAACCCGACAATGTTCTTAGCACTGTGTTCCACACGTTGATTTCTTTCTCTTATGATTTCATGCTCATCAAACAATCTTTCAAGTTAATAGACCCACCAAGAAAGAGTAGTTCTACGTGGACGACTAATCATGATAGCATTTTGATTTCCAATGAATCTTTTTAAAAATTGAGTCTCGAATCACTGATCAGCCCTGGCGGCACTGATAAAACCAAGTTTCTGAACTGTGGAGGCTGGGATCACACCTGGGTCGTTGGGGGAGGCAGCTCTTTTACAATCTCTGGAGACACATTCCCAAGGACTAACACAGTAGGTGCTTAATAAATGTTTACTGATTGCCTGATTTTCTCTCCTAATACAATCATTCTCACAGTTCTGCAGGCCACCCTCCAATCCGGTTTCGCAGTCCTGGTCCTCTGTCCTCCCTGTTTCTTGTCCTCATGTCATCTGCTAAGTTCTCTCTCTGTAAAGATGGGTTCACGTAGTCAATCACTACCATGCTGCCAGCCCCAATGGAAGCAGGAAGCCAGAACCTACAGTCCTAGAGGACTCTACTGCATATGGTTCTTTGTCTTCTCTCTCCTGGCTGCAAATGCTTTCAGGGAAGATTGGGGAAGTGTGCCGAGATATCCACATGACTGCACCAAGAAGCAAGTTCAGAGGTATATGGTCACAAGGCCTTTCTGTCCTTTCAGAGAGCTCAGAGGCCAAGATGATAAAGAAATGAGTGGACAAGAGAAGATCAAACCAACACATAAATGGACAAAAGATATTTGTCCTATACAGGAGAAGGGTAACAACATTTCAGTAATGGGGAATGAAGATTCTGGTGTCACTGGGATGACATCCAGAGAATCAGCCTTTGGGGAGACATGACCTTCCAATGACCCCTGCAGGTGCTCCAGCCCCCCAGCCCTTGGGGAATCATGACCCACACCCATGGCCCCTACAGCCCTCTGCTCCCCCACTGCCTCAGCAGGCCAACTACTGAAGACCCAGAAAAGAAAGTTCTCACCACCAAAGTCCTTGGCACTGCCAAATGGCTCATCAGCCGGCTAGACTATTCATCAGTGGAAATGACGCTAAAACAAGGCCTTCCTGCCTTCTCTGCTGCTGCAATCTAAGGACCAAAAGGCTTTCCCAACTCACTTACAGCTGAAACCTTTTCTATATGTCATCTGTGAGCTCCTTGGAAGGATGCACTGCCTTGCCTTTCTCCTTGTGCCCTTCGTGTTTGGCTTCAAGAATACTTTTTTCATTCATTCATATTTGGGTTAAGGAATCAAGGGAGTTATTTGTCCAGATAAGATCCCAGGAATGCAGAGGTAGAGTTGGAAGGGGCCTTTAAGGTCCTCTTCTCCAACACCCTCATTTTACCAACGAGAAAGCTCAGGCCCAAGGAAGCTAAGGGCCTTTGCCAAGGTCACATCAGTGGTATGTGGCAGGGCTGGGATGTGAATCCAGGATCTCTGGCTCCAGGTTCTCTAACTTCTTCCGATGTACCAAGTCTTGGGGTGAGAGGAGAGTTCTAGTCAAATGAACCATTTCCGTTCAGTTCAGTATGTGGCGTCTTTACAGAGGGGGGATGTTTAAATGATTTCTTTGAAGGCTCTAAATCTAAGCATATTAATACAGTGTATACTCTGTACATACTTTTCTTCTTCGTTAAAAGATAAGCTTCTATCATCCCCTTCCCTCAGTAAATGACAAACTCTACAGAGACCTTTAGCAGGCATTTTTTTGGGGGGGGGGGCAATTGGAGTTAAGGGACTTGCCCAGGGTCACCCAGCTAGTGAGTATCATGTGTCTGAGGTCAGATTTGAACTCAGGTCCTCCTGACTCCAGGGCTGGTGCTCTATCCACTGCACCACCTAGCTTCCCCTAGCAGCCATTTTCTAAATTAACAGATGTCTTCCTGTTTCCACCCTTTACCCTCTCAATAATGATGGAGGAAAAAAGTAAGAGTACACACCTATTATTGTAGAATATCTAACCTGACAAGCTCTTTTCAGTAGCTGAAGGGCCCTCATGGGAAGAGGCACTTGACCCATTCTCCTAGGACTCAGAGGACAAAACCAGGAAGAGCAAGCAGAAGCTGGCAAAGAGGCAGCTCCTCAGGCTTCAGGTCAGGAAAACGTCCTAACAAGTAGAACGCTCTATCTCATTGGCCACGGCCTAGTGGGTTTCTGTTTTTCTTGTATGGGTCTGACTACTCGGCCCGTCTAAACTCTGCCAATTCTGTAATTCTGATAATGGTCAAAACATGTTTTTATTCTTCAGAACTGATTCCAGTTGAGGTGCCTGATGGTTTTCTATCTCACAACTTAGACTGAGGAATAAAGAGTCTTCATTATGGTGAAGCCATTATTTGTCACACTGGCATGGAAAAGTAAGTTCTATAGGCTTAAAGTTACATCCTCTTTTTTCAACATAATACTAATGAAAACAACAGAACCTTTCCATTTAAAACCTCTCCAAAATACTCCCATTAATCCTTGGAACACATCCAACACCAACCCGGAGTGACTAATATAATCAGTGGGTGCCACAGTTGGAAAGGACGTCAGGGCTCATCCAATCCAGCCTGTGGATTCCACGCACAAATAATCTTGACAACAACCTGCCTAACAAGGGGCAGGTGAGCCTAGCTTTGCTGGCCGACTTCAAGTAAGAAACATCAGGTGTGAGGAATTCAGAGAAAGATCCATCTGAACTGATGAATTCAAAGCAGCAGCAGCAACATCGGTGAAATACACAAAGATGGCTCCAGTGGGAAGGAGCCCAGGCCCTGACTCCAGAGAACAGGAGAGGATGAAAAGCCCCTGCCCTCCCAGCCCTCCCCCACAGAGAGGGCCAGGGCCATCACACACAGGTCACTGTTTGCCTTTATTTGTCTGTCTTTGCTTAAAGAAAAAAAGGGGGGTCAATTCCCAAGGGGGTGAGGAGGAGGGTTTGAATCTCTGGAGAGGACCACACTGTCAAAATGAAAAGCACCAACGAAACAAAGGTACAAAAAAAAAAAAAAAAAAAAAAAAGACAGCTCCTGCCAGACTCATCATTTCCTTTACAGACAGGGTTACCAGACTGACAGAAAGAAGGAGGAACCTGCAGAGAGCTGTTAGGCACCCTTTAGCAAAGTCTCTGATGACGCACAATGCTCATTCTTGTGGAAAACGTGGCCAGGCTGGGGCTACAGGATAATACAATCACCTGGACTGGGGACCGGCTGAATGACCAAACCTAAAGAATAGTCATTAGTGGTCAAGTTACCAGGAGGTCTCCAAAGGAATGCTGAGTCCTGGGCTTTTGAACGTTTTTATCTATAACTTACACAATGGCATAGATAGAATGACATAATAGCTCGCAGCTGGTGGCTGGATAGAGGACTAGACCTGAAACCAGGAAGACCTGAGTTCAAATTCGACCTCAGACACTTAATAACTGTGTGGCTTGGGGTGAGTTAGTGACCTTCTGTTTGCCTCAGTTTCCTTATCCATAAAATGAGGATGACAACAGTAACTACCTCACTGGGTTGTAGTTGTAGATCAAACAACATAATAATTATAATTCAGAGATTCTGGCAGGTTAGAATACTGGGCAGAATCTAATAAGATACAATTTAACAGGCATACACATAATGTCCCACAATTGGGGATTAAAAAAAACAATTCACCAACACAATATGGTGAAGGTCCAGCTAGACAAATCTGTTTTTGAAAACAAGGAGGTCTGGGGCTTTTAAAGGATGGCAAGTCATTCTGAATACACTGGTGAGGAAACTGAGGCCTCATTAGGCAAAGCCCCTTGTGCATATTTGGAGACAGTAAGTAGCAGGGTTGGGAATCAAACCCAGGCCAGTTCTCTTTCCTTCCCTCCTTTAAATAAGGAGTATTTACGTTGTTTTCTGTAGAAGACAATAGCCTAAAATTCATCTTGCCAGTGCCCTCAACTGACAACACACGAGTGCCAAGTAGAATAACACGTGTGGGTCAGACTCTATCAACACGGGGATTCCTTCTGCTGAGCTTCTTTCCTCTCTCTTTTGAATTCTTCGTTACGTGGGACGGCTGACTGATAGGGAAGAACAGGGGAATATATTCAGAAACGAAGGCGGCAAAAACCCAAAAGTATCAATAAAAAGTTTAAAACAAAGAACAATAAAATGAATACCTCACCCACTCTACTAGCTCGGGGCCCCAGCTACTCGCTGAGCGGCTGGTTTCTGTTTTCTGTGCCTTCCACTCCAAATCCACACCCCATTTCACCCTGCAGTCTGTTCAGGCACTTAATTATACCGGCCCCACCCGTGACCAAGTCAAACAGGAGCTGGCTGCCGCCGCGGCCACTGCTGCATCATTTCAGTCCTGCAGACTCTTCATGACCCCGTCTGGGGTTTTCTTGCCTAAGACCCTGGAGTGGTTTGCCATTTCCTTCTCAGCTCAATTAAGAGAGGAGGAAACTGAGGCAAACATGGTTAAGTGACTTGCCCCAGGTCACAGAGCTAGTAAATCTCTGAGGCTGCATTTGAACTTGGGTCTTCCTGAGTCCAGGCCCAGCACTCCATCCACTGTGCCACCTAGCTGCCCAAACAGGAGTACACTCCACCCAACAGAGCAAAGCAGGAGTTGGGGATGAAGGAAAGAAAGGAGGAGAGAACAGAAGACATGAGAAACACCAAGAGAATAAGTAGCTCATGAAGAGGATGCGGAGCGTGACAGCATAGAAGCCCAGAGGACGCGGCTGCAGTGCAGCAGGAGAGGGTTCGGCCCCAGCTCAGCCCCTCGCCACAAGGCATGACTCTGCATAATTAACTTTTCTTCTCTCTGGGCCTCAGTTTCCTCGTGTGTGAAATGAGAGAGTTGGACAAAGGTTCCTTCCAAGCCCAAATCCCATGAGTCATTCAACTTCTCTGGTGTCTCTGACAAGAGGAGAAATGTGGAACCATTGTTCCACAGGTAACTAAGGTCTGCGTGCTGATGTCCCGCATCTTCCTTAAGACCAGGGCAAGTGACTGCTCTGGTCTTGCATCTGGTCACCGGAAGACTCGGGATAGCCTGGCTTCAACAATCCCTGCCCAGCAGCTACAAGAGCTATCCTGATCCCTGACTCAACACCAAAGGACGGGGCCTAGTCATAGTTTTTATTTAAATAAAAATTGCCCTAAAAAATGCAACTAGGCCGTAAAGCGCTGAAACGTTATTTTGTTTACAAAAACAAAAACACAAAGTGAACCTTCTTCTTCCTCCTCCCCCCACCAACATCAACATGAGCTAGCTCCGACTGGGAACCGACTAAACTGAACGAAACTCACTTTACTCCGGTCCTTCCAAGCTGCTCTTGGGTTAGCCGCCCATACCAGCAGTGCCGGCAGACCTTACCATCCCCCAAGCCAGATACACGAGTGTCCCAAGCAAAGATGCTCAGCTAAACAACTCAGTCCTTTGCAGGGTCTTCCTCAACACTCTTCCCTTTCCCTGCAGCTCCATGGTTCTGCCAAATGTCCTGATGTTGCTTCCAAACCCCACCGGTGCATCAGGAATCCAGAGCAGCTGTTCAGACTAAAGTTTCTGTCACTCCAGATACCTCTCAAGTCGTGTCGGCTCTGGGAGGGATGGCCCTCCAGGTTGGCAGCTTCAGAGATCCGATGAGGGCCTAGCTGGCCAGGGTGGGGCTATCTTTCACTTAGTACCTAGCCACCATCTTTGCTCACACTCTTTCAACCTCTACATTTATTGGCCTTCACAGTCTTTCATCTCACCTCCTACTTTCCACTGTTCCAGGGCCTCATCACCTCTTAGTCCTTACCGCTCATCTACTGAAAGAGATTGGCCAATAATAGGTTCCAGCCCAAGCCTCACTTGCTCAGTGTTTGAATTTTGATGGTTTAAAATGAGTGTAAACAGAAATTTGTTTCTGTTCTGGCTAGAAACTCTGAGGGTCTTCCCCTCCCAGACTGATCCTTTTACGAAGGAAAACTAGGCCATCTTTTGCTTCAATTCTTACCTAGCATTTAACTATTGATTGGGTGTTGTCTCAGACAAACCGAGACCTGGGAAAGACCTTAGCCTACAAAAAAAAAAAAAAAAGGCTCCCCATGCATTCGGGGCAGAGGGGGATGACCAGTCATCTTGACCTATGTCTTGCTACTGGACTCCAACGCTCTGGTGGAGACAGTGAGGCTGATGACTTTGCGCAGCTCTGACTTGCTTAAATCCAATTCACTTCCAAGTCCTGACATCACCCTCCTGATGTCATTGGTCCTCCTTCAGAAAGAAGGACAAACAACAACTTGAAGGCATAGGAATAAGTGGAGGCTCCTTAAAAGAATAAGTAGGATCTGTCCAAAGCCATCAGCGAGCATTACCTGTAATGAGGACAAAGCCGGAAGCCTCCCCAGGATCAGGGGCGAAATGAGGACGGCCGTTATCACCGCTATTACTCGGGATTGTGCTAGAAATGCCGGCTATTGCAGTGAGAAGGAAAGAAATTGAAGGAATGAAAACAGGCAATGAGGAAACAAAACTATCGCTCTTTGCAGATGACAGGATGGAATAACTTAGAGAATCCTAAGGAACCAATTAAAAACTAGCTGAAATAATTAAAACTTTAGCTAAGTTGCAGGATAGAAAATGAATACTTAAATCATCAGCATTGCTAACAATTACCAAAAAAGTCCAGCAGCAAAAGACAAAAATTTTAAAATTACCGTAGGCAATAGAAAATACTTGGAAGTCTATCTGCCAAGACAAAACCAGGAACTATAGGAGCACAGTTATAAAATATTTTTTACACAAATAAAGTCAGATCTGAACTGGAAAAATATTAATTGTTCATGAGTAGGCCTAGTCAATATAATGAAAATGACAATTCTACCTAAATTGATTCACTTATATGTTGCCATACTACTCAAACTACCAAAAAAAAATACATTTTATAGAAACTAAAAAAAATTCCATCTAGAAGAACAAAAGCTCAAGAATAACAAGAGAATTAATTTTTAAAAATGCAAAGAAAGGTGGCCAAGATATACCAGATCTCAAACTATATTATAAAGTGGTAATCAACAAAACATTCTGGTTCTGGCTGAAAAATAAAGTGGTGGATCAGTGGAATAGAACAGGTACACAAGACACAGTAGGTAATGACTTTAAAAGTGTTTGATAAATGCAAAGATCCAAGCTTTTAGGACAAGAACTTACCATTTGACAAAAACTTCTAGGAAAACTGGAAAATAGTTTGGCAGAAACTAGGTACAGACCAACATCTCACACCATATACCAAGATGAGGTCAAAATGGGTACATGTTTCAGACATAAAACGTGATACCATAAGCTAAGTAGGGAAGCATGGAATAGTTTACCTGTCACATGTATGGAGAAGGGAAGAATTTAGGACCAAACGAGATAAGGGAGCATTATGAGACACAAAATGGATGATTATTATTTTATTCCATTAAAACAATTTTGCATAATTAACAAAACCAACAAAGCCTAGATTGGAGGGAAAACAGAAAGGGGGGAGGGGATTTTATAACAAGTGTCTCTGATAAAGGCCTCACTTCTCAAATATATAGAGAAACAAGTCAAATTTATAAGAATGCAAGTCATTCCCCAACTGATAAATGGTCAAAAGATACAAAGAGGCAGTTTTCAGACAAGGAAATCAAAGCTATTTAAAGTCCTTTGAAAAAGGGCTCTAATTAAAACAGCTATGAGGTACCACCTCACACCTACTAGATTGCCTGCTGACAGAAAGGGAAAATGATAAATGCTGGAGGAGATGTGGGAAATCAGGACACTAATGCACAGTTGGTGGTGGCATTTTAAACTGATTCAACCATTCTGGAGAGCAATTTGGAACTATGCCCAAAGGGCTATAAAACTGTGTATACTCTTTGACTCAGTAACACCACTACTAGGTCTGTATCCCCCAAGAGATTAAAAAAAAGGGAAAGGACTTCTATGTATAAAATATTTATAGCAGCTCTTTTTGTGGTGGCAAAGAACTGGAAATTGAGGGGATGCCCATCAACTGGGGAATGGCTGAACAAGCTGTGATACGATTGTGATAGAATATTATTATACTATAAGAAATGACAAGATGCTTTCAGAAAAAGCTGGAAACACTTACGTGAACTGAACCAGAAGAACACTGTACACAGTAATAGCAATGCTGTAACAATGATCACCTGTGAAAGACTCATCACATCACCCCTAGTGTTCTGAGCTGCTGGAGGATCTGCCTACCTCACTTCTCTCTCCAAGCCATCCTCCCTTCAGCCACCAAAGATTTTCCTAAAGCATAAGTCCAAATGTCACACCCTACTCAATTAGTCTAGCCTCCCTATTGCCTCCAAAATCACATATAAAATCCCATTTGACATTCAAAGCTCTTCATAACCTGGCCCTCTCCTATTTTTCCAGCCTTCTTACACCTTACTCTCCACCACATACTCTTCCACCCAATGACACCAGCCTGGATGGTCCATGAACAAGACCCTCCATCTCCTGGCTCTGGGCATTTTCTCTGCCTATCCTTCTTCCTCATACTTGGAGCACTCTCCCTCCTCCCCTCGACTACTGACCTCCTCCACTTTCTTTAAGTCCTAACTAAAATCCCATCTTGTTATTAGCAGGGTTTTACAACCCCTCTTAATTCTACTTCTTTCTTCTGTTAATTATTTCCTATTACTCCTGTATGGAGCTTGCTTTGTAGATATTTGTTTGCATGTTTCCCGCCCCCTCCCCACCCCTGGCCACCATTAGATTATATAAGATTCTTGAGGACAAAGACTGTCTTTTGGTTCTTTCTGTATCCGTAGCACTTAGCCTACTGCCTGGCACGTGAATGTTTGCTGACTGAAATTTACTCTGACGTGAATGAATCTATCAATTCAGATGTATGTGCCAGCAGTCAAATCAGCTATCAGGGAAAATATAAACCCAAACAAAGGCTCAAGAAGCACATGCCAGCTCAGCCACGTTTGTCCTTGTTCATTTTGGGGCCTCTCTTGACCACAAAGCCTCTGTCCAAGAACGTGGCTAGTTTCACTCTCACTAACTGCCAAATGCATCTGAAAGTTTGCTCAGAAAACTTCCCCATCGTTCATCAATGAGAATGGTTTCTAACAGTCCGGCTGAAAGTTCTTAGAAACCATCACTGTGCGAGGCTGCATCCTTGCTTTGCCCAGGTATCTGCTTTCATGCTGAAACCTTTCTATATCAAGTCCTAGCACAAGGGCCCTCAGAAAGTTCCTCTTTTGTTTTACTGTCCAATCTCCACTTCCAGCTTTTACAAACGATCTCCTGGGAAACACCATCACAGCAACAGGCCAATGGACTTCAGCTGCAATAGCAACCAGTCACAGAAGGTCTAGGCAAGCCCTGCTTTCTACCCACTTAACCTCCACAAAGCATGGACAGAGTGGACTTAGAGTCAGGAGGCTTGGGCCTGAGTCCCAGCACCATCCTTCATTGGCTGGGTCATCAGATACAAATTTTTCACCAATATGACCCACAGCTTCCCTATCTTTGCAATGGGGTTAAGATCACTTGGGCTCCCCGTTTTCCCACAGCTGCGATGAGAAAAGTGTTTTATAAACCTGAACGTGCTAGAAAGCAAGGTGACTATTATCATAACCCTCATGTCCTCTGATGCATGAGATTATGCCAGCAGGGCCATAGCCCCAGTGAGGGCAGGCCTGGTGGGATAAATACAGCTCACTCTGGAAATATTCATACCCAAGCTAAGAAGGGGCTGCAGGCTGCAAGAGTGGAGGACCTTGAGGGGTCCACTGATCCTCCATGTCCTAAAGGAACTGATCTTCATGAACTTCATCAAGACTAGGAAGCTAGTCCAGGCATCTGATGCAACGAGAGTCCCTGGGAAGTATGAGGACACTGGCAACATTTCCTCAAGACTGGCACGTGAGACCTTTGTCCTTACTGCTACCTACCGAAGTCATCAGAAAGGTCATTCCCATTCTACAAAGAGTTCCATAGGCCCAGGAGGAAAAATAATGCAAACAGGATGTATAAGAGGCCTCTGACTGAAATTTCACCCATTTGGCTGTATTTACGATACATGCTGCCCAGACACTTGTAAAAGTCCACAGGGTAACAATGAAAGTTGGTGAGTCACCACCCCTTAAACAGGATGGTACAGCATCAGGAAAGATTTGTCCTACCATCAGGAAGGGGCTTGCAGGAGAGGGCATCGTCCAGATCTCGAGCTGTGGAAGGGTCGATGGTGAAGACACAATCTTTCCTAGGAGAGATTACAAAGACAAAAGTGGCTGTGCAAGAAATGCTAGACAGATGTTAACCAATCGTGATGTGATCACAAAGAGCAATACGCATGCATTCGCTCATTGGCTGACAAGGCCTTTGTTGTCAGCTCCATGTGGGCAGTGCTCAGAACCCTGGGGGTTAAGAAGAGCCCAGGGGCAGCTAGGTGGCGCAGTGGATAGAGCTCCAGCCCTGGAGTCAGGAGGACCTGAGTTCAAATCCGGCCTCAAACACTTGACACTTATTAGCTGTGTGACCCTGGGCAAGTCACTTAACCCCTGACTGCCTCACCAAAAAAAAGGCAAAAAACAAGCAAACAAAAAAGAAGAGCCCAGACAAGGCTTTTATACAAACTGGGCTGTCTCTGTCCCACCGTGTAGCTGTCCATTCACTGAAGATGTAGGCCCTGACTTATCACAAAATCAGGTACCCAGAGGTGATGCAGCAAAGTAGAGTTTTCTGGTATTAAAAACTTGCATTTATGAAAATTACCTTTCATTACTGTGAGTCAAGGAAAACCACAATCACTGAGGAATCAGAATCTGAGTTCCCCAAAGGGAAGTGGAGATTATTTATGGAAAGTGTGAATAGCCATAACACAGTGCTTTCAATGACATGAGCACAAGAAATGCTATGACAGGCATCATTAGGATCAAAAATATGTGATGGGCCAGTCATTCATCAACAGTGAAGGAAGCCACATTCTACACTGCCTCCATTGAATATTAAAAGGCCTATGAGTAGAAGTTGGTAGATCTTCTATGGAGTATATGAAACAGGAGGAGTCTGGGTAGGGCGGAACGAGGCTGGCAAGAATACGCAGTCCTGAGAGGAGGCCACATCAGTGAACATGATTCCCTTTAAATAAGTATGAAGTCATTCGCAGTGACCTTTCTGTGTGTGCTACCCTGTGAAGCTGCCTCTTTTGTTTACCCTAGACCTCATGGTGAGAGCTGGTCCTATGACAAAGGATTACAGGACTACTGGATTTAGAGAGAGAACCCTAAGACACTATAAACTTTTTTGTTGTTGTTATTTTTCTTTTAAAAAAAAATATTTCCCCAATTCCATGTAAAAACAATTTTAGACATTTGTTTTTTAAAATTGAGTTCCAAATTCTCTCCCTCCCTCCCCTCCCTATATGTGCAATCATGCAAAACATATTTTCATATTAGTCATGTTGTGAAAGAAAATACAGACCAACAACAAAGAAGAAAGAAAAATAAAGAAAGTAAAAAATTATGCTTCAATCTGCATTCAGACGCCATCAGTTCCTCCTCTGGAGATGGATAGCACGTTTCATCATATGATCTTTGGAACTGTGTTGGATCATTTTATTGCTGAGAAGAGCTAAGTCATTCATACTTGATCATTGTACAATGTGGCTGTTATTGTGTACAATCGTCTCCTGGTTCTGCTCATTTCACTTTGCATCAGTTGATCTAAGTCTCTCCAAGTTTTTCTGAGAGCATCAGTATTCCATCACAATCATATACCACAACTTGTTCCACCATTCCCCAATTGACGGGCATCCCCTCAATATCCAATTCCTTTCCACCACAAAAAGAGCTGTTGTAAATACTTCTGTACAAGTAAGTCCTCTTCTTTTTTAACTCTTTGGGATACAGACCTGAGAGTTCTATTACTGGATCAAAAAGTATGCATCATTTTGTAGCCCTTTGGGCCTAGTTCCAAATGGCTCCAGAATGGTTGAAGCAGTTTACAATGCCACCGAAGTTTATCAGCATCACAATTTTCCCTCCAACATTTGTCATTTTTCAGGAGGACCTGACTTCAAATCTGGCCTCAGACACCTGACACTTACTAGCTATGTGACCCTGGGCAAGTCACTTAACCCCAACTGTCTCATCCAAAAAAAAAAAAAAATTGTTGTTTTCCTTTTCTGTCATATTAGTCAATTTGATAGGTGTGGGGTAGCATCCCAGAGTTGTTTTAATTTGCTTTTCTCTAATCAATAGGGATTTAGAGCATTTTTATATGAGTATAGATAGCTTTAATTACTTTGTCTGAAAACTGCCTGTTCATATCTGTGAACATTTTGTCGACTGGGGAATGGCTCTTATTTTTATAAATTTGACTCAGTTCTCTGAGAAATGAGGTCTTTATCAGAGAAACTTGCTGTAAAAATTTTTCACAGTTATGACTATTTACTGTATTTTCCTCCATTCTATTTCCTCCATGTTGATCCTACTCTCTCTCTCTCCTTTCACCCTATCCATACTCAAAAGTGTTCTGCTTCTGGCTACTGCTTCCCCTAATCTGCCCCCCCTCTATCAGCTCCTCCCCCCTTCTCTGATCCCCCTCCTCTCCTACATTCCTGGAGGGTAAGACAGATTTCTACACCTAGCTAAGTGTGCTTATTCCTCCCTCGCTGAGCCAATTCCAACGAGAATGAGGTTCACAGGCTCATGAACTCTCCTACCTTCTCCTCCGCCGGAACAGCTCTGTCCCACCTCTCTCATATCAGACAATCTACCCTATTCTAGCTCTGCCTTGCCCCTTCTTCCAGTGCATTACTCTTCTTCACCCCTCGATTTTATTTTTTCGTAGTCACCCCAACACATTCAGCTCACACTCACGCTCTCCGTATCTCTGTATCCTCCTCCTAATTGCACTGATGACAAGAAAATTCCTAAGAGTTATGAGTATCACCTTCCCATACAGAAATGTAAACCATTTAACCTTACTGAATCCTTCATGATTTCTCTTTCCTATTTACCTTGTTATGCTTCTTTTAAGTCTTGTATCTGAAAATAAAATTTTCTATTCAGCTCTGGTCTTTCATCAGGAAAGCTTGAATATCTATTTTTTCCCCTTAAGGATTACATTGCTGGGTAGGTGTAATCCTAGCTCCTCTGCCCTCAGGAACATCGTATCCTAAGCCAGGCTTACACAACCTGCGGCCCGCCAAAGGATTTCAGGATGTTTTCCTCCACATTTTTCACGGGCCTCCCATAACCTCTGGCATGCCCGCGGGCCATGGGCCACAGATTGTGCAGGCCTGTTCTAAGCCCTCCAAACCTTTACTATGGAAGCTGTTAAATCTTATGTTATCCTAACTGAGACTCCATGATATCTGAACTGCTTCTTCCTGGTTGCTTATAGTATTTTCACTTTGACCTGGGAGCTTTGGAATTTGCCTATAATATCACTGGGAGTTTTCATTTTGGGATCTCTTTCAGGAGGTGATTGGTAGATCCTTGCAACTTCTATTTTGTCTTCTGGTTCTAGAACATCAGGACAGTTTTCTTTGATAATTTTTTGAAAGGTGATGTCTAGGCTCTTTTTGTGTGTGTCATGGCTTTCAGGTAGTTCAGTAATTCTTATCTTTCCTGGTTCTATTTTCCTGGTCACTTGCATTTCTAATTAGATATTTCACATTTTCTTCTAATTTTTTCATTCTTTTGATTTTGTTTTATTGTTTCTTGATGTCTCATGGAGTTATTAGCTTGCACTTGTCCAAATCTAATTTTTGAGGAATTATTTTCTTTAGTGAGCTTTTGTACCCCCTCCTTTTCCATTTGGCCAATTCTACTTTTTAAGGAGTCCTTTTCTTCAGTGAATTTTTGTACATCTTTTTCCAAATGGCCAATTCTGCTTTTTGAGGTGCTATTTTCTTCAGTATTTTTTGTGTTTTCTTTACCAAGCTGTTGACTTTTTTCATGATTTTCTTGCATCAGTAATTTCTTTTCCCAATTTTCCTCTACCTCTCTTATTTGATTTTTACAATCCTTTGTGTAGTCTTCCCGGGCCTGAGACCAATTCACATTTTTCTTTGAGGCTCTGGATGCAGCAATATTGATTTTGTTGCCTTCTTCTGAGTTTGTGTTTTGATCTTCTCTCTCACCACAGTAACTTTCTACGGTCAGGATCTTTTTATGCTGGTTGCTCATTTTCCCAGCCTATTTCTTGATTCTTAGCTCTATCTTAAAGTTGGGCTTTGCTCCCACAGTGGAGGGGGCACCGTCCCAAGCTTCAGGATTTTTGTGCAGCACTTTTTAGAGCTAGTTCTGGGGGTCTGTAAGCTTTCACTTATTCCAGTGTGGTATGATCTAAGAGGAGGTGTGTTTACCACTCTCCTTGCCAGTGCCCTGGTCTGTAAGGGACCACAAGCACTCTTTTCCAATCTGAAGCTGTGATCAGGGTCCCTGCTCCCCTGGGGCCACAAGCTGTGGTATGTTAGTGCTCCTCCTCACCCTGGAACTGTCAACCAGGATCTGAGGATGGGCAATGCAACAGAGTCCTGCACCCAGTGCCGGCAAAGGGACCCTATAATCTCCTTATGAACATCTGTCCAACCCTTTTTCAGCCTGTGGGCTGAGAGCTCCAGAAGCGGCCACTGCTTCCACTGACTCAGTCGCTGGTTGGCTGGGGCGTGGCCTGTTTTGGCACAGCCTGCGCCCCGCTTTCTCTCTGGCGCAACAAACCTTTCCTGCCAACCTTCTAAGTTGTCATGAACTGGAAATTTGTTTCACCCTATCCTTTTGTGGGTCCTATGCTCCAGAATTTGTTTTGGGGCATTATTTTAAAGTTATTTGAAGGGGAATTTGGGAGAGCTCAGGAGAATCCCTGCTTTTTCTCTGCCATCTTAGCTCTGCCCTGACTAGATAGTTTAATCTCCTCATTTTATATCCCCTCAACTTTTTCTTCTCACTCCAGAGGATGATCCTAAGGTTGGGAAAAATGAGTGACTAAAAGAATGGTAGTGCCCACAACAAAAACAAGGAAGTTGGAGATGGGATGAATTGAGGTCAGAAGATAAGAACTACTTTAAACACCTTGTGAAAAAATGAATGAAATAAACATGTTGTACTTGAGATTCTGATGGGCCATCCAAGTGAAAGTGTCCAGATATCAGTTGGGGAGATAAGACTACAATTCGGGGAAGACAAAAAACTGTTAAATACAAATACATTCACAGTCATCTATGTGAAAATGATGATTGAATCCATGGGAACTACTAGCACCATCGATAAAGGAGAGAAGATGGCCTGAGACAGAGCCGTGGCTACCTCCACACTTGGTGGGCAGGAGATAGGTTAACTGTGCAGCAAAGGAGCCTGGGAACTCATACTCAGGCAGGCAGGAGCAGGGCCACGGAAGTCACGGAAGGAAAAAGAGCTCAGGAGGGTGAGTGGTGCACAGTGCCCAGGGCAGGCCTGTGATCAACGAGGGTAAGGAATGAGAAAGGTTAGGAGAGGGCACAAAGTCAAGAAAGAAAAGAGTCAGCAGAATGTTGGGGGCACTATACAATGGACACGAAAGAGCGGCTCTAACACATGGGGAGAGATGGCTCTTCTAAAAAGACCAATTGTGAAGAGCAGGCTAGCAGCTACTTAGGGCAGAGTGGACAACAGAATCAGTCTGTTGTCTTTGGGACAGAAGAAACCGTAACACATTTACAGACAGAAAAGGATTAGATAGAAGATTCAAGGAGACGAATCATTCATAAAAGAAAGTCCCAGAGGAGATTCTGACAAATTTACCATTTGGACTCTTGCCCATCTTGTGCAGCATTCTCTCCGACAGATAAGACAGAAGCAAACCGGGGACCAGTGGCTCTGTTTCCTCTCTGGACTAGATACAATGATGCAATGCTAACAAATAATGGGCCTGTTCGCCAAGTTTTCTTGCTACAAATAGCTCCACAAGCCCACTTCGTTATTACGTCTTTGGCATCTTTTTGGGCAAGTATCTGCACACTTCACCGAGGGAGGAATGCAACATGATGGCACTAGAATTCTCCAGTTCTCAACTAGACGGAAGGCAATAGGGAGAGCCAGGGAAGCAGGTCTCAGGCATGGCACAGTGACGAGTGGCCCAGTGGCTGGTGCAGGGGCTCTCTCTACTCTCTCTACTCAAAACAAGGCCACTAAGAGACTGGCTGCCCTCAAGGATCACTGCCTGCGGTCAGTTTGTACCTGACTTGACCAATAAGAGGAGACAAGTACTGAAGGAACAATGATGGGGGAATAGGCCAGAGGAGTGGAAAGCTGGACATATTCTGATGGAAGCCAAGATAAAGAGAGTACATTTCAAAGGGTTTAGAGAAAGAATATGTGGACTTGAAGTTGGACCTAGAGGCAAGAACGAAATTCTGAAGATACAAATAAAAACAATTTCAAGGAAAAAGATGACTAAGAGTTGTGTAAAAAGACTGTGTGGAAGCACAGGGAAATAATCAACCAAATTCAATTTTAAAGACATGTAAACAAAGTCTAGTAACAGAGGATGAATATGTCACAGTACTAGAAAAACAGAATTGGAATCACCTAAAAGCCAGGGACTCTCAACCCCCCAAGAGATCTACGGATAGATTGTAGGGAGTCCATAATCTTGGATGTGAAAAAAATTCTATTTTTATTTTCACCAACTTTTAATTATGAATGGAGGCAATAAACATTATTCTGAGAAGGGGTCTATAAGTTTCACCAGACTATCAAAGGGCTCTATGACACACAAAAAGTAAGGCAACAAAAAGGCAGTGCTAAGGGGAGGCTGGAGGCAAGCAGGGGGGCCCAAAAGGGAAGTATCAAAGAAAGGAGAGTGCTGGTGCTCAGAGTGGATGGGGCCATAACATACAGCTAACAGAAGGCAGAACTACTCAAGTGATTTGCTTCTCTTTTCTCTGTCAAGGAGAATGATAATCAGAGTAGGAAGGTCAGAAGAAAAAGGGCTAACAGAACTGAAATCTCACATTAGAAGGTGTGAGAGCTAGCTGTCCTTCATAGTTAAGTCACTAGGCCCAGATCTACTCAGTATCCAGAGAGCTGAAAGAACGGACGAATTTAATTTCGGAGCTTCTATTAATGATCTTTAAGCCACCATGAAAAATTGGAAAGATTATGCAAAACTGAAGGGAAAGTATTATCCTGATTTTCAAAAAAGGGAAGAGAGTGGGATCTGCAAAGGATGGACTTGTGACCTAGACTTTAATCCTCAACAAGGGGGTAATTCTTGTCTTCAAAGGGTGGTTTGTGACCATTTAAAAAGGGAAAAGATGAGATCCTCCCTAGGTTCATCAAAAACTGTTTCTCTCAAAATGCCTTTGTCAAGAGGACAACAAGACTAGCACATCAGCATAATGCTGCACAGAATAAAATCTCTCCTAATGTCTTTGTGGACAAAATGGGAGGTAGGCAATAGCACAGGTAGGGGCTTGGGGAACTGGTTAAATGCCTAGACTGAAAAAATCATCAGTCACTAATGGGTTGATGTCAGTTTTGAAGATGATGCCTAGCAGAGTGCTCTAGGGAATTTATCTTTAGGGCTTGTGCTATTTAAATTTTTTATAAATGACTTGACATGCTTATCAAATTTAGAGATGGCAGGAAGCTAGAAGAATAATTAATATACTATATTTAAGAATCAATTTGTGGAGGATTCAAAAAGATCTCAACAAACCAAAGAGATGAACCAAATCTAATAAAATAAAACCTAACAGAAGTATACAATCGTATTCTTGGACTCTAAAAATCAATCCCACAAACACAAGGGGTTCCATGAGCTCAAAATAAGTCAATACGGTGACACTGCCACACAAAGAGAACCAGCAAAACTGACCCGAGTAACCAGGAAAGGCTTCAGGAAGGAAGGGGCATTAGAAGAATGCACAGGAATTCAAGTCAAGGAAGGTAAGGGAAAATGCTGCCAGCCTAGGGCCATGGAGAGCAAAGAGAGCTTCTATCTGCAGGACAAGTTTGGTTTAGCTGGGGTGGAGACAGCATCAAGGTGGAGAAAATGGAATAAGACCACAAAGACATACTGGAACCAGACTTTTAGAACTGGAAAGGACAGAATGACAATGTTAGAAGAGCTAGGCAGGTCCTTAGAAATCACTTTGCCAATAAAAGAAACCCACATTAAGTCATCAGCATTTCTATATACTGCCAACAAAGTTCAGCAACAAGAGATAGAAGGAGAAATTCCATTTAAAAAACTGCATACAATACAAAATACTTGAGAGGCTACCTGCCAAGACAAATCTAGGAACCATATGAACACAATTACAAAACACTTTTCACACAAATAAAGTCAGATCTAAACAAATGGGAAATATTAATTACTATTAATAGAGGACAAGCCAATATAATAAAAATGACAATTCTACCTAAATTAATCTCCTTCTTCAGTGGCATACCAATCAAACAACCAAAAAATTATTTTGTAAAGCTAGAAAAAAGAAAAAGAAAATTCATCTGGAAGAACAAAAGGTCAAGAATATCAAGAGAATTAAGAGGAAAAAAAGGAAGATGGCCCAGCTGTCCCAGATCTCAAACTGCATCATAAAGCAGTTATCATCAAAACAATCTGGTACTAGCTAAGAAACAGAGTGGTGGATCAGTGGAATAGATTAGGTACATGAGACCCAGTGGGTAATGACCATAGTACTCTAGTGTTTGATAAACTCAAAGATCCCAGCTTTTGTGGCAAATACACATTATTTGATTAAAAACAAAACTGTTGGGAAAACTGGAAAACAGTATGGCAAAAACAAAGTACAGACCAACATTTCACACCACATACCAAAATATGGTCAAGATAAGCACATGATTTAGACATAAAGGATGATGCTATAAACAAAGTAGGGAAGCATGGAATAGTTTACCCGTTAGATTTATGGAGAAGGGAAGAACTTAGGATCAAACAAGAAATAGAGAGCATTATTAAATATTAAATGGATCATTTTGATTATATTAAGTTTAAAAGGTTTTACACAAACAGAACCAATGCAATCAAAATTAGACGCAAAGCAGAAAGTTGGGAGGAAAATTTTATAGCAAGCGTCTCTGATAAAGGCCTCATTTCTCAAATAAATAGAGAACTAAGTCAAATTCATAAGAATACAAGTCACTGATAAATGGTCAAAGGATATGAAGAGGCACAGCTTTCAGACTAAAAAATCAAAGCTATATGTAGTCATACGAAAAAATGTTTTAAATCACTACTTAGTAGAGAAATGCAAATTAAAATAACTCTGGGATACCACCTCACACCTATCAGATTGACTAATATAACAGAAAAGGAAAATGATAAATGTTAGCGGGGACATGGAAAAACTGGGACACTAATGCACTGTTGGCAGAGTAGTGAACTGATCCATTCATTCTGCAGAACAATTTGGAACTAAGCCCAAAGGCAATCAGACCGTGCATCCCCTTTTATCCAGCAATACCACTATTGGGTCTGTATCCCAAAGAGATTAAAAAAAAAAAAGATTAAAAAATATTTACAGAAGTTATTTTTTAGGCGATGCCCATCAATTGGGGAATGGCTGAATTAACTGTGGTGTATGATTGGAATGTTATGTTATGTAATGTAATATTATTGTGTAATAAGAAATGATAAGCAGGTGGATTTCAGAAAAACCTGGAAAGACTTACATGAACCAATGCAAAGTGAAATGAGCAAAACCAGGAGAACATTGTACACAGTAACAGCAATACTGTACAATAATCAACTATGAATGGTTTAGCTATTCTCAGCAATACAATGATCTAAGACAATTCTAAAGACTCATGATGAAAAATGCTCTCCATCTCCAGAAAA
The DNA here is from genome assembly GCF_900497805.2 of Vombatus ursinus. Lineage (NCBI taxonomy): Eukaryota > Metazoa > Chordata > Mammalia > Diprotodontia > Vombatidae > Vombatus > Vombatus ursinus. The sequence goes on along the minus strand of NW_020954586.1, from coordinate 4,429,076 downwards.
AGAACTAATAGTGTCTGAACACAGACCAAAACTATTTTTTTACTTTCTTTCTTTCTTTCCTTTTTTTTTTTCTGGTTTGAGCTTTTTTCCACAAAATGACTAATATGGAAATATGTTTTATATGATTACACATGTATAACCTATATCAGCTTGCTTACTGTCTCAAGGAGGGGGCAGAGGAAGGAGAGAATTTGGAACTCAAAAGAAAATTTAAAAGAATGTTAAAAATTGTTTTTACGTGCAATTGGGGGAAAATAAAGTATTTAAAAAAAAAAGAAATTACTTCATCCAACTCCTTTGGTTTATATTTAAGAAACCAAAGCCCTGGAAATCTGTTTATGCCTAAATTCACATGGTACATGGCAAGCTAAGACTCGAACCTAAGCCTTCTGCCTCTTCTCTGGGGAGTATCTGGGACATGACAGAGAGTTTCCTAAATCTTATCAAACCTGATGCCACTACCCAATTCTCACTGAGCCAACAAAGACAAATGCAACCAAAGGAACCTACGCTGACTGCTAGAGATTAAGTCCTGTGGGGGAAAAAACAAACCCCAAGAAACTTAAGACCTCAGCACAGGTAACATGCTGGTCATTGCTGTAGATTAAGGGCAGGGACTCCAGAAAGAGAAAGGCAGATGTGAAAACGGAACTTGTCACCAATTAAGACAGTCCTAAATGCCAGGATGTGGGCTTCTGCACTAGTCTGGCTACAGACAGTGCTGGGCCAGAGACAGAGTGCACCCAACGAGGACCAGTAAGAACAGATTTGCTCAGAGTTTTTGTGCACCTGATCCTATGGGCTCTAAACTGAAAACGGAGGGGAAAAGAGATGACTGTCCAGAGAACTCCACCAATCCAGTTACCATGGGCAGAACAGTTACAATGTAGGCAGAAGAGCATCTATGGAGATGAAAAGGGGCTTCCTGGCCTCACTCACAGGTTTACACATACAAGGGCAGAAATTATGGAATGAACAATGTGCCAGGTGCTAGGGGATGACAACGCTCAACAGTGCCAATAGTCCCTGCCCTCATGGAGCTCACATTCTACAAGGAGAAGATGAGGCACAAGCATAGATAATTCAATATACCAGAGTACTTGCTAAGTGTGTTACAGAGTCACAAGACAAAGGCTAGTTCTCAGAGACAAGAAAGGCTATCTCAATATCCCTGTGCCACTTAACAGGGCAGGTGGGGTTCTAGACCTGGAATCAGGAAGACCGAGTTCAAATCCAGCCTCACATACTTCCTAGTTGGGTGAGTGGATGGGTCACTTTGCCTCTGCCTGCCTCAGTTTCCTCATCTATAAAATGAGGAAAAGAATGACACTTACCTCCAAAGGTTGTCATGAGGACAAAATGAGCTAATATTTGTAAAGCACCTAGCAGAGGGCCTGACACATAGTAGGAACTTACTAAGTGCTTCCCTCCACAAGACCATAATAGTTGTTTTCTACAAAGTTTTCCAACAACAAAACTTCAAAAGAAATTATGTGCCATATACAGAGTGCCGTATAATGAGACAGTCATGTAATTAAAGCTGAATACACAAGATAAAAGGTAAAAATCTGACAAATTAATAAACAAGAACATTAACACTTGGAGCTCCCATTCAGTATCCATCCCCGCAACAAATTTTGCCAACTCGCTGCGGTGACAAGCAAGCTCACAGGATGCAGCCATTAGGATCCCCACCAGCAGGGACAGGAGGCCATGGCAGCTGATTCTACTCAACCTTTTGCATGAACAAGGCTAAGAAGGAAAGCTGTCACAGGGGAATATCTCCATCGAGGACCTCTCCTGAGGGTCTGGTATCCAAAACACAGCGGGAACCAACACCGTGAGGAAGAGCCATTCCCCAGCAGAGACAACGAGCTCCAAGAAAAAGAACACCAGACCATTAAGAAAGGTTGGTAACATAAAAGCAAAGCAGGTCAGAGGCTTCCCCTCGCACCCAGCAAGGCGGCCAAGATGAGATTGTGTGCTGCGGAGGCTGTGGAAAGACACACCAGCACACTGTTGGCAGAGCTGTGAAGCACGTCACCCTTTCTGGAAAGGAGTTTGAATTATTCTAGGAAAGTAACTACCTGTTCACAGCCACTGGTCCCAAGATCCCACTGCTGGTCACACACCCCAAGAAGGTCAAAGGGGAATGAAAGGTTCTGTGTGCACCAAAACACTCATGATAGCACTTTTCATGGTAGCAAAACAGAGGTCCACCAACTGGGGATTGGTGCATTACACACAAATGTCCTCACATAAATGTAATGAAAGAATCCTGCACCACAAGAAACTCTGAGTATGCAGAATCCACAGAAGCGTTCGAAGAGGCCGATGGCCTGATGCAGACTGAAGGAAGCAGAACCTGGAAGCTCACGTGCAGAACTGCAGCCACGAGAAAGGAAGGACCTACAGGCACAAATGAAACCATCCTCTCTAACGCTAATAACCGTGCTTGTCTCTTCCACCCCAAGATGAGAATGTGTGTTCCCCTCCTTTCCCTGCCAAGGCTGGGGTTTATGGGTGTGGAATATGGCACTTACCATCAGGCTCTGATGACACGCTGGCCATTTTGCTAACTCACCTTCCCCCCTTCTCGCTTATTCTTTGTTCCTGGGGAAGGCTCTCTCGCTAGAGTAAGGCCAGGGAGAGGGATGTGCTCAGAAATGATGGTGCAAAAACAAAAGACACAAATTTAAAAACAAAGTGAGGTCCACGGAAGAAAGCTGTTACCAGTGGCAGGATGGGGTTGGGGAGGACACTGGGGGAGTTTTCATGAAGTGGGTAGCACGGACATCAAAAGAACATGAAGGCGCGAGTGCACGGTTGGGCAGTGGGGAGCGGCAAAGAGCCCTCCAGTTTGTCTGGTTACAGAAATTGAATGGTGAGGAGGTTTAAGGATGTGGAGGGCCTTGAATGCCAGGCAAGGGAGGGTAAACCTTCAAAGGTAACAGGAAGGAAGTTACTGATGACTTCCCAGTCAAAGGGAAGCTCCTTTGAGGCAGGAAAGGCTTCCTCTCTGCTGTCCTCACATGCATGATGCCTGGCACTCGGTGTGTCAAGTCAACATGCATATATTAAACACCCGCTCTGTGCCAGACGCGAGCCTAAGTGCCATGGATACAAAGAACAGCAAAAACCAGCTTCTGCTCTCATGGAGCCCATGTCCTAATCAGGGAGACAATGTCCAATCAACTACATCATCTGTAAAATGCGGGGAAGGAAGTCAATGGACGTGAAGGTCCCTTTGGTTTATGTCTCAGTCTCTCTCTCGAAACTGAATTCAGTCACACCAGCAGAAGAGATCATAAGCACAAATTCTGAGACCGTGGAGAGTAGCTTAGGGAGGCAGGCGGTAGGAAATGGAGAAAAACAAAAGAAGTGAGCCAGTGGTGATGGGTTTTGATGGAAAAAGTCCACTTTCCTGGGCCTGAACCAGGAAAGGCTGGCTTAATCCAAATCACATTCAAGAAGAGGCCTTTGGGAACAGCCTTCAAGAGCTACTGGTATGGGAGGGAGGAAAGTCACCAGCAAGGCCCAAGGGAGACATGGCAGGGTCTAGACCAAAGCAGAAGCAATCAGGCAATCAGAAAGAATGCACCCAAGAGATCACACACAGAAGAATGAAGCAGGGTGAAGGTGCACAGGCGGTACAATCTACTCTGGAGAGCTGTTCTATCAGAACATGATGTTACCTGACTGGGATGGCCAAGGAAAGTCCTGACCAGATACAGAGGCACTGACTAGATGATCAAGTAGAAATGCAGTGCAACCGTGGGCAGCTGTCGCTGACAGCTCTTTCTGAACAAAGGTTGATGAGAACAACCATGAGCCTGGGTGATGGTGAACCTTTATGGTTGTTCAGCTGTTTTTCAATCGTGTCCAACTTTTTGTGACCTCATTTGGGGTTTTCTTGGCAAAGATACTACAGTGATTTGCCATTTCCTTCTCCAGCTCATTTTACAGATGAGGAAACTGAGGCAAACAGGGTTAAGTGACTTGCCCAGTGTCCCATAGCTAGTAAGTGCCTGAGGTCAGATTTGAACTCAGGAAGATGAGTCTTCTGGATGCCAGGCCCAGCACTCTATGCACCATGGCGCCACCTAGCTGCCCCACAATAGTTCTGTTTGACACTGCGGCTTAAATAAATGATTCACCTGCCACGTGCTCAGTGTGAAAAGCACAAGAGCCAATACTGAAAACATCACCTTAAAAAACTAAGGCTGAGAATGAGAATGACAAGCATGAGCGTGATTGCCCACGGTCCACTTCTCACCCCAACTCCTGGAGAAAGTCATCCATCTACCCTGCGGCCTCCTCTAACTCAGAAACCTCTGCAGTCTGGCTCCAGTCGTCGCACCTAATGGCCTTTTCTCATCTTCACCCTGCTTAGCCTCTGGGCACAATTTAACGGTGGGGACTGCCCTATCCTCAGGGAGTCTGTCTCCTACAGGTTTTGCACAGTTCTCTGCTGGCGTCTCCGAAGGGGTGGCCCGAGCACCCACCTTGTCACACCTTGCTGGTTCTTTGTCTACATACCCAGGAGCTTTCCGCAAGGCTCTGCAGCAGGGCCTCTTCTCTCTCGTTTGGTGATCTCATCAGCTTCCATGGGTTCGATTATCATGTCCATGAAGACGGTTTCCAGACCTAGATATCCACTCCTCCTGCCCACATCGCCAAGAGCTGAGTGGAAATTTCACACGGGGCGTCTCAAAGGCTCCTTGAACTAAACATGTCCAAAACAGTACTCCTTCTCTTTGCCCAATCGCCCCAGACACACATTCATCTCTCACATCCACTCTGCTGTCAAATCTTGTATTTCGATCTTCAAACACCTCTCTTCTATGTGCCCTTCTCTCCACTCTCTGAGCCACCAAACTAGTTCAGGGCCTCATTAACTCTTGCCTAAACTACTGTAAAAATCTCTCCATTTGGTCCCCCTGCCCCAAGTCTCTCGCCTCTGCAGAGGTACCTCGGGGATGTGCAGTGGACAAAGCACTGGGACCAGAGTCAGGTAGACCCGAGTCCAAATCTAGCCTCAGACACTGGATAGCTGTGTGACCTTCTGCAAGTCACTTAACTTCTCTTTGCCTCAGTTTCCTCATCTGTAAAAGGGGGATAATAACAGCCCCTGCTTCCCAAGTTTGTTGTAAAGACAAAATGCGATATCTATTAAGTGTTTAGCACAGTGCCTGGCACATAGTAGGCATTTAAGAAATGCGTGCTCCCTTCCCCTTCTCCCCTTTTTCCTTTCCAATCTACCTTCCACACTGCTACCAAAGTGATCTTGCTAAAGCCCAAGGCTGACCATGACCACCCTATTCACTAAACCCGGTGATTCAAAATAACTCCAGGATCAACTATGAACGCCTCTCTTTAGCCCTGAAAATGTCATTATCCGGTGTTGCTACTTGCCTGGGAGATCATTAGAAAGTCTCATACCCTCAGGGACTGCATCTATACCATGAGGGGGATTCTGGTGCTTTAACACATGGCCCCAGAGTCTGAGCAGGCTGGTCTACGCGCCATTCTCGCACTCAACATTCCATCTGCGGTCTCCATGTCAAGGCACTGACGGGGCCCCGGCCCTGGAATGCTCTGCTTCTAGCAGCCACTACCCAGAATCCTTGGCTTCAATTGAGAGATGCCTTTTCCAGGAGGCCTCTCCTGGGCCCTACAGAAGCTGTCACCTTCCATCTGCTCTGGCTGTAGCTTACATACGCTGACTGATGGACAGGGTGTCTCCTCCATTAGGCATCTTTTCCTTGAGAGCAGGAGGAGCTTATCTTCTTTGAGTAATTCAACTACTGGCACGAAGGCTTGGTGACTAGTGCATCAACATTAGCCTGGAGTCCTCTCAAAGGCCCCTGGCTCTGCTCAATTCACCATTTTTATCAATGACTTTGATCCTAAGGGTCAAACTTGCAGCACCATGGCCTGCAGAGCAGATTAAAATAAATGTCATTGGTAAATGTTTAACAAAACAAAAATGCAAAATAAAAGTACAACACAAATAATGTTAATTTGTGGTTTTCTAAGTCAATGTGCCACCTGAAGGGATTCCATCCTACCTGAAGTTGACACCACTGACTTAGATGAAGACACAGGAGGAAGGCCAATAAAACTGGGATAAAAACGATCTTAGCAGACTTGCACAAGAGGCCAAACTTACAAAGACGAAATTTAATAGAGAATATAAAGTCCTATCCTTGAGTTAAAAGCACAGGATAGGGGAGGTGGTGATAGACAATTCATGGGGAAAAGACCGGGGGATTTGGGTGGCATGCATCCACTGGATGCCACATTGGCCAGGACTGCATTTATGGAAGTCTGTCACTACATCAGGGAGGATGAGGCGCCCCGTCTTCACTTACCCCATTCCCCTCCCCACATCAGACCATACCTGGGGCACCATGCTTACTTCCATGCTACACATCTTTGAAAGGATGTTGACAAACTAGAGAAAGAATCTTGTACTTTTACAGTCCCCCAGCCCTGCTCTAAGACGCTCCCTTCTCTCCTCTGTTTAATTCTTTGGCTTGTCTGCTAAGCTGAGAGGACAAGGAAGCCGAAGGCCTCTCAGGCAAAGCCTGGAGCACCTTCATCTCACCTGTTCTACAGAACACGGTTATTTTGCCATCCTTAGCACTTTTCTGCCACAGGTTGCTCAGGAGAAGGGTAGACTGGGATTTCACAGCCATTTTGAAACCGGCCTAAGCAGCAGCAATCAGTGTAAGTCACAGGGTGAAGCACTCAGCGTTCATCTCGTGATACGGAGGAAAGAGGAAGAAGCCGCCGTCTCACTAAAGAATGCTTCCCACTTCCTTCACCTGACTGCCAGCTTTCATGGTCCCTAGCCTCTCCCCATGCAAGTTCTGACTTAAGAGAGTTTCAACATAAATGACCCAGACTGTTCCACATATATTGAACAGGTTCTCTTCAACATGAAAACTAAAGAGAGTTTCACATAGGCAGAACGCAACCTTGCCAAACGTTCTTGAAATCAAAGTCAGAAAGAAAAGGCAAAGTGGCTGGGTCCTCCCTCTGAGGAATCCCTGGGGTGCTCCCTTTAGAAGTACTGAGTCTCAGAAGTAGTTCCAAGTTGCTGCTACACTGAGGTCAGCTCAGAGCTTGGGTGACAGTTCTGCAGGGCATTCCCACATCATCCCAGCCCCACGGTGAGACAGCATCCCATCTGAGGAAAGGAGATCTTCTCCAAGCCCCCTTTCCTGGTCAAAGCTGTTGTTCACTTTTTCCTGGGAAGCGCCAGACAGACAACAGCACCTGAGCCTGCACTTGGCCCAGAGACCACTCATACACAGCCTAAGTAGCCTGCTGAGTGACTCAGCTGACCTTATGGGTGTGACTTCTGTTCTTGTGGAGCTTTCCTCAAGGCAAAAAACACATGAAACAGCCTCCATCAGTAAGGCTGTGGCTTGGCCTCTAACTTTCCCAAGCTGTAACAGGACAGCATAATGTCTTCCTGGGTAGAGGGGGCGTTGAAATGAATGGAGAAACACATGGGCTGAACTACCGAAGACCCCCTTCTGGCCACAGAGAGCCGCCCTCCAGGGCTTTTGGTGAGAGTGAAGCCACAGAGGTTCAGAACAAACCCGCTCACTTGCTCACGATGGGAAATTGGGCAAAGCAACGGAGCAGACAAGGACCCTCACAGGGAGCCCAAGCAGGGCCAGGGAATCAATTCTTGTCACTGCTCAATGGCTGACGGGCTGCTGCTGCATGACATGCACACTTGGGAGGCCACACGTGTGCATGGCGTGTCTGCGTGTTGCCCATGCCCACTGGTGTAGTTTACCTAACTGCTTCAGATTTCACTGGCCTCCTCTCCACAGATGTCCACGTGGCAGGAAGGAGGTGGGCCAGCAAGTATGGGACATTGTGAAATTCCTCAGGCATCGTTAGAAGTTCACCCTGAGCTGAAGAAGCTGCACTGCCAGGTGGAGAGAGACAGGGAAGGAAATCCTTGTTGTAGGTGTGCAGAGGCCTAGCTTCAATCTGAATTCCCAAAGGCAAGAGGTCACATGCATGCCTATGAGGAGGAAAGCTGACTTCTCAGACAACAACCACATCCTTTCAGGTCTTTTCAGGTTGGCTCAGGTCAGAGCCAACACCCCAGATGGATTTCTGTCCCTTTGGCAAAGAGCATCAGGGCTCACGCTGATGAAATAGCCACAAGGCTCTGCAGGAGCCCAAGTGGTCCCATTCGGGCATCTCTGGTATCTTTACCCCTCACTGCAAAGATCCCAGTGTCCAATCCTGTGCCACCACCATTTGTGCTTTTGGCTTTTAAAAGCTGGACCCTTCTGTCTTCACTGACATTCTATTCCGATGAGAGGATTTTCTGAGTTTTGGACCAAGGTTGATTCCTGGCTGAAGTACAGGTTACAGGAGCCCTCAATGGCCTATCTATCTATCGCTGGTCCTCTTCTCCTCACCCTTCTCAGCTGTATCATTCCAGGGTGGGGCATTCAGGTAAAAAAAAAAAAAATTGGATGGGTCAGCTGGAATAAGGGGGAAAGAAAATAACCTTAAGGGAATTAAACACGAAAATTTTAAAACTACTTGAGCCTCCTGGCAAAGATGGCCAACAGGATGAGCCCGTGGTCAGCTTCCCTTCATCATCCACAACGACAAAGCAAGAAATAAGTCAAGTGAGACAAGACAACAACAACAACGCACGAGAAGTGAAGAAAACCCAAAGATAGCGAAGAAGCAAGGAGACCAAAAGGAGCCCTACTATGGGCTAAGAAAAAAGCCAAGAAAGGAATGGCTGCAATGACGAGAAATGAGGAAAACAAGAGAAAGCTGCATGAATGCCCAGACTGGCTGCAAAGCTTAATGAAAGAATGAACGGAAGAAAGAAGCAGCAAAATTACAGCTCTAAAAGAGAACATCAAGAAAAAAAATGATGATTTGGAACACAAGTGAGACGTTTGTAATAACACACCAGGCCCCGCGAAGCTCCACACGGAAGCAACAGGACCCCAAAATGCACAGCTGCAGAACAAAGCCAACAAAACCAGACGCACATTGGAGGCGTCTACAAACCAAAAAAGTGACCGGGTGACAGAGCTACGTGAGGCAATTTAGGAATCACTGCCCTCCTAAGACGACCCCAGAGGCCAGAATGCTACATTTTAGAAAATCATCTAAGAAAGCTGCAGCTAGAAGCCTGAAAGAATCCCCAGGATGTGGCAACTACAGGCTTAATTTTCATGAGAAGTGTCGTCACTGCAGGGAGAGAGAGAGAGAGCCTGGGGTGGAAGACACAGTTCTGGGAATGATCATGCGCTATCTGAGAGCTAGGGAAGGGAGAGACACTGAAACGATATAACGGGACAAGTGTATGAAGGACAGAGCCTGGGAAACCCTTGCCTCCAGGGATCAAGATGAGGACCCAGAGAAAACAAAAGCAGAGGCTGAATGACCACTCAGAGAGGGAATGCCTACGTTAAGTGGGAATTTGGGTTGGAGGAAATCAAAAACTTTTTCCACATCTGTCCTGGGACACATCTATCCTTTCCCGATGTCTATCCCTGGATCGTGGCATAACTGATTCGCAGATTGCCAAGAGTCAAAACACTACATTTGAACGTGGCAAAACCAAAAACACCACGCACCAAAAATGACTGTACTTTAACAGAGTGAAGCAATTGATTATGGACACGGGCATCAACAAATGCTTCCCGATTTATCGACTCCCGCAGCACTAAGCACCTACTGTGTACCAGGCACACAACTGCAAACAACTGCAGTGGCTTTAAACTCACCTATTTCAGACGAACCATCAATACCGAAAAGTGAGAAATGAAAAAAAGACAAAGACACCATCACCATTTCCTATAAAGTACGACGGAGGCAAAACAGCCGCTACAAGAAGGGCCCGAAGCCATGGACTCCCCTTGGCCGGCGCACGCAATCTCCCCTGAGAGGTCGCAGGGATGGTGGCATCCCCGCAGAAGGGCAGCCTGCTCAGAAACTCTCTTTGTTATGCCACGTCCTTCCTCCAGGGAAGGAACTACTGGAGCCAGAGCTTCCTTAATTGAGCAGTGACTCTGGGCTTGGGAAGTCTGCTGGCATAGTCATTCTTTCTGCCACATCCTATTCTTGGAGCAACAGTTCATTTCCATATTCTCTGACATACGTGGATCCTAGTGTTCAATTAGCTTCTCTTTCTCATTATATCAACATTTATATGTATCTCCCATACACAGTCAAATTTATCTTGTATGAATTAAATTCCTTGCTCCATTGCATCTTTTTATACAGTTACACTGAGTACCTGTAAAGCCAATTGATTCCTACATGTACCCATCTGGAAGAAGAGAGGAGACATGCATCCTTCTTACTGGCTGAGGGGTGACTATCTGTGTCAGTCACAGGCCTAGGGATGGAGGCTTGCAGTTAACGGTAGAAGTGGAGTCAAGCGGGGGGTGGCAGTGGGGGAAGGAAGTCCTTGGACACTGACCAATCACCACTGTAAAAATGATCTGGGCTAGCTGCCCACAGGGGTGGGCAATGTGGTGGGGGAAGGGAAAGGCTGAGAAGCTCCTCCACCTGAACTTACGCTTGAACGTGTCCCTAGTCAGAAAAGCCTGTCTGCAAAACCGCTATGGTGAATGTACCAAATAGTTCCATTTCTCCACAGCTTCAAAGCACCGGGAGATACAGGGGAGCAGCACTTGGAGGAAAGAAGCTGAGAGGGAAAAAAACGTGGGAGGAGGAATAGGAGGAAAGGAATTTCCCTGTCACAGACCAGAAGGCTACTGGACCTGGATTCCTGGGGCACAGCAGCTCTCATAGTAGTTTCCTGGATTTAAAAAGAGGTACCTGAAGAAAGTCTCTCAATTCTCAAGCTGCTGCCCAATGCAGAGGCCTACCTTTTCAATACAAATATTCTCATGGTCATGCCCCATGGTTACAAATTACGTAACACAACAATCTTCAAATTCAAGTCACAAGTGACCCAAAAGAAAATTGGGAGATGCATGGTATTGCCCACACTAGGCAGATGCAAGGAAGCTGATGGCAATTTTCAGTGATGCCCTTTGCTCAAGAAGTGATGAAACAAATGACTGAAAAAGGGGCTGAGCTGGCTGTGGGTTGCAAGCATGGGGTAGGTACCAGAGAGCTGCCCTACTGCTCCACTAGCATCCTCGAAATGTAAAAGGACCTGGTAGAAGTGTCTCTCGTGTTGAAGGGACCTTCTCCTCCCAAGGCCTGTGGAAGAGCAAGGATGGGATGCTCACAGGGTGAGAAGGCAGGGATGGGAGCTGTGCTGGTGAGATCACAGACCCAATCACGGAATAAAGGGCTCTGTGTATGGGGGGGTGGTCAGAGGGAGAGAAAGCTCTGTCATACTTATCTCTGTATTTCTCCAAGAATTTAATACAGTGTTTACAAGGGGTGGGACGGGGGCAGGTGAAGACAAGGCAAGTGAAGACCAGGTGCCAGGCACTGTGCTAAACCCTGGGGACAAAAAGAAAGACAAATGACAATCCCTGCCCTCAAGGAGCTCCCAGTTTAATAAGGAAGACAGCATGCAAACAACTACATAAAAACAAGCTAGAGACTGGATAAAGTGGAGCTCATCAGCAGAAGGCAGGCAGGCACCAGAATTAAGAGGGGTGAGGAAAGGTTTCCTGTAGAAGAGGAAAGCCCTGGCCCTGCTTCCAGCCCATCCTGAGGCCATCACCCAGGGAAGCGACCCTGCGGAGATGTGACTGGTACTGCTGGTGCGAGTGCTCAGGACCCTCTCCAAGCAACCCTAGCGCCTAAATACCCAGAGAAGGTCCTTGACCCCATCAGGCAGAGGGAACGACCCCAAAGAAGAAGGTCCTCATCTCCTCTGCAGCGGTACCATGGGGGCCAGGGGAAACTCTCATCATTTCCAACTTCAAAACGTCTCCCCAATCAGAATGGGAGCTCCTTGAGGGCAGGGTCTCTCTTTGCTTTTCTATCTGTATCCCACAATAAGTGCTTAATAAATGCTTCCTCATTCATTCGTATTAAACTGCCCATATCAATCTCCATACTTCTCTTCACAAGTTCCTAAAATGACCAAGTTCAAGCGCAGCAAACGTAGGTAACGAAATTATTCGTGATTCTCATCAGATATTTGACACTACGAGGTAAGGACTAGAATCTGGCTTACTGGAATGTCAAGAGCCAGAATTCAGAAGAGTTACAAGGTAGAGGAAATAATGATGTCTAGACACCCCAGGTCGAGCTGCCTCCTGCTTCAGGCACATCATTTCTTTTTCTCGCATTCTCAATTCCCTGATGAGTGCTAGTGGAATTCACAATCTGCTGTTGAGATAAATAGATCATCCTTCTCAACCCTCAATTCATTTATCAGGCTGGAATGTAAATGCCAGGAGTGAATAGATTTCTCCACTCCTGTGATTTCACCGTGCTTTCTGAGGGACCCCCACTGAGCTAACTCAAAAAGGCTGAAACCACTTGGATTTTTCAAATCTGAAAACAGTTGCTCTGATATGGGAAAAGGCAGCCCAATGGTGTCCCTGTGTTTCTATAAAGGCTACACACATTATTTCCACACAAGTAGATAACTGTTATAGCAACAGAAAAAAGAAAAAAAAAAAAAGGATCGATCATTCTTCACAGCACACATTAACCAGTCAGGGTTACTCATGCAGCACCTGTTTGACATTACCCTGATTTTCCTTCAAGTTAACACTGGGTCCCAGGAATGAATATCATGCTTAAATAGGAGTCAAGGAGGAAGATGAAGTGTTCTCTTTCAAAAGGAAATTCTGTAATGCCCATGTCTGAGTCTCTTTATAAGAGCTTTTACCAATAACTCACACACTTTAAGAATTCCATGGTTCCATTTTTGAATCTTAAAAAATCCAATCACTATTTGGGAAGCTTCAAGCTAAGATGGAGCAGCAAAGAGAGGCTGGAATACTGCTGTGGTGCAGGAAATAACGAGCTGGGGGATGCAGAAAAAATATGGAAAGACTTGGACTTATGAAGAAAGACATTATACACCCTCAGAGAAACAGAGGACAAACAAGTACAGTACCGTCGTATGTAGATGCATATGAATGTATATGTCTATATAGGAGTATGATTATAGATATCTAAGTATGTGTAAGTGCATATATAGGCATATATACATGTGTGTATATGTGTGTATGTATATATGTGTGTGTGTGTGTTGTGTGTATTTAAAATATATATCTGTGCTTAATTATAGCCTTCTTGGGGGAGGAAGGGGGAAAAAAAGAACAAAGTAAAAAGTAGACAGCAGAGACAAAAGAAAACTTACAAGAAAGCAAAGATGGACAGCTCTGAATACAATGTGTAGTATTTATTATACAAGCTTTCTTGAAACAGAAATTTATTGCTGTATATTTTGATTCCTCTCTTATGTTGTGCTGTGCACATGGCATGCTTTTTTTTTCTTTTCTTATTTTGTTCTTACATTTTAGTATTTAAGTTTATGTTTCTTTTTCTTTTCTTATTGTGTGTTTAAGTTTAAAATAAATTAATAAAAAAAAAGAATTCCATGGCTCCATTTCTGAATCTTAAAAAAATCCAATCACTACTGGGACACTCTAAGCTAAGATGGAGAGGAGGGGAAGGGCACCTCTTCAGAAGACCTTTTTTTTTTTTTAAATTCTAACCTTAAACACAGAATAAAATGATCATCTGCACATACAAAACAGAACAGAAAAAGAGGATTATATATGAAATTGCAAATATGTATTACATACAACTTGCCTTTCCTTTTAACTTTGAACATGTAACTTTCAAAGCTATCCTACTTGTCTGCATGTCCCTCTGGCCTTCTGAACTCTTTCGTGCATTTTTTTAAAAATGCTTCAATTAACCTTTTTTTTCCCTTTTTCTTTATTTTGTTGTGGTAACTCTATGCCTACTCTCCATCTCCCTATCACTCCTCCCCCATTTAAAAAAATACACATAGTTCAGCAAAACAAAGTCCCACAATGGCCATGTCCAAAAATGAATGTCTCATTCTGCACCTTGAATCAATTATCAGACAGGTGGTGGGTAGCACGCTTCATCAATAAACTCCAGGGACTCCCTATTCTGTCTTAGAGCAATGATAAAACTTCTGTTTGCATCTCAGAGCCTTTCCTGGCACAGCCCCTGCCTACCTCTCCAGTGTCAGCATGAGGGCCTTCCTGCTGTTCCTGGCCCAGGACATCGGGCTCTTCACTGACTACAGCTTATGCCTGGGCTGACAGTGCCTCCTGGCTTCCCTGGAGCCTCCGCTCAAAACCCATCTCTGCCTGACCTTCCAATCACACTTAGAACTTAATTTGCATGTCATCTCCCCCACTGGGGAGATGCAGTCCTGGAAAGCAGGGCTCTCTCCTCCTCTCCTCTCCCTCCCTCCTTTCCCCCCCATTCCTACCTCTCCTCTGCCTCTATCCCCCCCTTCCCTCCTCCTTTTCATTTTTCATCTGTGACCACTAGCCATATGAGAGGAAGAGCAGGAACATTCCCATTGTAGAATTCATTCGAGAGTCCTAACACCAATCACTCCCTTTAATCATGTAGAATCTTCATATTAGGCATGGACCCCAAAAGAATATATTTTTTTTAATTCTGAACTTAACACAAAATAAACAAGCATTTTCACATACAAAGTAAAACAGAATCTCTATGACCTACAGCTTCATTTTCTTCTTAAACAGAGCCTAGATCAATTTCTCATTCCGATGCTGGCCTGCTCACAGGTGATTCTGCCCAGCCAGGCCTTCTTTCCACTCTTTCCTTGGCATTTAAAGAAACGTCTCACTGGTCCTCTTTTCTTTATTTTCTTTTGCCACCACTGTCTCCAACCTCCTTCCTCCAAAATGGGGGTCTGGAGGGGAGGGGGAGAGGGGAAGAGGGAAGGAGAAAGACCCTTGTAACAAATAAGCAGAGCTGAGGACAGCAAACTCTCACACTGGCCCTGACAGAAAACGCAGGTCTCGTTCTGCGGCTAAGTCCACGACTTCTCCAACAGGGAGGCAGCATCACGCTTCACGAAGGATGCGATTAGAAAGAAAAGTGAAAACAAGCATCTCTGCAGAGGTGCTGGTGCCTGCATCACTTGTAACAGCACATCCCCAAAGGTGATAGACAGCTTGAGCCCCATCAAGCTGGAGAAGCAAGGAAAGAGCTAAGTGAAACAATATCCAGCCAGAAAAATGAGGAAAACAGTCACATTACAATTAGATGTATCTACAAAACTGCAAACTCTAACACGTACATAAATGCATGTGTAAAAAATCAGGGATTACAAGAGGATTTCAAGGGAATTATTCTGAAGCTGTTATTGTTATTTGTGTCCAAGTATTATTTTTCATTGTAACAGTTAATTATCAAAGACCTAGAATGGACCTCCCAGGGCATGCAGTCCCACCCCTCATTTTCAGTCAATAAACATTTATTAAGTGCCTAATGCCGGACACACAAAGAAAAGCAATAATTGGTCTCCCAATCCAGTGGAGGAAAGAGCAGGCCAACAAGCTACAGGCAGGAGCAAGGGCACTGGGAAAGGTGTCCTCCAGAAGGGGGGCTTTGATGGGGGACTCAAAGGAAGCCAGAAGGGAGAGATGAGGAGGGAGAGTGTTCCAGGCAGCAGAGAAATTTTAGAAATGAGGAGACTGAGACCCAGAAAGAATAAGGTTACACAGGCATGGAGTGGTAGGCCAGGATTCCAGCACAGTAGAGCTGAGCTCAAGTCCAATGCTCTTTCTACTGAGTCACAATCACCTTTGGACACCCTAAGGACATTCCAAAAAGGAGCTCCAAGAGTGGCTGGGGCCTTCTGGTTACTGCGTGGAAAGACTCCTCAATTTCCAAAGGGACAGTATAAGGAGGAGGAGTATGTAAATTCAGATCACTTACTTTATGTTTCAAAGAAATTAAACAAGAACTGAAAACACTTAAAAAAAAAAAAAGCAATTAAGCTAGAGTTAAAAGCTGTTTTTAAAAAAAAAAAAAAAGGAAAGGAAAAATGAAGCCCACGACCAATCCGATGATGACAAGAGGGGAAAAAAAAAAGTGAACACACTGACATGGTTTTCTGATGTAAAATTTAATACGTTCCTAATAGTTTTTAAAATTTTACATCAAAATTTTGTCTTTGGATAATACCCAAATATTGTTTTCTGGACCATTTAAAATGTACAGACTAATAACCTGCTATACCAACTACAATTTGCTATTGGCTAAAGCAAGCTCTGCCTTGGACTGGCTATCAGTAAGCTGTCACCGCCTAGAGCTGGTGCTAGGGCGACCACTACATGGGTAAGTAGACAGCACCCCCTGGGCTGGAGTCCCAGACCAATGGGAAAACTTGGGCCAAGAGCAAAAGCAGTGCTTCCTTTGAAGATGAAGTGGCACCCCAGGACCTCCTCCCCATCTGATCTGCAAGCCTGCAGCGCTGACATCCACACTGGCCCCTTCACTGGTGCCGAGAAGCATCTGGGTAAGTCCCAAGGGCTCTGAACTAAAGTCTTGTAGAGCTGTAACACTTCCATATAAAAGGCAGACAGTGGATGTGGAACAAAAGTGGGGACTGGGTGTATTGGGAAAAGGAAAGAGGATCAGGCTACTGAGGTGGAGGGCAGCCATGTGGCGTAAATGTTTTCTTTTCACTGCTGTGTTACATAATCTTAGAGAACGTTAGAATTTAATGTGAGACATTAAAAAGCATTAAGTCCAACTTCCTCTTTGTACAGATGAGGAAACTAAGGACCAAAGCCAAAGGGATTTGCCCCAAATCATATGAGTGGCTACCAGCAGAGCCAGAAATGAAGACCTTTCCCCACTCCGTGCTGACATTTCAAGTAAAGAGTGTTTTTCAGTGCTGTCAAGTTGGTGGCTATAAACATAATTCCAATGACTTTGCCTTTCTCTAAAATATTTGTGGAATTTTTTTTTCTGATAATTTATGATCCCAAGAGAAAGTATCCTGGTACATAACCTTTCTGTCTCTTACCAGGCCCTCCTGACCTCCTCTCTTCTTCTGACTCCTGCAGCAGCCTCCATCCTGTCCTCTCTCTTACAACAAGCTCTAACCAGATCACTACCCTACTTTAGAACCTTCATTGGCTCCCTATTGCTCTGAAGATGAACTCAAACTCCTCAGCTTAGCATCAAAAGCCCTTAACAATCTAGTTCCAGCTGGATTTCTAGATGTGATTCATCTAATTCCGCTTCATGCCCTCTGTGTTCCAGTCAAACGAGCCTACTCACTACGTCCTCCCCCTACGAGCTGGCCCAGCCTGCTCTGCAAGCCTGGAGTGCTCTCCCCTGTCCCCTTTGCCTCTTGGACTCCCTGGTTTCTCTCAAGACTCAGTTTGGGGGCCAGCTCCCATGAGAAGCCCTTCCTGAGGCCCCTAGTCATTAGGACTCTTCCCTCTTCAAGTAATCTCATATTTACCAGAAGAATGTCAGCTCCTTGCGGGCAGGGATTCCTTCTCCCTTGGGCCCAGCACTAGGCAGTGAAGATGGTTGTTACCTTCCAAAAAAGATGGTGTCATCTGACTACCCGCCACACTCAGCTTGGAAGAACTTGGCTGCTTTCCACAGTCCAGCCTACCCTCCAAAGACAAAAGCTTTATCACCAGCAGTAAAAGCATTCTAAAAAGGAATTCCAAGCGTGTTTGGTACCATTGGCCAACACATGCCAAGGCTCTTCTGTTTCCAAAAAGACAGTGCACATGGGGGTATGGCAGCTCAGATTGACTCCTCTCAAGGTATGCTTGGTACTTACACCAAGTTCATCAGTATGCACAACATGCACCCCCTGACAGCACAAGTCTTGCATACCTTAGCAGACTATCTTCCTCAGCTGCTGTGACCAAAACAACAGCTCACTTGGAGTCCAACCTTCCGGTCACAACCCTCTCCATACTGAATTCTACAGGCGGGTGCTCTGATGAGAGGGACACAGTCTACCCTCCAAGTTGGCCAAGGGACCTAACGGAGCTTGCCCTTTGCTGCCAGAATCTCAGAGAGTCCAGGAGAAGAGGAGGAGAAGGAAGAGGAGGAGGAAGAAGAGGAAGGAAACAAACATTTATTAAATGCCTACTATGTACCAGGTACTGTGCTAAAAGCAGAAAGAACAGGAGCAGAAGGGGATTCAAACTCAGACAGAATGTGATGGTGAACAGACAAAAATCCCTCCTACTTTTCAGCAGACCAAGGAACTCTGCATGCACTGCATGCTGGTTTTAAGGAAACAGCACTCATCTACTTGGATAATGGTATAAATTTCTGTTCCTCTCCACAAAAACCTGCTAATCTGTTCATTCACCTGAACAAAGCCTAAAGGGCTGGTCCACATACTCCCAATGGACCCCAGCTCTGGACCAGGGCCATTAGCCCTTAAATACAAGTTTCTCCTGCACTCATTTTGCCTCTGGCTCAAATGTTGTTCAGTTTTTATTCAACCAGGACACACATTCATTTCTCTTTCCACTTTGATATTTCCCAAACATCTCCTGAAATGCCTCTTCCATCACATTCTCAAGGCTTCTCCTCCTGGGTCATCTCTGCATGTTCTGTATATTCCTAAACACTATGGCTCAGCTGTTTCTATTTGTTTTCTTCTCCCTTTTTCTGGTCTTGGAAATTCTCGTCTTCCAAGAAACACCTTGAGGAACCAGTGGAAGGTAGGGGAGAAGTACAATGGACTGGCAATCAGAAGTTCGGCTTGGATTCCCACTGTGCTCCTCACTACCTCTGTGCCCGGGGACTTCTTTTAGGCTCTTGGAGAACGAGGGGATCGCACTAGATGATCTTCGCTACTGCCTTGTATCATTCTAAACTGCCGGGCGATACAATCCTTACAGTGCAGAAGTTTAGGAAGAGTGTCCTGTTAGAAGTTGGCACTTTTCTTCCCCCATCTTTTTCACCAAGAGCTAGAGGTCCCTGCCTGCACCCCTGAGATTGTTCTGCCTTCCACACCCACACAGGTAACCCCAAAATCCCTGCCTACCTACCGCACCAGGCACCATCCCAGTGACAAGTTCACTGTCTTATGGCCAAGATGGATTCCAAGGGAGCTGAAGCTAACTCCCCAAGTCATGTGCCTGGTAGTTCCAAAGCTGATCTAAGTTTTTTCACATCTAATTTCTTGGAAGAAACATCTTCACACACACACACACACACACACACACACACACACACACACACAGATGCGCGCACAGCAAATATGAGGGGCAGCTAGGTGGTGGCAGTGGACACAGCACTGGCCCTGGAGTCAGGAGGACCTGAGTTCAAATCCGGCCTCAGACACATGATACTCATTAGCTGTGTGACCCTGGGCAAGTCACTTAACCCCAATTGCCCCGCCAAAAAAAAAAAAAAAAAAAGAGAGAGAGAGAAAAAAGAAACATCTTTACTTTTATGTAGTAGGTACACCGTCAGAATTTAGCATGAGGGGAAAAATCCAAGGATTAAAGATTAATCATATTTTCTCTCCTTAAGTATTTTAAAGGGATTTTCCTCATTAAAATAAAATCAACTGACCTCTGATTAATATTCTACTCTGTCATTTTTCAATGCATATCCTTTCAAGGCAGTAAGTCAGAGAACAAATTGGGATGGATGATGTAAAATGTAAAGGCTAAAATGTAAGCACTTTCCCCAAAAACCATTAGTTTGAGGGGACTGTAGACAGTAGCGGGGCTCTGGATATCTCTCAGATCAGAGAGGAAAAGTGAGGTAGGAGGTCATCACAGATCCCCAGAGTCCCAAGAGTTGAACAGGACAGCATCCTCTCCATAGCATCCAAGTCACCCAGGTCAGATGGTGAAGCATACATTTTTTTACAGCTCCAACCCCGCCCCCCAATTTATTGATGGGGAAATGGATCCTGATGAGGGAAGGCCTGCAAATGGCCTAAGAACTGTGCAGCCAGACAATGGCCTAGCTGAGATGAATTCCGAGGCCTCAGACTCCTGGTACTCAGACCATTCCACTGGATGCTACGTGGTCTCCTGACCTGAGTGGCGTTCTGGAAATGGAGCGTGGAATTAGAGTGGGTTTCCTGATAAACAGCAGGGTTGTTAGTCATTGGATGCTAATTATGTTAGAAAACTTTCCCACCAAAAGATTGGCCTGAAAGAGGTTCCTCTTGTCCATCTTTCCTTCTGAGTGCTGGTCCAAGGCTGGCTTTACCTGGAGCAAGGGGAAATTTCTGTCCTTTGGGACTAGTGCCATGCTGAAGAT
Organism: Vombatus ursinus; assembly: GCF_900497805.2. NCBI lineage: Eukaryota > Metazoa > Chordata > Mammalia > Diprotodontia > Vombatidae > Vombatus > Vombatus ursinus. The sequence continues at coordinate 4,408,829 of NW_020954586.1, read as the reverse complement.
ATTTCAATCTTTCTTTCCACAGCACCTTTCTGTGATCAGTATTTTTAGCTCATTGTTTTCTATTTTGGCAGCTTAGAAACTGCAGCATGTAATTTGACCTCCAGCTTCATATTTCTTCTTAAAAGTGAATACAATGTCCTGTTTATAATAATAAAATCACTAGTTGGCAGGTCGACACTAAATGGAAAAAAAGAGAAAGCAATTGGAAAATTTAGAGCCAGCAGTTTTAAGTGCCAAGTTTCACATGTGTAATGGTCCAGGGGAGGTCACTGGGCTCCCTTTTTTATTAAGCAAATGGTGAAGAAATAGATATCCACCAGTCTTTCCAGGTCAGACTATAGAAACCATCTCCACTCCACAATAAGGTTTATGGCTCTCCAGAAAAGTGACGTGATCCAATTTTCCACAGTAATACTAACAATAGGAGACAGGCAGAATGCAGCCTTGCTTTGGGAAGCTGAGGCTTTCTTCTACCTCCAATATTTAGGCTTTCTTAGTCCACTGTGATCTGGTTTTCCTGGCTTTGACTTCCCATCCCAATTTAGCCATAAAGGAAACAGAAAGATATGAATAAAATCAGAAACATTTGGAATATGTTTCAAAAATCCCTTTGGGATTTCTTTGGTTCTTGGTGAAACCCCTTTAAATAGCAGTGTCCCTGGCCGACCGCTACTTTCCAGCTCCCCAAATACTGGGGTCATAGAACAGATGCAGCTTTCCTTTACCTCTGGTGCTCTGCTGCAGGCACGCTGAGAAACTGTCCATGCAAGCAGAGAAAGCCAACAGAAGAGCAAGGCTGAGGGGCCAGAAAAATGGTGCTCACGCGAGAAGTCTCAGAGCCGCTCGAGAATGCCCCAGAGATTTCACACCAAGCTCAGGACTTGAAATTTGCTAACCAACCACTTTTCTCTTCAAAATAAACACCTTTTTTCTTCTCAAGTTCAGTTTGCAAAATATTGCCCCAATTCCACTGGACAAAAAATCTGGAATTTTACTGACATAATTGGATTATGAGGTTTAAAGATTGATGGAACTTTTCTGTTCCAAATATAATTGTTCAAATACCAAACCCAAACTAGCTGCATAAAGAGCTGCTCTTACCTAACCTGGGCCAGAGTAATAGGACAGGGCTTCCAGGGGACGTAACCCAGGGTAAAGAGTCAGAAGGCTACTGAGCAAGTCAGGAATCCTCATTCCCATCCCAGCTCTTAGGGAAGAGGCACCCACCTTGGGGGGCCCATGAGCCAGGTCTGTCAAAGGCAGAAGCCCCGTCCAATGGGCCCAAATGGACACTGCCCATCTCCCAGGTTTTCATTCCTTCACCACCAAGAGTGGGACAATCTCTAACCTGATTCCCTCCAGATCACCAGACTGAAGCAGGGGCTTAAGAAGACATAACTAACATAATAAATTAATGGAGAGTCAGAGAATCATAAAAGCTTGTGATAACATAAACAGTAATTGTTTCTTAACAGCAGGTGGGAAAGGAGGCAAGAAAGCCACAAGACACAAAGTAACGTCCAAAAATCATTTCCATTTACCACCAGGCAGCCGTCAGACAAAGCCCTAGCTGAGTGCCTAGTTTCAGTCCCTGCCCCTCGTTAGGGACATCTGCGGAAGGGACCCAAGCATCAAGAAAGGGGCTGGTCTGGAGGATGACCCAGAAGGCCCCTTCCAACGCTGAGATTCTAAAACTGAAAGGCTAAATGCCAAGCCTGTGGGGGAGGGTGTGGGGGGAAGGACAGTAAATGATTCTGAGAAGCTATCATAGAGATTGCTTGTGGTTCTTTTTGCGCCAAGAGACCACTGTGCTGCACCCTCCAAGCAGTGCTATGACACCTCACCATGCACCAATTCACAGGCACAAGGTGAGCCCTTCCATGGCAGTGGAGGTATTCCCCATCAAACAAATATCCAGTCGGGAGCTGAGCTCCAAATTTCTAGTTCTCTGGTCTAGTGCCTAAGTCACAAGTAAAATCTAGGGAGAAATAAAATACCAGGTGAAGACTGCAAACCTCCTGCTATCCCATCAAACTGCACAGTTTTTAGGGGCTGGGACAGAAGACAAAGTGGCAGGGGAGGAGTTTCCCAGCAGGAACCAAACATACTGGACAAACAGAATTAGCCAAGAAAACAGACTTTTAATCTGCCCAAAGGTGACCAACCAGCTTTGGTTCAGATTTTTGACAAGTTACATAAAAAGAAAGTTCACCGTATTTACAAGCAAACCAACCAGCCAGCCAACCAACCACATGCCTCTCTCACCCTCCCCAGAGCTGTAAGGATGAGTGAACCAGCAGGGAAAGGAGAGAAAACTTAATTTGCTTTATCCCCACTTGCGGCTATATTTATCATCTCCCCCTCATGAAGGACTAGAATTAGACTGTCTTTGGATAATTACACGTTCCACCCAAATCCACTTTCAAATAAACAATTAACAACTTAAAGAGACTATTATGCAGAAATGCAGACAAGCTTCTAATACTCAGGACTCATGTCCCTACAGAACCTTAGAACAAGAGGCCCAAAGTTGCAAATGGTAAAAGGCAGAGCCCAAGGGGGGCACATCCCAAGCCCCAAGCCCCATTCCCCATCCCACACTGAGGCAAGGCTCAGGTCCACCGCAGTCTTAAGGGGTCAGAGTCCTCCTGTCCACAGGCACTGGATGGCTCCTTTGATCTTGGGCAAATGGGCTCAGCTTTCTGAGAGCCAAAGGGACTGCTATCAACAATGGAGAAGAGATCTCCATGCCTCCACTGAGAAGGCCCAGCACATGGGCCTCCTCCTGACTCCCCCAAACTTTGCCGGATCCCCTAGCTGAGAGTAATCCCTCCCTCCTCAGACGTTCCTTGTGCTCACCTTGAAGCCAATCATGCCCTATCTGGTATTAGACTTAACTGCGTACAGCCAGCATCCCCTTGCTAGGAAGAACATGCGCTCCAGGAGGGCAGAGGCCTGTCCCTGTGAACTCCGTCCCACCATCCCGAGGACGTGACCTGCACGTGCTGAACGTTGTAGCCCCGGGCCCACCTCCACGTCTGCATCTTCCTGATGTAGACTGGTAGAGAGACTGGTGCGGTCGGCACGAGCCCCAGACCTGGATTCCAAAGGCACAGCTGGGAATTTTTCCTCGATCAGGTCCTGGCCAAGCCCCTCACCTCTCCGAGCTTTGGTCTTGTGGCTGCGGCTCTACGTCTTTGGGCCCCTCATCTTGAACCCACTTGGACAAGTCATTGTTCATCAGCTCCTTCTCAGGCTTTAGACTCGCTAGAGTTCCCAGGGGTCTTACCGCTCACTGCCTTTGGATGAACTGCCATTTTGGCTCCAGCCACATTGGAAGAAAGTGGTTATTAAGCAGAGGAGAGTTTCCCCAAGAGAGAAGCTCAACGTCTCCAGAAGGGCTGCAGAGCCGGGCCCGTGATGTGCTGGCTTCCCTTCCTGACCCACCCTGGGCCCGAATCCCTGTTGCTCTGGAGGGACATCTAATCCAACCTGCTTGTTTTAAAAATGAGAAAACTTGACCAATATGGAAATATGTTTAATAGGATTATACATGTGTGGCCTATATCAGATTGCATGCTATCTTGGGGAGGGGAGAGAGGGGAGGGAGGAGGGGAAAATTGGAACTCAAAGTCTTGTGAAAGTGAATGTTGGAAACTAAAAATAATTTTTTTAAAAAATGAGGAAAGTGAAGGAAGGGCAGATAAGCCACGAATGGCTGAGGGGAGATTTGAACCCAGGTCCTCTGACTGCCACTGCCCATCTAACTGCATGTCGGTCTGGACACAAGCAATCTTCGCACACTTGCGTCCCTCTGTGGACCACTGAGGTCAAGCTTGCTTGAGTCCTCCTGTGTCTCATTTAAGAGGCTCAGCCGTGTCTGAGGGCTTGATGCCACCAAGGAGCCCCAGGGGCACCCTCTTCCTGCTGGACCATGTGCTCATCGTCCTCTAAGAAGGGGCAAACACATCTGGTGAGCAAAGGTTTCCCTGCGGCATCCTCGATGAGGGGACAAGAGAACACAAAGTCTTTTGCAAATGATATTCGACAACAGACCTCGTGACTGGAAGGGAAAGGAATAAGCTTTCATTAAGCACTCACTGTGTGTCAGGCACACAGGTGCCAGGTGCTTGACAAATATGATCTCATTTGATCCTCAAAGAAACCCTGGGACGGAGGTGCTGTTACCCCCCATTTTACAGTTAAGGAAATTGAGGCACAGAAAGGCTGAGTGACTTGCCCAGGGTCACACAGCTCAGAAATGTCTTAAGCTGGATCTGAACTCAAGTCTTCCTGGCTCCAGCGCCAGCACTCTGTCCCAAAAGCTGCCTAGACCAGCTGCCCCTAGGTAATGAGAATCTAAGATCGCACTGTCCTCATTGCCAGCTGACTCCAAAAGAGCAGCTGAGAGCAAAGCATTGCTTTTCAGTCCTTCCTCCAATAAAGAATTTCCTGTGAACATTTTAAAATCACACATGATTCCTCGAAAGCGGGGACAACAAGGTGACTCTTCAGTGGCCCCACGGATTCTTAATATCACCCGAGGCAGAAAACAAAGAAGTAGGTGCTACAGGTGTTATTATCCCCACTTTACAGATGGGGAGACTGAGGCTCAGGAGGTTGAGGGGTCTGCTCCATGGTCACGGGGCTGGGGAGCGCCAGGGTGGCAATCATCCTCAGATTCCTTCCCATCACTCAGCAGGCCAACGAGAAGACAAATGGAAGGAGAAAAGGCAGCCATGGCCAGAAGACACGTTGTGCTCATGGAGATTTCAGGAAGAAGCTTCCTCAGGGGCTAAGCCTGGACCAACAGATGTTGCCATCTAAGCCAGTCGATCAGTGACTCTCAGGTGGGATCCCCTACGTCACAGAGCCTGGACCTTTGCCCACGTGATTCTTTCTTTTTAAAAACTGTTGTTGGGCACCATGGCCTAAATGTCCAGTCCGTGGACATGCATTCACCGGGACATGTCCCACACGGAGCTCCATTAACACATGCAACGTTACCCTGAGTAGACTCCAAGTCCCTGTGAAGGCAGGTGTTGCCTCCCTCTTCTGTCGATGGCCCGAGCCAAGCATGGCGCCTGGCACAGACGGTCGGTGCTGATAGACTGGCTGATGCACCTAGACAGAGTTTAATGAGATGGCTGTGGACATGAAGGCGGTTCTGTGAGCAGAAGGACTTGCAAAGTGCTGTCAGAGATGAGGAGGGCCTGGAGGCTGGCTGCCCCTTACTTTACACTGGGCTCGATCCCAAGGAACACACCATTTCAGAAGGTTTAGTCTTTCGCATTTCTGACGGAGTCGGCCCTTCTCTAGACACATAACTTGGGCTTATCCCTCTTCCAGGAAGGAGGAAATGCTCCCAGTTCCACTCAATTCTCTGGACTTGGCCACCATCACCTCCAAAACCACCATCACCAACGCCATTACTGCCATCACCTCCATCACCAGCACCATCTTCACCATCACCTCAATCACCTCCATCACCACCACCATC
>NW_020954586.1:4337613-4403229 GCF_900497805.2 Vombatus ursinus | reverse complement strand
CCATCACCACCCTGCATGGGCCTCCCCCCAGCAGCCTTCTCGTCTGGTTGAGGTGTCCAGGCCAAGCTCACTTCACCCCTGGCTCCCCTACTTACTCTCCGTACTTTTCCACCTCCTCCTAGGCAGCCATGTACCTGTTCAGGTTTCCCTCTGCAACTCCCCCCAGCTACCACTTCCTGGATCCCTTTGATAAAACACTTCCTTCACTAGACTAAAAATGCCTTAAGGCTGGGTCTCTGTCTCTGTAGGTCTCTTCTCCTGCCCTGCCTTCCTTCCCTCCCCCCACCTTAACACAAAGTTAAGACTGTAGGTCCTGCTGTCATGGTGCATCCACTGTTCTGTCCAGCCTTGTTCTCTTTCTCTCTGACTGGGGGGACTTAGGCACAGCCTGTACAATAACATGGCTGCTCTCCATCACAAAACGTCAAAAGGCCAGGCACTTACCTTATCTTCACAATCCCTTTTCCTATTCTGTTATGGCTTTCTCAGACACAAATGTAAGACCATGGGAATGAAAGCTGAAGCCCTTCTTTCAGAGATGAGGATGCAAGTCACCAGAGGCAGAGCCAGGATGCATAGCAGCAGGCTCTGGCCTCCGCATGAGCTTCTCCTGTGTCCCTCGTGCACACTTCTGGGCCTCGTGAATGCCTTCTGCGTAACGGGGGCAGTGCTCCCACTCACTTGTCCTTAAGCTGCCTCTCCCCAGTGAGGCACCTTCCTCCCAGGCCCACAGATCCCGTGCCTTTGATGAGACCATTAAGAGAAAGTCTGCTGGGTGGTTGGTTTTTAAACCTAGTTTTCAGGACATCTGCAGAGTAATGGTGTTTGGGGGGTTTTTCCCCCTTTTTTTTTTTGGATAAGACTACTAGAGGAACTTAACCTGCCCCATGAAAACATTTCAAACTGTCAACAGTCCAAGCAATGTTCTTGCTGAGAGTTTCGGCAACGATCCCTCCAATGAATCACAGGAGGAGTTTGTTTCCAAGACAATTGTGTAACACCCATCAAGAGCTTTCTTCGTTCTTACTAAGGAAAATCATTGCAGTTGATTAGACTATGATAGGAAAGGAGCAGAGAGATTCCAAGACTCCAAATGGCAGCTCCTCCATCTGACGGAGCAAGTGCATGTATCTTTGCTTGTACTCTTACCTGGATTTAACCTATTCTAGCGTGAAAGTCAGTCTTTGGACATAAAAACAAAGAAGTCAAAAGTTAAGGAAAAATAATACAACATAAAAGTAATGTATTTATAATATAAATAATATACATTATGTGGAAATCAATCCATCAATAAACATTTATTAAGCACCTACTATGCGCCAGCTACTGTGCTTAGCGCTAAGGATACAAAAAGAGGCAAAGGAGACTCTCTCCCCTCAAGGAGCTCACATTCTAATCGGGGAGACGACAAATAAATCTGTACAAACCCGCTACACAAGGGATAAACAGGAAATAATCAGCAGAGGAAAGGCGCAGGAATCACAGGGAGTTGGGAAAGGTGGCCCATAGGAGGTGGGAGTTTAGCTGGAACATAAAGGAAGTCGGGGGGGGCAGGGTTGACAGTCAGAGGGGAGGAGGGAGAGTGAGGCAGACACGAGGGACAGACAGAGACAGAGGGTGTTGTTCATCAAACAGCCAAGGGGTCAATGTCAATGGATCGAGGAGTAAGGTGTTAAGAAGAGAGGGCAGACATGAGGAAGCAGGTGAGGAAGGGCTCCGAATGCCAAGCACAGCATTTTGTATTTAATGCTAGAAGCCATAGGGAAAGAGCAGGCGGTGGCAGCAGGGCCACCCATTCTCTTTTTGGGAGGATGACAAGAGATTCAAGGGGCCAGTGTTTCCACAAAGAGGTAAGCAGGGTGACTGAAGGCAAGAAGCCTGGACAGGGCCCAGAATCCTCTCTAAAACACTGGAATCAACACGGGTGCTTGGAAGTCAAGCTAGAATCTCCTGTTTAAACCTGCAGGGGCATTTGGCAGAGCTAACTTGGAAGCCGGCCCTGGGGTCAAGGGCGCAGGTCTCTGTAGTGAGCTGAGGGCAGCACCCCTGGCACCGCAGCTCGCTCCCTTCCCACGGCGGGAGCCTCACCCCTTAGGAACGCCCTCGGAGGAACTGCTGCTTCCCTTGATCCTGCGGGTGCTCATTTCCTCACTTACCTCACCAGAGTTAATGAGAGTGGAGAATATGATAGTATGGCCCCCGGGCTACTGTTTCTTCCCTCGCTGCACCTGGAGAACATAATCTCTGTATTCTTACAGGAAGGTTTGATCAGACACATCCTTTCCCTCCCCAAGATGATTCCCAGGCCAGGATAAGCAAATGTAGTCAGAGGTAAACAGGACAACGGAACCAGGATTTCACCCCAGATTCACACCTGGAATTTATACGTTTCCCACTGGCAGCTCAATTAATTTGGGGCAACAATGAGGAGGGGGAAGAAAAGGAGAGGAAGCTCGGGCAGGACAATAAAGAAAGGGCTGCGCCAGCATCGCCTCAAAGGACGAAGGCCTTCTGTGATTTCCCCAGTCCGAAACAACCTTCCTCAGACATCACAAAGCTGGCTCTTGAAGAACTGAGAAGCTTATCTGTGCTGATGCCTTATGCCCCAATAACACCATAATCTCTATGATAACACTAATCTTCCTAAGCATTGTATGTGCCCTCCCCAGCCCCAGCCACCAGCACAGTGCTCTGCACACAGTCGGCACTTAGCAAATGTAGTGTGGTGTTGAGTTTCAACGAGCTGAACTGACTGCAGATCGCCATCATCTGGACCATCTTAAGGACAAAAGCAAGTTTACCTGGGGTTTAAAGCGATTTTTAAAGAGACATTTATTAGGGGAAGAATGAAGTACCCAACATCAGGCAGAAGCTGCAGGGCCCACCTCTCCCTGGAATCCCTAGGGAATAGTGCGAGTCAGCCCAAGATCTCAGCTACTCCTGACTCCACGTGCCACGGTGATAACCAGCAAACCTGATCCCTAAATCCCTGTCGACGTGTAGCCCAGCCAAGCCTTCTATGACACAAAAGTCAAAACAGTCTCCGTGATTCAAATGGGAAGGGCAGAAATGGGGCAAGAGGAACCACAGAAGGCTGTGAGAGATGATGGGCACTTTTCTAGAGGGCTGGCCAAAATCTTCTTTCTTTCCCTGGGTGTCCCCTGGGTGTTCCTGGCCCCCTCCTCCCCATTCTCCCAACGTCCTCTGTTGGTCACCTCATCCACTCACGTAGGCTGAACATCATCGCTATGCATTTCCTCATTTACCTCCAGCTCCAAGTCAATGTCACCCATGGCACGTTGCCCACTAGATCAACCACAGGCTCTCAAACTCGACATTGCCACAGCTGACCTGATGCACTTTTTCCCAGTGCCAATTCCTCTTCTAAACTTCCCTGTTCTCACAGAGGGCACCACTATTCTTTGGTGCCCAGGTTCTCAACTTCAGCTCCAACCTCAACTCCTCACTCTTCCTCCCCCTGTACCCAGTCAGTGGCCAAATCTTAATCGATCCTGTGTCCACAAAATCTCTTGCGTCTATCCCATTCTGTCTCCTCACATGGCCCCCTTTGCCCCAGTTCACCTCACCCCCAGACTACCACCATTTCCCAACTGGTCTTCCTGCCTCCAGTTTCTCCCTCCCCAATGGATCTTGGTACAGCTCACAACACATAAGTCTGACCATCTTCTTCCCCAGTGACTCTCTACTGCCCCTGGCATCAAATCTAAACTCCTCTGGCCTGACATTTCCAACTCGTTACAACTTGAATCGAACCTACTTTTTCCAGCTTTATTATAAATTATTTTCTACCCTGCACTTCATAGTGTAAACTAGCCTTCTTAGTGTTTCACATACGACACTCCATTTTCCAGCACTTAACACAATGCCTGAGATGCAGCAAGTGCTTAATAAGTGCTAGCTGACTGACTGACTTCCCTTTGCTGCCCCCTCCCAGAATCCACTCCTTCCTCACCTCTGCCTCTTAGAAACCCTTCTGCCCAGTAAGACTCAGGTCAGGCACCCCTAGAGTTCTACATGAACCTCCTCCTGATCTGCACAGCTGCCAGTGACCTCCTAAAATTACCCTGTACGTATATTCCATATCTACTCCTATATGCACATCTGGTTTTCTCCAAGTAGAATATAAGCTCCTGGAAAGTAGGGATTCTCTCACTTTTGCATCTGTATCCCCAGAGCCTAGCATGGCACCTAGCACAGAGCAGACACTTAACAAATGCTTGTTAACTGATTGATTCTTGAAATTGAGACTGTCCGAGGAATGTGGGATGATATGGCTATTGTACCTCAACAGCCCATCTCCTCAAATCACAGCAGGTGAGCAAATGACAGAAAGGCCCACCAGAAACCAAAACATTCAGCAGCACTTCTGTGGCAGCAAATAACCTGAAACAAAGCGGGTCCCCATCGATTGTAGAACGGCCAAACAAAACGCTGTAGGGGAAACGCAATGGAAGATTATCGTGGAATAAGAAAATGATAAATGAGGCATTCTGAGAAACATGGGAAGACTTGCATGATCGGACGCAAAATGAAGTGAGCAGATAAACAAGAGAACTAAGTAGATACAATAACTACAAGCATCTAACTAGATGCTAAAAGGAAACCAAACTACGAATAATACATAATAACCCAACCTGGTCCCAAAGAACAATCAAATCTAGCCTCCTCGAAAAGGAAAGACAAGGAACTGCCCAGAGCAGAATGTTGCATTCCATCACGACACTGGGCTGTTGTTTTGTTTTGTTTTTTTAAATTAACTGTGTTTCTTTGTTACAAGGGGAGAGTTCATGTCAGGAGTGGAGAAGGAATAATATCCAGAAACAGCTTTGAATAAAAATAAAAAGCATCAATACAACTTATCAAAAAAGGAAAAAGAAAGAAGTAGAAAGGAGTGACGACCTCTATTTTGAGCCATTCACTTTCACCCTGTAAGAGGGAGCCACTTCTCAGGTCAGAGCAGTGCGACATGGGAGAACGAACCCAAGGAGACAAGTGGGAGGGTCTGAGCTGCACTTCTGGCTTTGCCACTAGCAAGCTGTGTGACCATGGGCAAGTTCCTTCACCGATTATTTCTGCCTCTATTTCTTAAATAATGTAAAATGAGGTAATTATGCCACCTCCCTGAGTGACTATATAGGTGAAACAAAGCGACAGTGACAAAGATCACTCTTCCGGTAAGGAATTATGCCCGCTGACTATTCGTCTCCTTTTTCACACACCACTCTGGCTCTACTCTGGCGCTCGTGACCAGCTCCACCAGTGGAGACAAGCAGCTTCTACCAAGCTGGGGAGGCTTCACACACAGGCTTCCCTGCATTCGGAGAGCTCAGTGCAAGACAAGTGGCTACAAGGGACTTTTTTTTGGTGGAGTGGGACACCACAATTCATTAAACCATCTCCCAAGACAGCCCACGTTGGTGGGAGCAGGTGTGCCTAACCCGAGGAGCTGATCTTTTGAAGGATTTCTTTTCCCTAATCTGCCATAGAGGCCAACAGGCAGGACACTTCCTAAGAGTTGGCGAGCAAGACCGAGGAGCAAGAGAAGCTGGAGCTTTTCCCAAACGAGACGAGGTACAGTAACAGGAACGGAGAGTTCGTGGCATAACGTGTTCCGTCAGGTAAAGGAGGAGAGTTTGTAAGTCCACAATCTCTCAGCTACATTAAGACTTGAGGATAAAAGCTGACATTGCCACTGGACTGTTTGAGAAGTTTCTTGGTTCTAACCATCCCCAAATGGAGCCCAAAATGAATGCCAGCACTGAAACCAAATTAGGAGGAGAAATATCAGAAAAGTAATTCCATCCCACAATGAAGAAACATCTTCAAAGAAGACATCATTATAAAAACACCACAAAAGTATTTTCCCGTCCATTCCAGACCTCACAGTGACGCTCAGAGAAGAGGCTCCAAGCATGAAACCCTGAATCCCTGCTCGGCCACGGAGAGGTCCCCCGAAAGGGGAGCTTCCAACCCCAGCCCGGGCTAATAACTCCTTCCTTACTCAGGTCGGTCATTTGCAAAGCAATGCCACAGACATTATCTCCTTGGATCCACCCAAGAAACCTGGCAGCCACACAAGGCAGATAGTGTTGCCTCCCACCCAACGGGATTTGTTTTGTTTTTTTTTTAATAGGGAAATGAAAGGAAACTCAGAGAACTATGATCTCATTTGAGCCTGGGTTCTAGGTCCCAGAATACAGCGTCTCTTGCTGCAAAGCAATCCTCCTAATTGAGAGGAAAAGAAACAGAATGGTCTATATATATCTGTAATAGATATTGGCTGAACTGAACTGAATTAGGGTGGGGTTAGGCAGGGAGCAGTGAGAACCAGGCATCTTCAGGCACTGGGGTTGGGGGCAGAGAGGAAACAATCATTACAAAGAGAAAGAAGAAGCCAGGGAGTTTACCTTAAATCTCTTCTCTTGGTGAACTCTGCAGGTGGGATAGTCCAAGGCAGGCACTGAGGGAGGCATTCCAGAACTTCTGGGGAGAAATCAGAGAAATCCACACCATACTCCATCAAGATGCCCTCCGTTTCAGGTTCGATCTCACCAGCCTGGCCCAGGCTCTTAGCCAGATGCCTATGGACAGGATACAAGGGAAACATGGGTCATCAGGCAGCAAACGAGGACCACGTGAGCTAGGCTCATCCTCCTTTTCTAGATGTGGAATAAAACATGCCAAGTCCCCTCACGATCCAGTCATTCTCAACAGAACCAAGGTCACCAAAGGTCTGGCCCTCACCCAAGGGATTCAAAGCCCATCCCAGGATGTGAACCTGTGCTTATTCTAAGAGGTAGACTCCCAGAGCATCTCATTTGAGGAGCCTGAGACCCAGGAAAGGGAAGGGCTCAAGGTCACAGAGTAAGAGAATTAAAAACCACATCTCCTGCCTCTCAACCTGATGCTCTTTCCACTTCTTCATTCTAGGGCAGAGGTATTAACTGAGAGTCTGAGAACTTGGATTAAAAAAAATTTTTTTTCTAATATATCTGGCTTCCTTTGTATCCTATCGATTTTATCTTATACATTTAAAAGCATTCTTCTGAGGACCATGGGCTTCACCTGATGGCCCAAGGGTCCATGACACAAACATCATCTAAGGATAATGTTACTAAGCCGTATTGTTTGAGATCTCTCAACCTGAAAAATGGGCCCAGATCCTTCAACTGGATATAAGATACCCACAGCTGCTTCTCAAGGAAATTTCAAAATAGCTTGTGCTAAAGGCTCTGTGCAAAAATGTCTTTCTCTTCCATGCTCCACACGGCCATGCCACACCTTTGGAAAGGTCCCCGTGCTTCCAGTTGGCTCATCAATAGTAAGTGTAAGAGAGACCAGACCCATGAGCTGGGCCTCTAGATGGGATCTGATGATGATAATATGCAAAACTGATTCCGACAACTGCTGCCATGCAGTCCTGCATCTCCTCTCACGTGACTCCTTGCACTGGATAGCTGTCACCCCCATGACCCATGCTCTCTAGTCACCCAACCTTTGCTCAGGTCTGGGGATTCCTCCTCCCTGGTGAAATACCATCCCATCCTTTAAAACTCAACTTGAATGCCACCATGTCCACGAAGGCAGCTTGACTCTCAAAACCTACTCAGACTTGCCAGAGAACTTGACTTTGTTTACACACGATGTTAAACGTGGTCACCATCTGTGCTGAGTTTTTGTCTCTCCCAACCAGCCACAAAATTTCATCAGAGCAGGGGCTGCACTGTCTTCTATGAACTTTGCTTTTTCACCAGCACCCTTCACAGTGCTCATAACTTCACCCTGCTCATAACAGGTTCTGAATAAATTGCTATTTTTGCCCAGAATGATGTCTAGTCCCAAACACCACACTTCACCTTCCCCCACATCTTGTAAGTGGGGAGCTTGAAAGAAAATTTAAATGTGGGATTTTATGTTTCTTTCTATTAAATTTAATCTTATCAGATTCAGTCCCTCATTGTAGCTTGTCAAGATTACTCGGAATACAAATTCTGTTCTCCAGCATCTTGGCCAAACCCACCAGAATGCCCCCAAATACTGCTCAGAAGATGCTTTATCATCGCTTTCCCTCTTTCTTCCATTGTTTCAGCCTCTTTTCCAGTCAGGTTCCTTGGAGGAAGCAGCTTTCCCTAGACCACCCACCTCTGCCCTCAGGCAAAATTAAAACCCAGCCATTTTTGCCAACCAAAGAAATCCAGCTTTCTTTGGCAAATTGGGAGAGATAGCCAAGGAGCTTGAATAAATGAAACCTTCACAGAGAAAACAAAGGAAAACCAAACCCAAACCCTTATACTCTTTGTCAGAGGACTGGAACCTGTAAGAGTTAAGACTTTTCCCATGATTTCTATTAATCTACCTAGCATTCACATTGAATCATCAAATTTACATTGAGTAACTGTCAAAAGAAATATAATTTCCCATTAGGAAACCTTGGATCAGCACACTTTTTCTTGGTGAAGCTCTGTAAAGGCTTTGTAAAGGCTCTGTCATTTTAAGCCTGATCTTCATTAATCCAAGCTGGCAGTCTCTGCTCTGCCCTCCAGCTCCCAAATGGAGGAGCATTCTCATTCTGCTTTTCACAGTGAGTCCCTTACATTCTTCTTGGATAACTGACAACCCTGGCTCCTTTTCATGTTTTATCACACCCTTCCAAGCTCATTCGGGTGAGGGGGAAGAGGTCCTTTGCTTAGACAAATGAGTTTTGCTTCTAGCAGGCCCTCCTACAGAATCTCTATCTAGAACCTGGGCAAAGCACAGAAAGGATTTCCAAGTCCAGTGAGCGGCTTCTTCGTCAGTGCTGCATGCTAGGACAAAGAAAGACTCTGCACACCCTTCTTCACACACAAAGTACACACAAAATCTCCGTGGTTCCTTCATGGTATCTGTCTCACAAACAGTCAGGCCTTTAGCAGCAGGGTCTTGTTCCTGGCACTAATTCACTAGGAAGATCCCATGCCTTATAAACAGCACCTAATGTTCTAGTTTCTCTATTCAACAGGTCAATGGCTCAAGCAATCAATCAGTCAATTATCTATATGGAATCTACTATGGGCCAAGCAGAGGCAAACATGCAGCAGTGCCTCCCCTCAAGAAGCTTACATTCTATCAGGGGAAACCACATATTTGAAGATCACCATATACCAAAAACACAAAAAAGCACAAGGACATGAGGCTTTGGCTTCTCTGGGAATTGCCTTCATGAAGACTACAACCCACCTGCAACTTCGTACACAGCCTTCTACTTAGAAGGGGGATAAAACTTGCAAGTTCTCTATGAAGGCTGCAAAGGGACAGGGGAGAGCAGGGCTTGAAATCTCTGATAAAGATGAGGAATTGTGATACAATAACGTGATGTGTGTATGAAAATCTGAAATAGAAGTTGTGAAGGCTCCAGAAAAGAGTTTTCTTCAGTCCATGGGCTAAATAAATGATTCAACAGCTACATCTCCACGACTTGCTGGGTTACTGAGAACCAAGCCAGCATACCAGGAAAGTGCCTTACCATAGGGGAGCATCCAGGATTCCCATTTCTGAGCATCTATCCCCTCTGCATCCCCCAGAGAAGGTGTGGACCTCTCCTAGGGTGAGGCCATCACTCAAAGCAGGAGCTGGAATGTCAGAGTGGGAGGAATTCCTGTCTCCTCACCTTCCAACACCCCGATCATTATATTGCATGAAGCAAGAATCGGACACTGGTAACCTCTACACTACTCTCTTTCTTTTTTCTGTACTAATAGTATTCACATACTAAACCAAAATCATAAAAAACCAAGGAAAACCATATAAATGTCCTCACTTAAACCCACTGCAGGAACACGAAGATCCCGGCCTGGCTCCCAGCCTCCCTCTGTGGTGCTGAGGTTGTTCAAGGCTTCAGGGCAGTGGCAGCAGCTGGGAAGCTTGACCATCCATCCCCAGACCTATCCAGGGGCCAAGCACTGAGAGGCACACCAACAGGTCATTCCGGAGGCCAGGATTCCAATGCATCTACCTGGTTTCTAAGGATTCCTGCCCTCAGCCACAAACCCCCCCCCCCCCCCCCCGATTCAGCTCCAGAAGGAAATGTCTCCTTCTCTGAACTACACGAGGAATGTCTGCCCTTGGCTCAAGGTTTCCTGCTGGCTGAGCCTGCTTAGAAATGTCTATAGCTGATTCGGTGCAGTCCAGCTCAGTATTCTACCTAACCAAGATTGCAATCCTGAGTTCCAAAAGATACCTGCCATCAGGGTAGCAGGTCCCCTGACTGATCCCTCAGCTCTCTTTCCTTCCTCTCTCGTAGACTAGCCATCAAATGAAGAGAAGTCTTTTCCTGGGCCCAGGAAAGCACTACTTAAATAACCAAAGGAAAGGTCAGGAAATCAAAAAGATCTCATCAGCCTACACAATTTGGCACTGTGGTCAGAGCACCACACTTGGGATTCGAGAGGGTTCAGATCTGAAATCTCAGCTTGGACACTAATCCTATGACTTACAGTCACCAAAACTCTGAGAACCTCCTTTTCATTTGTAAAGTGGGGATCATAACAGTCACACTACCTAGCTCACAAGACTGTTGTGAGGAATTGCTTTATAAACTTGTTTTATGGGAACATGATTTATCATCATTAGCTCACAAACTTCCTAAAATAGCTAGACTAGGTAACATGCCCTTGGGCAGACCCTGTCATGATTCCCCCAATATCTGAGAATAAAGTGTTCTGACCTGACCCAAGAAGATAATGAAATCTTTATTCCCAGAACAGCACACCAGGAGATCTGGGTCAGGCACTCTAGGCAAACTGAGAAAGGACTTTTCTTCTCTCATCTCCCTTATCCTTCACAACAAGCAGATGGCCTAGTCTCTTTTTCTAGTTTTTTCTTTTTTTAGTTGTATGCCCAATTCATTGATCTCCTCTTTTTCTATTTTATTTATGTAAGCATTTAGAGATATAAAACTTCTCCTAAGAACTGCTTTTGCTGCATTTCTAAGTTTTGGTATGTTGTCTCATTATTGTCACTCTCTTGAATGAAATTATTGATTGTTTCTATGATTTGTTCTTTGACCCAATCATTTTTTAGGATTATTTAGTTTCCAATTATTTTTTAGTCTATCTTTCCATGGCCCTTTGTTACATATAATTTTTATTGCATCATGATCTGAAAAGGATGCATTTAATATTTCTGCCTTTCTGCATTGGATTGTGAGGTTTTTATGGCCTAGTACATGGTCAATTTTTGTGTGTGTGCCATGTACCACTGAGACAAAAGTATATTCCTTTCTATCCCCATTCAGTTTTCTCCACAGGTCTATCATACCTAACTTTTCTAATGTTCTATTCACCTCCTTAACTTCTTTCTTGTTTATTTTGTGGTTAGATTTATCTAGTTCAGAGAGGGGGAGGTTGAGGTCCCCCACTAGTATAGTTTTGCTATCTATTTCTTCCTGTAACTCCCTGAACTTCTCCTCTAAGAATTTGGATGCTATACCATTTGGTGCATATATGTTTAGTAATGGTATTACTTCACTGTCTATGGTGCCTTTTAGCAGGATGTAGTTTCCTTCCTTATCTCTTTTGATAAGATCTATTTTTGCGTTTGCTTTGTCTGAGATCAGGATTGCTACCCCTGCTTTTTTTACTTCAGCTGAAGCATAATATATTTTGCTCCAGCTTGTTACCTTTACCCTGTATGTGTCACTCTTTTTCAAATGTGTTTCCTGTAAACAACATATTGTAGGATTATGGTTTTTAATCCACTCTGTTATAAACTTCCATTTTATGGGAGAGTTCATCCCATTCACATTCCCGGTTATGATTACTATCTGTGTATTTTTCTCCATCCCTTTTCCCCTGTTTATGCTTTTCTTTCTCCTTTCCCCCCCTCACTAGTGTTCTGCTTTTGACCACCTCTTGCTTCAGTCCCACCTCTTTTCTATTATCCCTTTCCCTTTTCTTCCCCTTTACCCTTACTGCTTCTTCCCTCCCTTCTATCCCCCCTCCCTTTTCTTTCCCCTTTCCCCTCCTACTACCTATAGTACAAGTTAGATTTCTATACCTCACTGGTTATGTCATTCCCTTCTTGAGCCAAATCTGATGAGAGTAAGGTGCAAACAATGCTCATCCCCCTCCCTTCCTTACCTCGGCTCTAATAGGTTTTTGTGTCTTTTCCTGTAATATAATTTACCCTTGTCTGCCTCCTCCTTTCTCAGTACATTTTCTTAGCTCAGACTAATCCACTTACTTGGATCCATTTAACCCACTTGATTAAATTTTTTTTTCTCATTACATCAAAGTCAACTTATATCCACCCCCTTTACGTACACTCCTTTAACATAGTATAATAACAATACAGTTCTCAAGAGTTGCAAGTGTCATCTTCCCTTTTAGGAATGTAAACATTTCGCCCTTATAAACAACATATTGTATCTTTCTGTCCCATTTGCCTTTTTATGTCTCTCTTGAATCTCATACTTGAAGATCAAATTTTTTGTTGAGCTCTGGTCTTTTTATCAGGAACATTTGGAAGTCCCCTATTTCGTTGAATATCCATCTCCTTCCCTGAAAAATCACGCTCATTTTCGCTGGGTAGTTAATCCTTGGCTGCATTCCAAGCTCCTTTGCCTTACGGAATATCATGTTCCATGCCCTACGGTCTTTTAATGTAGAGGCTGCAAGGTCCTGTGTAATCCTGACTGTGGTTCTATGATATTTAAATTGTTTCTTTCTGGCTGCTTACAGTAATTTCTCTTTTATCTGGTAATTTTGGAATATAGCTATTATATTCCTTTGGCGTTTTCAATTTGGGATCTCTTTCAGGCGGGGTGCGATGGATTCTTTCTATAGTTATTTTACCTTCAGGTTCTAGGACTTCAGGGTTTTCCTTTATGATTTCCTGAAGGATACTGTCCACGCTCTTTTTTCATCATGACTTTCAGGTAGGCCTATAATTTTTAAATTGTCTCTCCTGGATCGATTTTCCAGGTCAGCTGTTTTACCCATGAGGTATTTTACGTTCTCATCTATTTTTTTATTTTTTTGTTTCTGTTTGACTGATTCTTGCTCTCTCATAGAGTCAATAGTTTCCATTTGTTCAATTCTAGTTTGTAACATACTGTTTTTTTCTGTTAGATTTTGTACTTTCTTCTCCAATTGGTCAATTTCATTTTTAAGGGATTTATTTTCTTCATTGTACAATTAGCCAATTGTGCTTTTAAAGGACTCCTCTACCTCTCTCATTTGACTTTTAAAATCCTTCTTGAGTTCTTCTAAGAAGCCTTTTTGGGCTTCTGACCAGCTCATATTCCCTTTTGATGTTGCAGATGTGCGTTTGATGACAGTGTTGTCCTCTTCAGAATTTCTGTCTTGATCTTCACTCTTCTCATAATAGGAATCTATAGTATGTTTCTTTTTACTCATGGTGCTTCTTTATTCCCTGGCCTTTAAAGAGATTAAGCTCTCCTGCTGGGGAGCAGAGGGCACCGACCCAAGCCCCTTGTGTTGGAAGCCTAGGTCTTGGTCACTGGCTTTGTGTGCTGGGGCCTCTTAGGTTGGCAATTGGAGGCTGTAGGTTTCTGGCAGCTTATCTGGTGTTGGGCTGGAATCAGCAAGGCTGGGACTTTCAGGTAAATCTAGGTTGCCTGCTTTTCCTTTCCTTTAGCTTTCTTCAGCTCTTTTTAGATGGGTGCTGCAGGGTGTTTATCTGCCTGGGGCCCCCTGCAGTGCTGCCTCCCTTATTTCTGTTGAGGTACTGGGAGACTTTTTTGCTGCAGAATGCCGAGGCACCTGGTGGTTTTCTGAGCTGGTTTCCACGGGTTCCTCCGCCCTCACTGAGGCACTCGGAGGTCCAGCTGTTGGTGTTTGCCTGCTCAACCACCTGGGCTTCGGGATCTCCTCCTGGTTGGCAGTTGGAGGCTGTAGGGTTCTGACAGCTTACCTGGTGTTGGGCTGGAATCAACAAGGCTGGAACTTTCTGGCACCTCTAAGTTGCTTTCTTCATCTCCTTTCAGACAAATGCTGCAGGGTGCTTATCCACCTGGGGCCCTCTGTAGTGACGCTTCCCTTATTTTTGCTGAGGCACTGGGAGACCCATTTGCTGCAGAATGCCGAGGCACCAGAATCTCCTCCTGGTGTGCTAAAGTGGGCCTTTCCACTAGCTGGCTGGGTGACTCCCGGTTCCGTACTGCTCCCCTTCCCCCAGGCCCCCAGAGGGGCCTTTCCCGTTAATCCCTGTAGCTCCCTGGGCTCCTGCACTGCTGCACCCCGTCTTTCTTCCGGTTCAGCTGTTCCAGGGTTTTTTCTGGGGTGACATTTTCTGGGTTTTCAGAGGTTGACGGGAAAGGTGAGAGCGACGACCTTTTCACTCCGCCATCTTGGCTCCAGATGGCCTAGTCTCCCACTTTGCTGAGAAGACACAATCTCACCTACTCTGAGTTCTCTTAAACAACCCCCTTTTCCTTTTCCATTCCTCAGAACTTCTCAGCATCCTCTTCCCTCTGCTCACACAGTAAAGGAGATGTTCTGTTCCTATTAATGAGTTAGGATTCTCCCTGATCCTTGTTCCCATTCCCTGAAGAGAAAGTAGCAGTAGAGGCGGCTGGAGAGGAGGGAGGGAAGTAAAACAGGGCCTTTCCTGAAACAAGTGTTCTGGGAGGGGCAGTCACAGGCCAGCAGGAGCGTGGGATGCACAGGCAGAAATTCCTCCAGGGCTTGACCTCTGATGAGGGTACTAGGCAGCTGGAGGAGGAGGTAGGGGGCAGGAGAACAGGCCGCTGCTGATCAGAGGTGATTCCTCACCCCTCCAACTGGATCCTCTTGTCCTGTGACTTCAGAAACATCAGACTCTCTATCCCTTCACTAAACGCTCTATTGCTGGCTTCTCTCCTTCCAATCTTTATAATGGGAGTATTCCCAACGGGTCATCTTTTCTTTCTCTCTTCACTCTCTCCCATGGCAATCTCATCCATTCCCATGATTTCAAAGACCCTCCCTATTATGATAATTCTCTCTATAAATATTTCTGGTATCAGTCCCTCTTCTGAGGTCCACTCAGGATCCTCAATTGCCTTCACAGTTTCACCTTTATATTCCATCAGCACTTCAAGCTCAAATGATAGTCTAAAATGAAGCTCTTTCTCTTTCCCCTTAAATTTGCTCTTTCTTCTAAGCTCAATACTCTGGTGCCTTAGGTCTCTTTGGTGGAAGTGATTTTGAATACTTTCTTCTACCTCACCTCTTACACATAATTGGGGGCCAAATTCCAATGAGTCCTCACAATACCTCCATCTGGCTCAGGCTCTCTGTTTCCACTGTCATCACTTCAAAATAGGCCCTCCTTACCATGACCATGGTCATAGACTATGGCAATAACCTTCTAAGAAGTCTTCCCATCCCCACTTTCTCCCCCATTCAATCCATACTTTATATTGCTACCAAAAATAACTTTTCTTATGCCACCAAACTGGTCACGTCTTTCAAGGAGTTCTTCTCTGCAGTATTTTTTATGCTTCTTTTACCAAGCTATTCCTTCTCTTTTCAGAATTTTCTTGCATAACTCACATTTCTTTTCACAGATTTTCCTCTACCACTCTTGGTTTTTAAAATCATTTTTTCTTTTTTTAAATGTCTTTATTTAGCTATTCCAAGAATCCACATTTTTCTCTGAGGCTCTGCTTCTAAGTGTTTTCACACTGTTCTGATCTTGAGCTTCCCTGTCACCATGGCAGCTTTTTATGATCAGGTTCTTTTTTGTCATTTGCTCTTTTTACAGACTACTTCTTGACCTTGATCTTGATGTTAGAGTTGGGCTCTGCTCATGGAGTGGGGAAAGGGGGCTGTTCAGGGACTGACCCAAGCTTCTGCTTATTTTGCACTGCTATTTTTAGAACCAGTTTGGGGGGGGGGAGGTCTGTTAAGTTTTCAGTGCTTTGTATGATCAAGGGAGAGATGTGGTCATTGCTCTTCTGCCTACACTCTGGTATCTGGGTACCCAGGAAGGGCTTATACCCCCTTGTGACCTCAAGTGCTTCCCTCCACCCTGGCACCTTGACCCAGAATAGGTAATGGGCAATGGAATTGTCAAACAGTAACCCTGGTCCCGTGCCCAGTGCCAGTACAGGGGTCCCCAGTTTATTGTTTGTCCTTCATTTTCAAAGAGGACAAAATAACGTCACAAGGTGATGTCTCAACGCATGCCTGAAATGGATTTAAGTGAGGCAGAGCTGCACAAAGCTGTCAGCCTCCCTTCCTCTTCCAGAGTCATCAAAGTCCTGTGGCAAGACAAAAGTCAGGATAAGTGCTGACGGCCTGGGATGCAGCGGATGACCTTGGTGTCTTCAATGTCTGACCAAACTCTAAGCCTTCCACGTTACCCACTCCAGCCACCTTCACAGCCATTGGAACAAACTGTTCTCATCTGCCCATTCCACTAAGAGATGTCTTCATAGGGTAGGTGGAGTAGATGCCCCCATAACTCACTGATACCTTTGTGGTCTGCTGGTTACCCTCAACCTGGGTTAGCCTGTCTGCTGAGACAGTTTTACCGGAGTGTGGTCATTGTGCATGCTATAGCTGTTGGAGCCACAGGTGAGAGTTGAGGGCCAGGTGCACACCAACGGTGGATGAGCAGTCTTGAAAAGGGCTCACACCAGAGGTATTAGTCCTCCTTGAAGACCCATACACCCCTAGCACATAGCAGACACTTAATAAATGCATGATTCCTTCTTTCCAAGGGAGAAAAGTTTCTTTTGAGAATATAACCACTAGTACCAGCAAAGGGTAGTAAATAAGACCATTCACTCAACTACAAGAGGACTTAAACCTGGTTTTAATAATTTACTAATAGATAAAATAAAAGGATGTGGTTATTTTAACCTTGACAATGGGGGCTTCACATGCCAGGAAAGACCTGGGTTAATTACAGACAGAGATGTGCTGGAGCCAGCTTGGACTGACTTCTAAGACCAAGTTGTTAAATTTTCAGTCTGACCATTTACACCGGACAAATCAACAAACACTACAAATCCAAGGAGAGGTGATTTGTTAATTAACTACTCTAGATTTTGAAAAGTAATGGGGAAAATGTTAATAATGCAGATTAATCTTTAATTCCAAAGAGCTGATTGTTGAACATTTACCAGTAAGACACTAGTTACAGAACTCACAGCAGAGTGCATGAAAAATATAGACAGCTCACCAACATTCCTTAGAGACCTATACAGCTAGGTAGGGTTTTCTCTACCCAAGCAATCCAAGCAGCCTCTCCTAGCTGCCCTGAGGGTGTCTCCTTCTCCCCAACAGAGTCCAATCCCCTTCCCGTTTCTAGATAGCGAGAGCTCCCAAAACAGCTGCTGCCACTGCTGTCACCGCCACCTTCCAGGCCCCCAAACAGCCCCCATTCCAATGTTACAGACCTCCATAAGCAACACGAAGGGAGGGGCTGCGTTTCACCAGAGTTGTACATCTGACTCAGTTCCTGCCACAGTACTCTGCATACAGTCCTGACAACAGTCTGTGAGCAAATGATCCACCAAGATAGTATGCCATATATTCTAGGATACAACAACAGAGACAAAAAACATCATCCTACAAATTAAGAGAAATCCTAAAACTGCCCAAAGATGCCCATTTTTGTTCATTCTACCCAGTCCAAAATCTAACTATGTGAAGAGTTTAATTCTCCCCTTTATAATACAGCTTATAATGAGAATCAGGGTGATTAGGGTCTAAGCTGACAAAGACAACTAAAAGTCTCCATAAGAGCCTCCAAGATGAAAGCACTAATTGCTGGAACATCAGGCCGCTGAGGCTTTTTTCATCACACAAAACGTGTTAAATTCTCCCTTCAGGGTCCGTGTTACAGTCAAACAGAAGGCTGCCGTGGTTATCTTTCGGTTCTTTGCCCATGGCCATATTGTTTTTAAATGGGTCTCTGGGATAAGTGACTGGAGTTCGGGCAGAATGGAAACAACTGCTCTGACCCCTAAGCCTTTATTGCAGAGGACAGGGTTCAGGGCAGGCAGGCAATCAGCAGCCATCTAGCTCAAGCCCTTTTTGCATATCATGAACCTGAGACCCAGAAAGGTCACAGAGGTCACTGGAAGCAGAGCTGGGATCCAACCTTGCCTAACTCCTTAACCCAACATTCTTATACCACTCTCCTTGTTAAATCAACAAATCAATAACCATTTATTAAGTACTTACTACGAGCCAGGAACTGTACTAAGACCTGTCCTCAAGGAGCTGACATTCAAATGGAGGAAACAGCATAGAAAATGAAGGAAATAACATAGATAAGTGTATATAAAAGAGGGTAGATAGAGGGCAGTCTTGGGTGGGATGGCACTGGCAGCCGTGGGGCACAAGAATAAACTCCCTGAGGAGGTGCAGCCAGGGATTCAAAGACTCGCAAGTGAGGACAGAGAGCGTTGAGGCATGGCAGACCAACCAGTGCAGAGGCAAGAGACGGGGCAGAGAAAGAGGAAGTGGGCCAGTGAGGCTGGAGCAAAGAATATGCTGAGGTGAACAACTGGTTAGAAGAGTAGAAATATGGGATGGGGATAAGCTGACAAGAATCAGGGCCCCTCAGGGCTCTGGCCTGGCCCTCTTCTCTTCTCCCTCTACGCTGCTTCACTTGCAGACCTCACCAGCTCCCATGGCTTTAATGACCATCTCCAGGCTGACGATTCTCCAGTCGACCTCTCCTGCCCCAACTCCTCTGCCGACCTCCAGCCTCACACCACAGCTGCCTTTCAGACATCGTAAACTGGATAATCAGCAGACGTCCTACACTAACCACGTCCAACCCAGAACTTATTCGAGTTCTCCTAAACCCCGCCCCCGTGTCACCTTCCCTTTTACTATCGAGGGCACCCCCATCCTCCTGGTCCCCCGAGCTCACAACCTAGGGGTCATCCAAGACTCTTCACTCTCTCTCACCACACTCCTGCCATGTCCAATCTAAGGCCAATGCCTGTGATTTCACCTCTGCAGCTTCTCTCAAATCTGCCTCCTCCGACAATGACCCCACCCCGGCGCAGGCCCTCATCACCTCTTGCCTGGATTATTACAGTAGCCTGTGGGTGGGTCTGCCTGTCTCAAGGCTCTCCTCACTCCAGTCCACTCTCCGTTCAGCCTCTAAAGAGACTTTGCTGAAGTATAGGCCTAACCATGTCAGCCCTCTCCCCTACTCAATAAACTCCAGGGGCTCCCGATTGCCTCCAAGATCAAATACAAAATGCTCTGTTGGCATTCAAAGCCCTTCTACTTTTCTAGGATTCTTCCACCCTACTCCCCAACACACATTCTTCAGTCCAGTGACCTCAGCCTCCTGGCTGCTGCACCAAGACCTTGTATCACTCAGCTCTGTGCCTTTTCTCTGGCTGCCCCTCCCCAGGCCTGGAACACTCTCCCTCCTCCACTTCAATGACTGACCTCTCTGGCTGCTTTGAAGTCCCACCTTCTACAAGAAACTTTTCCCAACCCCTCTTAATTCTAGCAGGCACTGAATAAATGTTGACTCACTGACTGACTGAATGTTTTACTCCACTAGGTGAACTCTGTAATCCAGCTATCCTGGCTCAGCTTCTTGAACCATCTGCCGGCCCTGTTCTTCACAGTGGCCGTCCCTTTCACGTCTCCTCTTAGTTTCTCTGCTCCCTTTGAGACTCAGCTCAAATCCCGTCTCCTTCACGAAGCCTCCCGGGCCTCCACGGTTGCTAGTGCCTTCCCCTCTGATCTATAC
Source organism: Vombatus ursinus (assembly GCF_900497805.2). Taxonomy (NCBI): domain Eukaryota; kingdom Metazoa; phylum Chordata; class Mammalia; order Diprotodontia; family Vombatidae; genus Vombatus; species Vombatus ursinus. The sequence continues at coordinate 4,383,492 of NW_020954586.1, read as the reverse complement.
ATATATCACGTCTGTCACTAGTCCCCCAAGCCTGTAATGCTATCTCTCCTCCAAGCTGTCAACCAATAGTCATATGGAAAAATACTCTAAATCACTTATTATTAGAGAAATCCACATTAAAACGACTCTGAAATGTCATTTCATACCCATCAAATTGGCAAAGTTTACAAAAGATGAAAATGACAAATGCTGGATGGGATGTAAGAAAACAAACACACTAACACACTGCTGGCAGAGGGGTGAACTGGTCCAGCCATTCTGGAAAGCAATTTGAAACGATACCCCAGTGATTAAACAGTACACACCCTTTAACCTAGCAAAACTGCTACTAAGTCTATACTCTAAATAAATCAAAGGAAAAGGAAAAGGACTGCTTCATTTGCAAAAAAATATTTGTAGCAGCTCTTTTTATGGTGGCAAAGCATTGGAAACTGAGGGGATGCCCAATAATTGTGGAATGTCTGAACAAGCTACCGTACGTGAACATGATGGAATACTACTGTGCTATAAGAAACGATGAGGGGAGGAGCAGCTAGGTGGCGCAGTGAATAGAGCACCAGCCCTAAAGTCAGGAGGACCTGAGTCAAAATCCGGCCTCAGACCAAACACTTGACACTTAATAGCTGTGTGACCCCGGGCAAGTCACTTAACCCCAATTGCCTAAATAAATAAATAAATACATACATACATACATACATACATACATACATACATAAGAAATGATGAAGGGGATGGCCTCAGAAAAACCCGGGAAGACTTGTATGAATGTATGCAAACTGAAGTGAGCAGAAGCAAGGGAACAATTTGTACAATAACAACAATATTGTGAACAACTCTGAAACACTTAGGAACTCTGATCAAGCCAATGAGCAATCACGATTCCAAAGGACTGACTGACTCACGGAGAAACCTCCCGATAAGAGAACTGATTAAATTAAGAGTACAAAATTAACAAGAGTACACATTACAGCATCTTTCTGGCATTACTAATGCAAAAATTTATTTTACTTGACTATACATATTTGTAACAAGTTTTGTTTTCCTTACTATCTTAATTAGGGGAGGAGTTTACAGGGAGAGACTTTGGAACTGAAAATAAAATAAAACTGAATTTAAAAAATAAATACAAATTGAAAATTAATGGGGGTATTTTACCCAAACCAATTTATATATTCAATGCCATCCCAATTAAATCATCAAAAAAAAAAAGTTTTTACTGAATTAGAAAAAATAATAACAAAATTCATTTGGAAAAACAAAAAGTTAAGAATACCAAAAGAAAAATGAAAAAAGGTGTAAAGGAAGGAGGGTTAGCAGTACCAGATCTTAAACTACATTATAAGGCAGTAATCATCAAAACTATCTGGTACCGGCTAAAAAATAGAAAGGTAGATCAATGGAATAGAGTAGACATACAATTTATAGCAGCAAATAAACACAATAGCCTTATATTTAACAAGTGCAAAGACTTAAGATTTGGGGATAAGAATTCATTATTTGGTAAAAATTGTAGAGAAAACTGGAAAGGGACACTATTTTACCAAGGCAAGGTCAAAATGGATTCATGACCTAGATATAAAGAGAAATTCTACAAGAAATTTTACAGACTTTATGGGTAGGTGAACAAATTATGCATAAATAAGACAGAGAGAGAGACAGCAAAATTAAGTCTAAAATGGATAATTTTTTATATTAAATTAAAAAGTTTTTGTACAAATAGGACAATATAGCCAAGATTAGAAGGAAAGCAGAAAATGGGGGGGGGGGCAGATTATATAGTTTATCAGATAAAGGTCTAATATCTAAAATATAGAAAGAACTTTGTCAGATACATAAGAATAAGAGTCATTCCCCAATTGATAAATGATCAAAGGATATGAACAGGTCATTTTTCAATGAAGAAATCAAACCATTTATAGTCATACTAGAAATGCTCTAAATCACTGTTGACCAGAGAAATACAAATTAAAACATATCATTTTACACCTACCAGATTGGCTAAAATGATAGAAGAGGAAAGTGACAAACGCTGGAGAGGATGTGGAAAAACTGGGACACTAATTCACTGCTGATGGAATTGTGAACTGATCCAAGCATTCTGGAGAACAAGCTGGAATTATGCCCAAAGAGTTATTAAACTACCTACACCCTCTGGCACAGCAATATCACTATTTGGTTTATTTCCAAAGACGATCAGGGGAAAAGAAAAAGAAAATAAATGGAGAAAACAATATGTAAAAAACTAGTTACATATAGGAGAGATAGGGAGTAGATGGAAGGTAATTAGAAAGGGAAAGGTAGTACCAGCTGGCTGGGCCAGAGTCCTGCGAGAGCAGACCTGGAGCCAAGTCCTAAAGGAAACCAGGGAAAACTGAAGTGAAGATGAGGGGGCTAAGAATTTAGATGGAGTGCAAGGTGCAAGTAAGTCAGTGTAGCTGAACTATCAAATGTGCATAGCGAAGTCAAGTGGGATAGCCTTGGAAAGGTAGAAAGAAGCCAAGTTGGGAAGGCTTTTCACTGCCAAAAAGAAAACTTTTTATTTGATTTGAGAGGAAATGGGAAGCTGCTGTACCTCACTGAGGAGTGGTCTGGCATGGTCAGAGCCTTGCTTTTAAAAAATCACATTGGCAGCTAAATGCAGGATGGACTAGGATGAGGAGAGAGGACACCAGTGAGAAGGCTATTTCAGGGGGCCTAAACTAGGTTCATGATGGGATAAATGGTGAGAAAGAGCTATTGTGAAGTAGAAATGACCCAATCTGGCATTTGTAAAGCAAGTGAGAGATGAGACAAGGTGAACCTAGATTGTGAACCTGGGTGACCGAGGCCCTTAACAGTGATGAGGACGTCTGGAAGAGGGCTGGGTTTGGGGAGAGTCAGGAGGGGAGCAATGAGTTTTGTTTTGGATACACCGAGTTTGGTGTGCCTCAGGGACACATCCAGTATGAAATATCTAATAGGCATTCAGTGATGTAGGACTGGAACCCAGGAGCAAATGGGCCCCAGCTGACAGGAAAGGGGGAGATGGTTGCAATGGGTGGTGGAGAGCCAAGAAGGCTTCGAATGCCTGCTATGGAAAATGAGACAGTTGGGCTAGCAATGCTGCTGAGATTAGTTAAGATAAGTGTGTAGTGGCCTCAATCGGCACGGTTTCATGATTTCCACCAGATCCGTTCAACAGGGCGTAAACAGGAGCGAAAGAGGCAGACGGTGAAAAGTAATCTGGGATGGGAGTTAATAAGAGGAGGGATAATTCTAACAGAGAGGAGAGTGGAGGATTGAGCTGATTCACCAAGAGGTTAAAATAAAGAAGGAGTGCAGCCAGTCTGGGTGGGAACAATGGCCAAGGAAAGACGAGAGAGCAAGTTAGAATGAGGACAAAGAGCAGGGATGGGGTCATAAGGCATAAAGAAAAGTAGAATGATAAATGATTGATCTAATAAAGAAATTCCAGAGTTCATGGACAGAGACGTGTGGGCAGTAGCAAGATGAAGCGAGATGACCATTTCTGTGTGGAGACAGAGTACACTGAAAAACCAGGAAGTTGGAGTATTGGAGTAGGCATGAATATGTCTGTGGAAGTTTCCCAGGATTAGGATGCAAGAGAGAGAGGAGAGTGAGGAAGGCAAGTGTTCACTGGGGTTTAGAGTGGATGGTGACTCTGGTACCACCAGGGGCCAGAACACTAAGCAGACAGAGGAAGGCAAAAGCAGTAACTGATCCGCCACACACAACAACAGGGAAACTGGGTGCTTTGGGCCAGAGAAAGAAGGAAAGAACAGAAAAGGGTCTTCCTTGGTCTTCCAGGAGCTCATATTCTGGCAAGCTTTCCTCTCAGATTCCATTCTGAGTCAAAGGAATCTGGCTATGTTTGCTGAAACTACAACACGGCTCATAAGGACAGAAGGATACTTTGGTTACGGTTTCCAGCTTTGATGGAGAAGTCAAAGCTCCTATTAACAGTAATTAACATTTATTTTACAAGGTTCCAGAGAACATTTTCTATTTAAATAAATGTGCTCCAGACTTTCACTGGAGAGAGATCTGATGTCCACCAAGGCAGAGAGGTTTCTTGAAGAACACAGAAATCTGATGGATCAGCATGGGAGCAGCGACTGCATATGGAACTAGAGACTCCTATTGAACTGGGGCTTGGCCCTCATGCTACTCCAAGGCTACCACCTTCTCCTAGGCTCTGTAGAAGCCACCGAACAGCATTACAACCCACCAACGAGCTCATTCACAGGCATATGTCTGCCACATGGAAAAAATGCTTCTTACAGCTCAGTTAGGTTTCAGTTTAAACTCACTGGGTTTCTTCTAAACAAAGCTTTCCTTTGCATGGGCTAAAGGTCACATTACCCGGTTTCCACACTGTCCTCAGGCCTTTCTGCTTCGGGGCAGAGAGAAGCACAGAAGGTTAGCAGAGCACCGTCTCTCAGCAGGGACGTAGAGGAGGAGGAAGAAAGCATCTTTCAGAACTCCGACATGCTTTCCTTTGGGTGCTCTGTGGCTGTTCATCCCAAAGGAACTTGCAGACTAAGACCTGAACCCTCAGAAGTAAAATCCATGAAACTGATGGAAATCCCCCATCTGGATCACAGCACTTGCCTCATCACGAGCAAGGGCCTAGAATACCAATGCCTTGTATTCTGAGATGTTTGCTCTCCACATCTGCACGGCTGGTGTTAGAGGGGAGAGGGGCAGGGACAAAGCAGTCACTCACAGCTGCCCATCCCTTTAGATCTGTTAACCCTCTGTACTGCAAGGGCTGTACCAACCGTGTACTGAGCTGGCTTACTGGACCTTTCCTTGCAACCCACTTCATCCAGGCATGTCTTCAAGGAACTCAAGACAGGGAGAAAGAGGAACACTGTTCCTTCCAGAAACAGCCTGCAAAAGTTAGGCAGGCCACTGTGATCTGATTACCCAGATGGTAACTCCTCATTCTATAATGAGCAGCAAGCCTGCACATCCGCAATAGTATTTAACTGAATAAAATAGAAACAACAGACTTAGGACAAAGGAAGCTTTTCTCCTCATAACATCATAAAGTGTTTTAATGTTTCTACAAATATCTCCCTGATTTGTTACCTGACCATGGGAATGGCTGCTGGTCTCACCTGGAAAAGCCTTTCCCAGTCCACTCCTTCAGGCCCACTTCTTTATAGCTGATACAAGATGAGAAACTCACTTTTTGGGCCTGTTCCACGGGATACAGATGTCTGTGACACTGCTGAGGTGACAGCCAAGTGAAAAATGAAGAGGAAGCCCCCGGGGGAGGAAATCCTACAGAGCCGCCTCCCACCCCAACCCGCCCCAGATGGCAAAGTCACCAGGGATGGGCCCTACCTGGAGAAGAGGAAGAAGAAGGGAACTTAGAGTGGCATTTTTTGTCTGTTGGTTTGTTTGTTTTGGAAAAACAAAGGGACTGGCCTTTCTTCGTCCTCTCTCAGATTCTCCTTGGAAAGGATCTGTTTCCCCTAGAAAAGAAACTTTTGGCAAGACCGTTACAGCTACCGCTCATCATCAGGACCCAATACTCCAGAACGTGCTCACTCACAGGGTCAGAAAGCATTTTGTAAACGCACAGAAGAAAGCAGGAGGCAAGTCCCTGACAAACAGATGAAGCCCAACTTCATCCCAACCCAACAACTTCAAAAATAACACGTAAGTTTGGTGGCCGCTTGGAGGGAGAAGAAAGCTGGACGTGCCTTCTTGCTGCTTTGGGTATGGAGATGCGCATTTCAACCCATGTCTGTTGGGATCAAACTGCCGAAGACAGGTACTGTTTTACTCATGGCAAACAGACCAAACAAAATAGTCGTACACAGTCCTTTCAAGCAAAAATAGGTCTAGATCAAAATTTCTTAGTCTTTTTTCTACTGAGGGCCCTTGGGCAGACTGGTGAAGCCTACGGATCCCTTCTCAGGTTTTCATTACAAAGGAAATAAAGTTTGCTGAAAGACAGTGACCAAAGTAATTTTTAAAAACAGTCCATAGATGCCAAAAACAAACCCATAACAACTCGGCGCTAGACAAAAGTATGACATAATTAAGCAGTACTGTCAAACAATGTGGCATGGCATTAGCGCCAAGCTGGCAAATACAGCTCACAGAGCCAGTCGGCCTCGAGCCTCGAGCCTCTCCACTCCAAGGCATCCTCCACTCAGCTTTCCAAATGATCCTCCTAAAGCGCAAGTCCCTCCATGTGACCCTCCACTTCATTCAAGTCCGAAGGCTTCACATAAGCTCCAGGATCATTGGTACTCAGAGCCCTTCCTAATATGCCACCTCCCCAACACCCCCCAGAAAGCCCTTGCTGATCTTCATCGGCCTTCCTGCCCCACATTCTCTCTGGAGCAGTGAGCCCGGCCTCCTGGCTGCTCCTCACACCAAGACCCTCCATCTCCTGACTCCAGGCACGGGCCTGATTGACCTTCATGCCCGGGATGTTCTCACTCCTGAACTCTACCTCTTGCCTGCCCTCTCTTCCTCCAAGTCCCAGCTCAAATCCCACTGCCTCCAGGACACCTTTCCTAATGCCCCTTAATGCTACTGCCTTCCCTCTACTGTTTATCTCCAATTTAGTGTGTGTGCGTGTGTGCGTGCGTGTGCGTGCGTGTGTGTGTGTGTGTGTATGTGTAGATATTGTTTGTGCACAGTTGTCTCCATGTTGTCATTCCCACTGGTCTTTTGCCATTCTCTGTACACCCCCAGGTTCAGCACAGTGCTTGGCACACAGTGGGCACTTAATAAATGCTTTATTATCTGGTCATACTGCATACATGCTGATTTCCACAACTACTGGCAATGCACACAGCATTCTCATTTTGTTGTTGTTAGCTTTAACCAAGAGACGAACTTCTGAGAGGCTCTTAAAGGAAAGCAAGATACTAAAAGACAAGAAATAAGTAAACTGATATTTCAAAATTAAGGCATTACAACAGAGAATGCAGCAAAGACAGAAAATGAGGAAAGGAGTGGCAAGGCAGAGTTTAGAGGCCACAGAACAGGGAGAGTGAGACAGTCCGTTATCTAAGGTGAAAGACGTAAATGTGAGACCAAGAATTCGGGATCTACTATTAGGGGAATGGACCGGATCAAGTGTCCTGCTTCAGCTCTAAAAGTCTGTGGCTCGCACCAGAATATGTTTGAAGCGGAGACTGGAAACAATGACCTTGCCAGTAGAGTTCAAGACAAATGTCCAATACAGAAATGACAGAGCCTGGCCTGTACCCCACCCCCACCCCACCCCCTCCATCCCTTCTATCCCTCTCCAACAGGGTTAAGTTCTCATCAGCCACCAGGGGGCACTGAAAAGCTGTTCTCCAGGAGCCCCGCCCCAGCCCAGCAAACTTTTCCTACTTAACCCAACCCTTGAATTCATGTTTGGTCAGCGACACTGTCATCCCACTATGCCCATCATGGAGAGCAAAATGGTGAAACCCAGTGGCAGGACAGTTACTGCAATGAAAAGCTTTCTCCCCTTAGAGACCTCATTCTTCCAACAAATACCACTTCTCCCCAAGGCTGACATCACCCACCAAGGATAAACAGAGTAAGTTCTCTACCCATTCAAGTTGATGCATTGAAATAAAGGGCGTGCTTAGTGGAGGGAAGTTGTCATGGGAGAAACGAGGGAGAAGCCTTCACTGATCGTGAAGAATCGAAGCCAGAAGACAAGCTCCACCTTCGGTCTCCCCTTGAGTCAGAGTGAGGCCGTGGTCACAAACATGAGAAAAGCAGGAGAGCCACCCAAAAATGGAACACACGTGACAGGCAACATTCGAGCAGAGCCATGTCCTGGCAGGGCACAAGGGCTGAGGTACTGACTCTGACTTGTGACCTAGAGCATGGAAAATGGGGAGATTGCTCATCTCTGGACAAACTATACTAGACAGGGGCATGTTCTTCCTTCTGTCTTACTGAGGGTCAACTGACCGTCCAATCACAACCTCTACTCTTACCTGCTATTATCTTTACTCAGAGAACGCACGGTGGTGAATGTGAGGAAAGCGCTTCAAAATGCACACTCCACATGTTACTGCCTCATGGACCCATGAAATACAGCTTACCACAAACCATACACCTGAGTACCACAGAGTGGTATAAAAAAAAGTTTATTTTTTTAAAACAATCAACGAAAGATGAAAAGGTACAAAAGAGGCACAAAAATATTTATAGGAGCTCTTTCTGTACGAGTAAAGAACTGGAAACTAACTGCTCATCAGCCAACAATTATGGTGCCTGAATGTAATGGAACAACACTGTGATGGAAGAAAAGATGCAGGGCACGGTTTCAGAGAAACCTGGGAAGACTTCTCTGCACTAAAGCAGAAGGAAGGCAGCACAACCAGGAGGACAATTTATTATAGTAACAACATGACTGTAAAAACAAACAAGTTTGAAATGCTTCTGAACTCGGATCATAGCAATGACCAGCCACCAGTCCAGAGCACCCACTCTCCAACATACGTCCCATCTCTTGACAAGAGGCACTAGACTCAAGGTGCAGAGGGAGACAGGGTTGTTTTTTTTAACATGGACAATGCAAATTTTTTTTTTTGCTTCACTAGGCATACTTGTTACAAGGGTTTTGGTTTCTTTCTTTTACAATGAAAAAGGGTTAGATTTCAATGGTGGGGGGGCAGGAGGGAAAGAAGATGGATTTTCATTCATTAGAAAAATTAAAATTTAAAACTATGTGCATTTATGCCAAGTTTCTTCCATTTTACCCACACACACACACACATTGTGCTGCAGACAGGGGTGCACAATGAGTCTAGCTTTGTTTATATATGGGTGCATGGGCCAACCAGAGAGTACCATGAAGGACAAGTAGCACATGAAATTGAGGAAGGAATAGAAAGACAGAGCACAGAGCATAGGTGACGGTACAGAACACCAGCGCTGCCCAAGACAACTTGCTCACAGGAAAAGCGTGCCCAAACACGTGTATACACATGTGCTCTGGTCATGTTCCTTCCTCTCTCTGCCACTACCACCACCATCAAAAACTGACAAAGCCAAATGAGGAAAGCCCAGTTGTCAGAACTCCCCAAAAACACCTCTATGATTCAGCACAGGCTCCCAATGCACTGGGTGCAGCCTGGAGATTAGCAACAGACACCCCAATTGAAAAGGCTACAGGATCCCCCAAGGTTAAGCAGCTTGATCTTGAAAGAAAAAAGCTGCACTGGAAATTCATCATTAATATCACTGAACTCTCATAACTCACTTAGTATGATTTTCATGAATGTTTGGTGAATGAATTAAGGAAGTTTACTTCTCAAGAGAGATTTTTAAACTCCCTTACCCAGAGAAACAGAATTTCATTAGAAAAAAGGCCAACATCCATAATAGTTCACTTTCAATGTTCCTTTCTCAGTAGATAAGGAGGACAAAAAGCAAAGCTGACGTCCTTTTTCCATCAGCCCCCTTCGCCCATTATCTACTTCAAACTCCCATCCAAGAAGGTTTCCCACCGAGAACTCTGGGTGGAAATAACCTCAGAGAGCCTTTCAAGCTTTCCCATCCAGGCACTGGGGAAGGCTTCCTGACCACACCCTTACCACTCAAACCCTTGTGAAACAGCTACAGCAGAGATGCACAATGGGACCTGTCAAAAGGACAGATAAGAGAGAAGCCTGCACCTCCTGGGCTGCCCCCCTGCCCAGCCCAACAAATTTCCTTTCTCTTTGCCAAGCCCAGTGCTCCTGGGACATCAGGAGAAACCGAAAGGCAGGGTCACCATCAGCTCCTGGCTCGGAGGGCAAGAAAGGGACTGCCCAGAGCAAGCCCATTAAGAGGTGGGCCTGAGCAACAGGACTTGACCTTGGGACGCACGGAGGGAGAGGCCAGAACCGGAGTTTGGACCCCATAAAACAGACGCAAGCCTGGACGGCGCCAAAGGTGCCTACACATCCTGCTTAGTTCCAGGGAGCTAGATGCCCCAAGGGTGACCCACAGCTGGCTCTGGAGGAGCTCAGCACAAGTGCACAGAGTCAGCCTAGCCAAGGGACCCATTCTGCCCGTGCAGACACCTGCGGGAGCAGGGTGCAGTTACAGAGCCAACCCATGCACATGAGACTAGCTGACAAGGGCTCAAAGAGAGCTCCAGTTCCATACAGCCCACACAGCTCAGACACAGATGCCAAGTGCTCAGGTGAAAGCAAAGCGTTCTGAATTTAGGAGAGCCAGCATCAGGCGCGGTGAGCAGAGGCCCTCACCCCACATTTAAGAACTGTGTCACCACGGCCAAGTCACTCAGCGTCTCAAAAATAGCTGATACTAGCTAGCGTGTGCACAGCATGTACGCTGTGCCAGGCGCTGTGTTCAGCACTCTACAATTATTATCTCCTTTGGTCCTCACAACAACCTTGGAAGAGGCAGATGCTGTTATTATCTCTCTCCCTTTTACAGTCGAGGAAACTCAGGCAAACAGAGGTTAAGTGACTTGCCTAGGTTTCACAGTTTAGTGTCTGAGGCTGGATTTGAACTAGGTCTTCCTGACTCCAGCTCCAGCCCTCTAGCTGCCTGTTTCCTCAACTGTAAAACAGAGATAAGAATACCAATACCTACCTCAGAGGGTACACTGACAAGGAGTAAATGAGATAATATATAGAAAGTACTGGGCAAACCAGAAAAACGACACAAATGTCAATTATTATTTGTCGTCCAGTCGTTTCAGTCCTGTCTGACTCTTCATGGTCCCACTTGAGGTTTTCTTGGCAGAGATACTGGAGGGGTTTGCCATTTCCTCCTCCAACTCATTTTACAGATAAGGAAACCGAGGCAACAGGGTAAAGTGACTTGGCCACATTCACACAGCTAGTAAGTGTCTGAGGCTACATTTGAACTCGGGTCTTCCTGACTCCAAGCCCAGCACTCTATCCACTGCGCTCCCTGGGTGCCCCACAATTACTAATCTCTGCCAATTTCTGAAAGTTAAGAAAGAACATGAGGTCTGCAGAAGGACAACGAAGAGACGGATCTGAACGGACGAGAGGCTCGGGCTGAGAAATAAAAGCGGGCGAGAAGTTGGACAAAAGCAGGCGTCACATTTGGAAGTCTGGAGAAGCAAGTCCCCGGGCTCCTGGCGCACCGAGAAAGAGAGAACCGCCCGTACACGAGCGGAGGGCAGCGCGACGCAAGCAACATTTCATCAGCCTTGTTCCGCGGCCGAGAGGGAGAAGGCGTCGGCGTGAGAGCCCAGCGGGGCGTCTGCCACTGCGGTAACCCTTGATCCGAGGTCGAGCGGGCGCTGACAAATGCTGAACATCGGCAGCAGGACAGGAACCACTGAGACATTAAGTCAAGCCCTGATTTCAGAGGCCTGCGCACTCCCACTGAAGATTTAACAATCAGCTCTCACAGGCGAGTTCGGGCTTGCTTCGGCACAGCCCTGAATGAAGTGGTGAGGGCCTGAACCACGGTAATGTCAGCAGAATGGAAAGGAGCATTCACGTTGGCAACATGTCAATCATCATCATCATCACCATCATCATCATCATCATCGTCATCATCACCGTCATTGTCACCGTCATCATCATCACCATCATACCATCATCATCACCATCATCACTGTCACCATCATCATCACCACTGTCACCGTCATCATCACCACCACCATCATCATTGTCGTCACCGTCATCATCGTCACCATCATCATCACCACCATCGTCATCGTCACCGTCATCATCATCACCATCATCATCATCATCACAACAGCATCTTCATGAGGCCTGAAGGTCTGCCCAGAACCTTACAGTTCTTCTCTCATTTGTTTGTCACGACAACCCTGGCAGACTGGTGCAATTATTATCTTCATTTGACAGACGACAGAACTGAGACCAAAAAGGCACACAGTGACTGGACCGGGGTCTCGCAGCTACTGCGGCTCTGAAACTGGCTTGATTAGAGCTCTAGTCCTAGAGAGGCCAAGCCCAGCACTCTATTTGCCCCATTCCAATATGCTATGCAAAAGTGGCCCCCTCGTACAATAGCACATTTTCTTCCTATCTCTTCATATGGCAATTAAAAGAAATATTTCACTGGCCCAACAACTGGAAGCAAGGGAAACTAAGTTACTAGCTCCTATATTAAAGAAAGGTATTCACTTGCTGTTATGTTTTTCCTTTTGTGCAATACTCATAAACCATTTTGCTTTCAACAATTAGTAACATGCCTTATATTTTTGTCCTTCTGTCTTTTAAACTTGATATAACTGACAGATGTCTAGACACTGAACTGCAAAGGTCATTCATGAAAGCCACATAAGCCTCACTTAGGTTATTGGGATCTGTTATTTAGACATCTTGTTGTGAGTCACATTTTCCCATTCTCATTTGTTGGGAAAATGAAGACCTGTAAAGCCTTGCTACATGCCCTGCTGTTTCTTCCTTAAGAGTTTCTGAGCCTTTCCATTGTTTGAACTCTTTTATAGAACTTGATGTCTTCTCCAATAGAGTGAAAGCTCAGTGAAAGCAAGGCCTGTGCCATTTTTTTCTATTTGAGTCCCCAGTACTTAGCATAGGGCTTGGTACATAGTAAGTACTTAATAAATGCTTTTCCATTCACTCATTCATCCATTTCTCAAAATGGTGGCCCAAGAATTCAAATAAATGCATGCCCTCAAACATACCACTCTGCCTCTCCATACCTCAGTTTCCTCATCTGTAAAATTAAGAGGTTGGACTAAGTCACCTTCACACCCCCTTCCAAGTCTGACATTTTATGAATCTATGAAACAGAACGCCACACTCCTATCCATGATAGAGTTTTGGTTTTGGTTTTTTTTTTTTGGTAATCATTAAATTGGACATTCTTTAACCAAAAAAAAAAAAAAAAGGCAAGACATTCCAAAAACATACACGCTTTAATTCAAGGCAAAGTAATATCCCCTGAGAATGCCCCTGACTTTCACCATGCCTTGGATCAATTGGTACCACCAAGGGCTTGGTCTAAGTGCATGGTAAAACAGTTTATTTTCAATACACATCTGGAAATGGGAACCATGAACTGACTGAGTGTCAAGGCCAGAATGGGTTTCCCTTCTTTGCAAAGGAAGATCATCTTCATCCTTTGGAGGGTCCAGAGGAAAACGACGCCACAGCAGGTATGTTCAGGTAGCTAAAAGGAACAACAGCCTCCCCATATGCCCTCTTAAAATGGAAGTGGTCCTTCGAATCCAAATAAGTCAAGTTCTCTGGCTGTCCAATAAACAAACGAAGCCCCACCCCCAGCAAACAGTAGGTCCCCGGTCCCCTAAGCACACATATGATCACCTACCCCACTGCAAAGTGGCTGTGCTCCTCCCAGGCCGCAATCCTGCAGACAAAGAGTGTTCGGGCATAGTCATTAGGCCGAGTCACAAAGTCCGGCGGGCAGTCAGCAAGGGGCACATAAACCCTAGGGACTCGGTGATCAGAGGGTGAAAACAAGGCACATTTTCTGAACAGCTCACTGTTCTTATCGGCCAGTAGCTTGATGAATCCAGTGGCTGCCCGAGAGTGCTTTTTCTCCAAGATATAAACCACCTGAAATGATAAAAAGCTGGAGTTACCTATGTGTCACACCAGGAGAAATCAGGGGAGGCAGAAGAGAGTTTCTAAGAGCAGTCCCTGAGTCAGGCTATTTCTCTTGTCCAAAGAGAGCCAATCATCTCACAGACTGGTAATTTGTAATTCTATGTGCCCACGGAATCCCCATTTAAGCACACACAAAAAAAGACTGCATTACACAGAAGTGTCTTCATAAGCTTCGAGAGAAAGGAGCCTAGCACATAATGATGGGATATGAGCTCAGTTACAGCCCCCATCAATGTCCCCCTCTCAGATTTTCAGGCTTCCTTATGGTCACTGCCAGCAGTGACGTCTTCAGCCATTTTGACCTGTTTTCTTTAATAAGGGAATCTTTTTTTTTATTTAAACCACAACATACTTCCTGTTGCATAAGATAGAGGAGAAAACCACATTCCCTGAGACCTGGAGGCAGCCAGGCAGAAACAGCAATCAATCAACATGCACTGATCTAGGTGCTGGAGACACAGCTGAGCAAAGTCAGGCCCTGCCCTCAAGGAGCTTCCACTCAAATGAGAGCCAGCTGGCTGGCATACCATGGCATGCACACCAGGACAATCTTCCTAGAAGGACAAGCACTCCCTGGAAAATCACATTCTTCACTGACATCCCAGAAAAAGTCAATGCCATTTGTCTCATTGAGCCAGAGGAGGCGGCTCCATGGGCACAAGCCTGCTGGTCACCTGGGGCATCTGGGACCCTCAGGGGACGCCACAAGCCCAGAACACAAGGGACAAACCAAGGCTTCCTGCCCAGAGGGGGACGGCTTGTTACCTTGGCAGATCTTTGCAGCAAGCTGTCAGGGCAAAGTCTCGGGTCTTGGGGCTTGGGGAGGTTTCCCTGGGGTGCGCTCTGTGCGTCAGCATTCTCATTTCCTAGATGACCAGAATACATCAATGAGTCAAGGATTTCCAGGATCCAATCAAGCTATACCTCAGGATATAATTCTTAAAGATTCAGGATATTAGGAGATTAAAGAACTTTGCTGTGATTACAGAGGCATGATGCGCTAAATGCAGGATCTGATTCCAGGTCCTCCTGACAACAAGTCTGGCCCTTTATTTACTAGGAAACATTTTCCATTCATAATAAAAAGAGAATTCTACTGACACATTATGCAGAAAGAATCACAGCTTCCTAAGAGTTTGTGAAATTCTTGGTAAGGCACAAAGCATGTTGTCACCGTCACCACCGTTTTCGTATCCCCCTCCTCTAGCACAAGGCCTGAATACAATAGTATACTGTCTGGGCAGGTGCCATAAAGAAAGGGGGGGCGTGCCCCCCAGGATCCCGGGGCCTTGCCATCTATTCCACCCCCCTAAGCCCTTAGAATGTCCTGGCCTTTCTGATCACCTGCAGGTGAACTTTATAAAATGCACTGTCTCTCCCTGTTAGAAAGTAAGCTTTGTGAAGGCAGGACCAGGTTTCTCTTCTGCATTCATATAGCCAAGCACTTAGTACAATGTTTGGAATATAGCCAGAGCTAAATAAATGCTTTGTCTGTCAGTCAGACATGAAATACTTTCATCATAATTTCCCGGTGCAAAAGGGAGTTCAAAACTTGTAATTCCAATTTGACACAAGGAAATTGAGGTTCTAAGAGCCTGCGTGACTCAGCCATGATTTAAATGATGGACCTGGCCTTCCATCTTGCCCATTCTATATGCACTACGTGATCACAAAGAGTAGGTGAATGAATGAAACATCTTGTATGTCATATCCAGTCTAACCTCATCATTTGACAGATGAGAAAACTGAGGTCCAGAAGAAGGTACTTCTGCAAGATAAGTCTTACATCTGCCTGAATTTTCGCTCTGATATCCAGCCTTCAGCCCAATTTGCTTTGCTTGTTTCACGTGACTCATTTGCTAAGTGTCATACAACAACCCAGAGGACGACAGAGGCTGAATGAAGCTAAATCACTTGCATGTCAAAATGGCCTAGAACTAGATGTTATTTAATACTGCCCCAAGCCCCAATGTAGAAAAGAGATAGGTTAATTTATTGTGCACATCTGCTGAAATACAACAAAATCAAAATAAACTCTAACTTTTAAAAGGCCCAGCCATAATAAACAAAATGGTGGAAAATGGATTATACTTATTAAATTTTAAAAAACCAACCCTGAAGTTCCTGGCTTTTCTTAGTTATATTATATAAAGAGTAAAGTACTTAAATTCCTTTAATGTTTAATTTCCTTTATAAAAAAAAAACACTTATAAAATGCACATTCACCCAAGAAACTGAAACCACATCTCTCCAGTAAAGACACATGTAGGCATTGTACCAGGAGTATTAAAAATCCTCATGAAAAAGTAGCAAGCTAAACATTTTTCAACATTCAATATTTTATATTTTTGTTTGTTATTCTAGCTCCCCCAGCCCCCAACCTCCAAATCCTAGCCTTAACCAAACAAAATGGAGTTTCCAGGTGCAAAAGCAAATACATATGGGCTAACCCCCCAAAACCAGACAACTGGGGGGTGCCTTGTACTCATTATCATTTTTAAATGGCATGGGCCAAAATAAATAAATAAATCCTTTTTGGGACTGGCCCCTTCTTAGTGAAGGCTCAGCTGGAAGCCAACTTTTACCATTCTGGGCGTACTCTGGAAACACTGACATGGGTTGAACTGAATGGGACTGAAGAATGATCAGCTGTTTGTTTTTCCATCTGTGTTGAAATCATCTACCTACCAGCGTGTCCACTTAGAGCAGAGTTCTCATTGTTCTGCAGAAACAAAGTTTTCCAAAGACTCTGTCACCCCAGCCATAAGTTAAAAAGGAAAACCGTCACATAAAGTTCACTTTTCATTTCAGGCTATGGTCTAAGTTTCCAAGGCCTTTGTTTCCCAGAAAGAATCCAAGAAGAGGATGTTCGAGGGTCGAGATAAGAGGCCACACAAGATGCCCCCTCCAAATGGTGCCCTCAGAACAGCGCAAGTCGAAGAGGAGGAATTAAGGAAGTACCATATAAACGCTGGCTATAGTAATTATTATTATTATGACTCTTTCTTCTACATCATCCTGCCTCTCAATAGGGCTACCAAAGCATCTACCTCCTAGGGTTGTTGGGGGGATCACATGAGGGAGTATTTGTAAAGCTCCTTGCACACTGCCTGGCACATGGGAGACAAGACACAAATGGCGGCTAGCATTGGCAGCATCGGGAAAGCTAAGCAACGCTCTGGGGGGAACTTCAGGAACAAAGACCACGTGCTTTGGATGGGTTGTTGCCCTTTTCCAAGGCCTGTCCACTCTACCCTTGTGATTCCCCTGCCACCCTTCCCCCAAACAGACCCTCATTACGCCATCGCCAACAAGCAGACACATGTTGGAAGGATATATCTGCAAGTCTCCAGAGAGGAGAAAAACATTATCTCCCAAGCCAGTCCATTACACTGGTGGATAACTCTAACTGTGAAAAAGTCTTTCTTTAATTTAAACTAACGGGCAGCTAGGTGGCACAGTGGGTAGAGTGCCAGGCCTAGAGTGAGGAAGATTCTTCTTTCCAACTTAAAATCCAGCCTCAGACACTTACAGCTGTGTGACCTCGGCCAAGTCATTTCACCCTATTTGCCTCAGTTTCCTCATCAATAAAATGAGTAAAAAGGAAATGGCAAACCACTCCAGTGTCTTTGCCAAGAAAACCCTAAATGGGTCATGAAGAGTCAGATGCAACTGAAAACAAATGAACAACAACAAAATTTCTATAAACAGTTTTGTGTGTACGTGTGTGTTATATGTGTTCATGTATGTGCATCTCCCAGGTATATTATTCATTCTGTAGTAATTTTAAAAGGAATTTCTCTTTCTATCTTTTCCTGCTGAGTTGTATTAAAATTTAACAGAAATGCTAATGATTTCGATGGATTTTGGATACCACAAGTTTGTCGAAGTCCTTGTTTCCATTCGTTTTCAGTTGGTCCTTTGGAGTTCTTTAAGTACCATCATATCATCTACAAAAGTGACCATTCTTTTCCTCCATTCATTTCCTTTTCTTGTCCCATCGCTCTGGCCAGCATTTCTAATACTGTGTCAAACAGAAGTGGTGACAACAGACATCTTGTTTTGCCCCTGATTTATTGGAAACAACTTATCTCTGTTACAAGAGGAGTTCTTGGTTTTAGCTATATACCATTCATCATCTTATGGAAAGATTCATTTATTCCTCTGCTTTCAGAGGTTTTGACAGAAATGAGTATTGTATTTTGTCAAAAGCTTTTTTCTCCATTTATTGATGTAATCCTATGATTTCTGTTGACTTTGTTCCTAATATGGCTAATTAAGTTTATTGTTTTCCTAACACTAAACCAACCCTAAATCCCTATTATAAATCCGATCTGGCCATCGAGCATAGGAAATAAATAATGGTATTTTAGCTTCTTTGTTAACATGTTACTTAAAATGTTTGTATCTAGGTTCATTAAGGATATTGACGTATAGTTTTCTTTTTGTTTTGATCTTTCCTGGTTTATGTATCAACACCATATCTGTGTGAGAAGGAATTGTAAACAATTTCTATAATGCTGCAGTTATTTGTTCTCTAAATGCCTGATAGAATTCATTTGTGAATCCATCTGGTCCTGCAGTTTCTTCTTCCCAAGTTAATCTGGAGCTTGTTCATTTTTCCCCCGAGAATTGGCCAGAAGAGACACTAGTAAGGACGACAGTGCAGCGAGCATCCTGCTTCCCGCGTGCCCGAAGGTCCGGGGGAACATGGCAGTAAATGAAGCGTTGTGGGCTGAGGGTGTTTTTGCCAGTGAGCGCCAGCGGCAGGCTGGTCTTCCAAAAAGGAAAGGGAAAGGTCGGAGAAGGGCTTGTCTGTGCACCAGGCTACCCGGGAGAATGGAGTCTTCACTGGGAGGGGGAAAAAAAAGCAAATAGACTGGAAGAAATCCTTCAAAGAGCAAACAAAGCAGAAAAGGGCTCTGTCCTGAGCATCAGCAACAGGCTACAGGCTCGTGTAATGGGAGGTAGAAAAAGGAATTATTGAACATCTGGAACAATGACGATGACGATGAGGAAGAAGAGGAGGAGGAGGATGGCCAGCATTTCAATCACACTTGAAGCTTTGGAAGAGCTTTTCATGTTGTTACTTCATTTGATCCTCAAAACAACCCAAGGAAGTAGGTGCTGTTATTAGCCCCATTTTATAGAGGAAGGGTTAAGTGACTTGTCCAGGGTCATACAGCCAGAATCTGTGACTGAGGCTGGATTCGAACTCAAGTCTTCCTGACTCCAACTCCAGTAGTCAATATCTGCTGTGCCACTCCAGTTCCACGAACACAACTGTACCCTCTGACAAGGAAACGGGTATCTGTGCTCAAAGGACTGGCATGGACCCGGAGATGCCACAGGAATGCCGGCATCTTGTCCAGCTCTGACCTCTCTTGAATGCTGGTCAGTCACCTTCTCTTGGCCCTCCATTAAATCCCCCTCTTCCTGCATGTCCTCAGATGGCTCTCCAACCCCACCTGTTCCTGGTGCAGACACCACTACCCTGCTCATCACACAAGCTCACAGCTCAGAATGGTCGGGATTCAAGGAGGATCCTCCAGTGAGAGGTATCCCCTCATTTGTCACATAATGGACTGAGACCCTGACTCTCTCAATCCCTTCATCAGGTGTCTCTTCCCCTCACCCCCGGCATCCGTCCCTCTCCCTCCACTCCTGGGAATGAGGCACACCTCAGACACATGCATGTGACCATTCCCTTAGGTATTGTACATAAAGTCCCATTCTGTGCTAAAACAGAATGCAACTTAAAGCCGTATCTCCATGCAGAGTTAAAAGAAAAGTAACTGTGTCACCAAATTTCACAAGGCTTTCCTTGCACATGGGTCAATGCATGTGACAGCCAAGATACTGGGCTGGAAGGGAGGGAGAGCCATGGTCCTAGCAAGCACTGGCATGAGAGCCGGTCACTGCCCTGCTCTGGGCCCCACACTGTTCCCTTACCACGTTCAAGTCTCTGGAGCTCCTCTGACAGCGGCCCCTGCTCTGCAGTCTGGCTGCTTGGCCACCTCCTAGGTGCTCCTATGCATTATCATGAAATCTTATTATTGATGATTCCTCATGATTAGATCCCTCGTTAGCATCCCTCTCATTTTCACTCAGCACTCTCTGCTCCAAATCTTCCCCCAACCCAGGAAATGCTTGGCTTATCTAGTGTCTGCTAAATTCCAGGTTAAAAACCAAACAAATAAGTGAAAGAAAAAAGAGAGGGAATACAGACTTGCAGTAAATAACAGCTGCTTTGCCCATGTCAAGCCTGTCACTGGAAGGAGCCTACTAGACACCTTTATGGAGACACATTCCCCTCGGACAGAGCCTCAGAAGGGGCATCCTGGCAGGGTGAACCACCACAGAAAGGCGCCATCTTCCTTTTGGAGCAATAGTGTCTGGACTGTGGGAATAACGGCTTGTTACTTGTTTTCCTTAGCAATATGGCTAGTTCTCAGAGACACTGTGTGCGCTTGAGACTGAATACATGTGGCTGTTCTAGAAAAGGAAACAGGGTGAATTTCAATAGGAACAAGAGAACAGTTGGGACACCAGGTGATCGGCAGAAAGTTTCCCCATAGCTTCAACCCTGGAGGAAGGAGGCACAGACGGGAGAGATGAATGCCGTGGGGACCAGAGGATGAAATGCTGGGGTTGCAGGAGATGGTGATGGTCTGAAAAATCAGAAGCACTGACATAGTGGGCCAGGGATCCTGCTGTGAGGCCCGCTGGCACACGAACCTGGAGTCTTCATGGTCAAGTCTCTAAGGACGTGGAGAAATGAGTAACAAGGCTCCAGTGAGCAGACTCAGCTACCAAAAGAGAACTAAAAAAAAAAAAAAAAAGCAGGAGTCACTTTCCACGGAGAAGCAAGATAAAGAGATTATGTCACTGCCTTCCAGGATGTGAAAGCATTACAAAAGGTGGAAAAGAGAGCGGAAAAGGAGAAAAGCAGCAGGAGGAGTCCAACAGAAGGCCTTCCTGCTGGCTTACAAAGGGCACTAGGAGAGAAAATCCAACTTCCAAAAAGACTGAACGGCATGACCTCAGAAGGCCCAGTCTGGAGCCATGACTTCTTCCCACAAATGCAAGATGGGGAAAGACTGTCTTAGACATAAGTACAGCCATAAAAAAAGATACAGATGTAGATACATAGGCCACAGTGGGCCACAAAGTAAATCTGAGTAGAAAGAGCTCTGGATTTTGAATCAGAAAAGCTGGGCTCCGGTCCTAGCTCTACTACTCAAAAGTCCCATGCCAATGAGCACATCACTTAATTACCTTCAGAGAGTTTTACCACCTATATAAAGGGATGGCAAAACACACACAACTGGTCATGAGCAAAGTCCCTTGTAGGTTTCTCCTATTGGTTCTAATTCTTCCTTACAACATCACTAATGTGAAAATATGTTTAATAGGAATGTATATGTAGAGCCTATATCAGACTGCACGCTGAATGGGGGAGGGTGGTAGGGAGGGAGGGGGAGAAAAATTTTAAACTCAACAGCATATGGAAGCGATTGTTGATAAATCAAAATAAATTAATAAAAAAAAAAGTTTCTTGTAAACCTCAAAGTGCTCTAGAATTGCAAGGTATGACCATGACACCTCTGTCTCCTAAAACCAAACAAAACAAACTCAGTGTTGGATGGTTTAATCCTCCAATCGGGATTTCCACAGTTTCATCACCAGGACCTTCTTCAACCATCCACGTGGCCTCTCTCTCCCACTGGCTGGAGAATGGAGGGGATGGTCCTGTCACCCTCCAAAAGCGAATCAAAGCAGCCAGTGTGTGGTGGAGAACTTGCCTGCTGTTTGAACACAAAAGAGAAGACTGAGGGGATGCAGCTCCTCCGAGCCAACTCATTTCTCATTTCCATCGCTGTGATTTTAAATGAACCAGACAGAAAAGTGATAATTACAAGAAGTAGGAGACATGAAAAACAGCCTAAGAAGAGGAAGAAACTGCTGTTTACAGACTGTATCTCTTCAGGGACCCAACGGATCCCCCAGGAAGCCAAATGCTGCCCTCTTTTCAAAGGAGCCTGGATGGGAAATGGCTTCTCATTAATAAGGAAATGAGCTCTCAATGCAAATCAAGCAACTGCTGGCTCTCTGCAGCCAGGCTGTGTGGGCAGAGATGAATCACAGCCTCTTATGCCAAACTAGGGATCCTAGGAATCTTGCAATTAGTTTATCCCATAAGGTCTTGGTGGTGAGATATGCCGTAAGTTATCAAACAGATGGGAGGCTGGGTCAGTCTCAATACCAATAACATGCAGTGGAAACATACCTCCAAGAACAGAACTAAGTCTGAGAAAAAGCATGGTCTTTATGCAAGGACAGCAGTTACAAGACTCGGCTGAGGAAAGCTGGAAAAACCACAAAGTCACGTTGGCTGGATCCATGACAATCACACCTGGGCCCTCACTATGTGAAAGCAATCCCACCTTCCACACGTCCCTCATCCAGTCATTATCTCAGTACCACAGAGGGTCTTCCCTCCCCAAACCTTTCATGGTTCTGCTTCCTCCTCCACTGCCTCAGCTGTGAACCTTGCCTTGTATTTTACTGAAAAAACAGAGGCCATTCACCTGGAGCCCCCTCTTCTCCCCTCATCCCCAGTTCCTATCACTCAGATGCTTCCTGCCACTCTCTCCTCCTTCACCCCTCTGTCACACATACAGATGGCCCGTCTCCATCTCCTCCAACCAAATGCCTCATCCATGCCTACTCTCTCATTAATCTTCCACCTCTCCCCATCTCGTAGCTGCTCCCTACTGCCCCCAGACATGTCTATGTCTCTCTACCAGAACGCCCTCACGTGATCTGCCCTTCCCTGACAGCTGCCGTCCTCCATCTCCCCTCCCTCCTATAATTCATGCTTACTTTCTTCCAAGTCTCTTCAAAACTCGCTGCAGTCTGCCTTCGGAGCTTATCACTCAACTGAAACTGCTTGATCCAAAGTTACCAATGATTTCTTAACTGCCAAGTATAAAGGCCTTTGGTCAAGCTCCATTTGGTTTCTCTTCAGCTTTGGATACTGTCAATCAGTTCATCAATAAGCACTGATTAAGTGCTTACAGGCAGTGCCAGGTACTTCACCAAGCCCTGGGGATACAAAGAATGGTAGAAGACAGTCATGCCCTCAAGGAGTTCACAGCCCAATGGGGGAAACAGCATGCAAACAATTCTGAACAAACCAGACAGAGACTAGAAATCAGAAGTAATCAGCAGAAGGAAGGAAGTGGAATCAAAGGGCATCAGGAAAGGCGAGGCCAAGGCATAAAGGTGAAGAGTCACAGACAGAGGCTCTTGTGTGAGGAGCAGTCAGGAAGCCAGGGTCACTGGACCCTACAGAATGTGATGGGAGTAAGAAAGAAGAAGATCAGAAAGATTTAGGAGGATGGAGGGGCAGGTCATGAAAAGCTCTGAATGCCAACCAGAGGATCTAATGTTTAATCCTGGAAATGATAGAGCCACTGGAATTGAATGAATAAGAGATGCCAAAGAGTGAGACCTGCACTAGTGGAATGGGCAGGGCCCTGAGGTATGGACACCAACTAGCAGACTATTGCAATAGTCCATGCGTGAAGGGATTAGGGCCTGCACCAGGGTGGTAACAATGTCAGAGGAGAAAAGGGAGTGTTTAGGGGCAGCTAGGTGGCACAGTGGATAGAGCACCAGCCCTGCAGTCAGGAGGACCAGAGTTCAAATCCAGCCTCAGACACATGTGACCCTGGGCAAGTCACTTAACCCCAATTGCCTTGAAAAAGAAAAGAAAAAGGAATGTTTACAAGAGATTTATAGAAGTAAAATCAAAAGGAGTTGGGAACAGACTGAATACAGGCAGTGAGAGATAATGAGAGTTTGGCTTTGTGGAGTTTAAGGTGCTAAAGGACATGTGGTTTTCATGTCCCCAGTCTCTCTTCCTCCTTGTCTGCTCAGTCCTTCTCAGCCTCCTCTGCTGGATCTTCATCCAGGTCACACCCACTACCCAGGAGCGGCTCCCAAGGCTCCCAAGGCTCTGGCCTGCAGAACCTCTTCATTTCTCCCTCCCTGTGACTTCACTCGGTAATCTTGGCAGTTGACATGAAATCAGTTCTTATCTCTACACTGATGATTCTCAAATCTACTTAATCCAGCTCGAATCTCTCAATATCCCATGGACATCTCACAAGCATGTGCTATAAACACTTTCAACTCAACATGTCCCAAACTGACTTACCCTATTACTGTCTAGGGCACCAAAGTCCTTCCAGGGGGCATCTCGCAGCCCGGATCCATTCCAAATAGGCTGCTGAGTCTTGGGGATTCGACCTTTGCAACATCTCCTGTCTATCCCCTCTTCTGAAGCAGCCATCACTCTGCTACAGGCCCTTGTCATCACACATGTGGAAGACTGCCACAGCCTGCTGCTCCATCTGCCTGCCCCATGTCTCTCGCTACTCCTGTCCATTTCAAATTTATCATCCTAAAGTGCAAAGAGGGCATGACTGTCTTCTACCATTCTTTGTATCCCCAGGGCTTGGTGAATCACCCCATGTCTCTCACCTCTTCAATCACCTCCAGTGGCACTGAAAAGCTTCCTGGATTAAAAACAAAACTCTTATGCTGAGCTTTCCCAGGCCTTCCGAACCTGGCCCCCTCCTCCCTTTCCAGGTGTCACTCCCCCCACCACACCCACATGCTCTCCGATACAAGGTGGCCCTGGCCACCTTGCTCTTCTCAAACCAAACGCCTCACCTCCCAGCTCACTGCATTTCCACTGGCTGGCCCCCATGCCTGGAATATGTTTCCTCCTCATTCGCACGTTCTGGCTTCCTTCAGGTCCCAACCAAACCCCGCCACCTGCAAGAAGCCTCTTCTCAGGCACCTCAACGCTAGTCCTTTTCCTCGGTTGATTATCTCCAATTTGCCCTGTATCTCTCTTGGATGTGTAGGGTTGTTCGTCTACTGTCTCCTCCATTAGGCAGTGAGCTCCTATGGGGCAGGGACTGTCTTTTGCTTTGCTTTGCATCCCCAGGGCTGAGTACAATGTCTCATATCTCGTTTTAGGCATTTAATAAATGCTTGTTGACACAACCTGACATAACAAGTGACAGGCTCAATGAAGAGGGTTCTGGAGAGAGTGCATTTCCAAGGCACTTGAAAATGTTAAAAACGCACTTTTCCTTAGAACTCCCATGAGGCACAAGTACTATTATTTTCATTTTACAGCTAGGGAAACTGAGGCTTACAAAGGGGAAATGCCTTGCCCTCAGTCACTTGTTCCTTGAACCAGACCCTCCATCTCTCAGTTCTGCACCTTTTCTCTGGCTGCCCCTCCCCCAGGCCTGGAATACTCTCCCTCCTTCACTCCAATAACTGACCTCTCTGGCTGCTTTGAAGTCCCAACTAAAGTCCTACCTCCTACAAGAAACCTTCCCCAACCCCTCTTAATTCTAGCAGGTGCTGAATAAATGTTGACTGACTCATTGACTGACTGAAGACAAAGAAGATGACAAAACATACCTTTCTCTCTCCTTTGCAGAGGTGGGCAAGCCATACAAGTGAAAAACACTGCCTAGTGAACGGGGTGCATTGGCAACTGTTCACGCAGCCAAGACGTTAGCAAGTTTTGCTGGATCACTTTTTCTTTTTCTCTTTTTCCTTCCTTGTTATAAGAGCTGGCTCTTGGGGCAGCTAGGTGGTACAGTGGATAGAGCACGGGCCCTGAAGTCAGCAAGACCTGAGTTCAAATCTGGCCTCAGACCAAACACTTGACACTTACTAGCTATGTGACCCTGGGCAAGTCACTTAACCCCAATTGCCTAAAAAATAAAAGAGCTGGCTCTTTGGGTCAGAGGACCTAAGCTCGAGAGCTGGAAAGGCCCTCAGAGACCATCTAGTCCTACTCCCTTATTTTACAGATGAGGAAATGAGGCCCAGAAAGGGCCAGTGAAACAGAGAGTAAGAGGTGGGACTGGAAGCCAGGTCCTCTCTGACTCCTGGGCAAGAAAGAGAAATGTTTGGAAATGAAGATATGAAAATAAAACGTGTTAATAAAAATTTTCAAAATAAACTTAAAATTAAGCTGCCTTCAAACAAACACTCCCTTCCAAAACTATTGGGGCCCTCTGTTAAAAGAGATATTTTTTACTGTTTGCATTTTGAGATTGAGACTCTTGATTTTCTAGTTGTGGTCAAATTTATACAGACCACAGATAAAAGCAAGGTTTTTTTTTTCCTTTTGTATTGCTATCTTTTGTTTTTACAATAGTACCATTTTCAAAAAGATTATTCCTCCTTCACCGCCTTCCCACTGTCATCCTTTGTTAAAAGATTTACAAAGAAAAAAAAAGTCATCAGCAAAAATATATCAACATGTCAATTATGTCTGACAATAATATATGTTACTATACATGAAGAGGCCACCACCTCTACAAAGAGAGAAGGAAGTGATTTACTCCACTTCCCTCCTCAGTCAATCAATCAGATGAAATTTCTTCTCAGAAACACTCCTACTGAACCAGAACCTAAGCACTCAGGCATTCGTTCGGAAAAGACCATTTGGGGATTTACAGAACTGGCCATGTGTGGTCAGTCAGTTGGGATGGACGCTTCACCCATTGCATGTCTGTTACGTGAACTGATTGACTAACTACATATCTGTATCATGCCCCACATGTGTGAATATCGCTCTCACTCTCATCAATACATCAGATGCAGCAGCTCAGCAGTAGGAAACCTAACAAGCGAGAGGCACCCCCTCTAAACCGTTGACCTTAAACACCCTTGAATACCAGAGAAACGTATAATTCAGCAAACATGGGAACTGATACAGTGACGAGGAAGACGATGGGTTTGAGTTCTGTCATGGGAAGCACTGTGTGGACCCAGGGCTCCAGAGAGATCGTTTTCTCATTCATTAAGAAAGATAAGCAGCAACATCTGAGGGCAGTTTATGGTACAGAGTAAAAACTACTGAACTATATATATCTTTGATTCTCTCGAAGCCTCAGTTTACTCCTTTAAAAAATGGAAATGTAAGCCTGTAGAAACTGCCCATCCCACAAAGCTATGAGGTTCATACGAGATCACATCTGCACAGAATTCTTCAAACCTTAAGACCTTTAATAAAGGGCAGCTACTTTTGTGATTCAGGGTCTTCAAGATGGATATGATCTCAGACAAAGGAAAAGCAAAAACAAACCTAATTAAAAGAGAGAAACAGGGAGATCACATTTTGCTAAAAGGTAACACAATGAATTAATATTAATACTAAATACGTATGCACCAAATGACATAGCCTCTAAAGCCTTAAAAAAAATACAAGAGGAAATTAACAATTTATCCCCCTCAAACCTAGATAAATTTTGCCAAAAATAAATAAGAAAGAAGTTAAAGACCTGAATAAAATTTAGAAAAGTTGTATACGACAGACCTTTGGAAAAAATTGAGTGGGAATAAAAAAAAGTACACTATGTACATGGCACCTTCACAAAAAAATAAAAAACCCACATATTAGGGCATTAAAACCTCAAAAACAAATGCAGAAAAGTAGAAATATAAAATACATCTTTTACTAACATATCCAATAAGAGTCTTTGAAGCATGGATTAAAAATTGGAAACTGAATAACTTAAATCCTAAAAGATAGGTCAACCAATCAATAAATACTTATTAAACATCTACTATGTGCCAGCCACTGGGCTAAACACTGGGGATGCAAAAAGAGGCAAAAGAAAGTTCCTGTCCTCAAGAAGCCTACAATCTAAGAGGGGAGAAAACATGCAAATAATTATCTACAAAGCAAGCTAAACACAGGATAAATAGGAAATAATTAAAAGAGGGAAAGTACTGGAATTAAGAGAGGTTAGGGAAGGGTTCCAGTAGAAGGTGGGATTTTAGTTGGGACTTAAAGGAAGTCAGGAATGTCAGTAGTTGAAGTAAAGGAGAGAGAGCATTCCACACATGGGAGACAGTCAGAGAAAATGCCCAGAGCCAAGAGATGGAGTATCTTATTTGTGGAACAGCCAAGAGGCCAGCGTCCCTGAATTGAAGAATTTATGTCAAGGAATAAGATATAAGAAGAAACGTGGGAGGGGGCTAGCTTTGAATGCCAAATGGAACATTTTGTATTTGATCCTGGAGGTGACAGTAAGCCACGGGAGTTTATCGAGGAGGGGGTCAGTGATATTATCAGATTTGCATTTTAGGAAAATCACTTTGGTGGCTGAATGGAGGATGAACTGGAGAGGGGAGAGGCTTGAGGCAGACACACCTGCCTACAGGTTAGTGCAATAGTTAAGGCATGAGGTGATGAGGACTGCACTACGGTGGGCACAGCACCGGGGGGGGAGGGGCACGTCTGAGAGATGCTACAGGGGTGAAACGGACAGGCCTTGGCAACAGTTTGGAAATGGGGGGATGAGAGAGAGTGAGGGTCCAGGATGACTCCTAGGTTGTGAGCCTAAGGGACTGGGAGGATGGTGTTACCTTCCACAGTAGAAATAATCAAAATTTTCATCAAAGATAATGATAACAATGGGACAACATACCACTAAGATCAGGGGTAAAGCAAGAATGTCCATTACCACTATTATGATTCAATGTTGTACTAGAAATGATAGGTATAGCAATAAGACAAGAAAAAGAAACTGAAAGAATAAGCACAGGCAAAGAAAAAACAAAATTATCACTTTTTTCAGATGACAGGATGGTTAGAAAATAACAGGGTTAGAACAGAATATGATAGGGTTAGAAAACCCTAAAGAATCAACTAAAATACTAACTGAAATAATTAACAACTTTAAAAAGTTACAGAATAGAAAATAAATCCACACAAATCAGCATTTCTAAATATTACCAATAAAATGCAATAGTAAAAGATAGAAAAAGAAATTCCATTAAAAATAACTACAATTAAAAATAATTATAGACAGCATAATGTTCAGAAGTCTACCTACAAAGACACACCCAGGAACTACATGAACACAATTAAAAAACACTCTTTCCAAAAATAAAGGTAAATCTAAAATATTGGAGAAAAATTAATTGCTCGTTGGTAAACCAAGTCAATATAATAAAAAATGATAATACTACCTAAATTAATATATCAATTCAGTGCCATATCAATCAAATTACCAAAGTGTTACTTTATAGAGCTGGGGGGAAAAAATTTAAAAATTCATCTGCAAGAACAAAACATCAAGAATACCAAGGGAGGGAGTAGCTAGATGGCACAGTGGATAGAGCACTGGCCCTGGAGTCAGGAGGACCTGAGTTCAAATTCAGCCTCAGACACATGATACTTACTAGCTGTTGTGACCCTTAACCCCAAATGCCTCACCAAAAAACAAAAACAAAACAAAACCAAAAAAAAGAATATCAAGGAAATCAATTTTTAAAATGGGAAGGAAGGGGGCCTGTCAGTATCAGATCTCAAACTACACAGCAAAACCTGTGATTGTCAAAACAATTTGGTACAGGGTAAGAAACAGGGAGTTTGATCAGCAGAAGACACTAGGTACACGATGGAGCACAGTAGGTTCACATTTGATCCCAAAGGCCTGCCAGAGAAGCGGAGAAGTCCCACAAGAGGACAGCAACGTGGGAAGTGAGGAGACTGTTCTGAGGTGCCTGATCCTCCCTTCGCACAGAGGGGCAGAGCGTGCTGATGAGGTGGGAGGCGCCAGGCTGAGAGGGCTTTTCAGAACAATGAGGTTTCCTGGAGCCAGGAGGGAAAGGTTCCTTCCCCAGACCTTGGGATTCTATGCCTGGGTATCCCTCCAGTTTCCAGCATCCTACAAATTGTGCTTTTGCCTTTCTTTGAGTCCTCGGCACTTAGCGCCGTGCCTGACACATAGGAAGCATTCAGTTAAGTGCTTGCTAGCTATACTAACTTCTCTTCTCTTAGGGACCAGAGCCTCACTAACTTGTCCAAGGGAAGAAAGGTATTGTCCGTGAATTTCTAAGGACACAAGGATCCCAGAGGAATTCTAATTATAGTGTGTCTCTTGGTGACCATAAAGACTCAGGGGAATAGAAGAGTAGCTGCTCATGAGACTGGATTCCGAAATAATCTGTTCAGACTCTAGGTCACAGGATTTAAAGCCAGAAGGGACCATCTAATCTAATTCCCTCATTTTACAGATAAGGAAACTGAGGCCTAGAGATTCTGGTCTAAGGACACTACTCCCAGTACTGTCTTTCCTTCTCTACCTAGGTAAGCGGTATTCTTCACTAGGGTTTCAGTATCTATGCCTTCACCAAGACAGATGCTAACTGCCTTTCTCAGAAGCAAAAAGACTACCTCAGAAGTAATCAAACTACCTAAAAAAAATGAAATACAATCTGAAACCAACTATCCAAAGGACAAACTCAGCGAAGAAACAAAGATCTGCACAGCCCCATCCATCCTGGGAGCTTTGTTTTCATTCATCTCCCTGAGGCTGGGAAGTCATAAAATAGCTGGGTTCCATCTCAGGACAACCACAGCTCGCCTGCCTACTGGGCGTGGTGTCCTAAGGGGGTCAGGATAACAGAGTGATAATTTACACAGGCAACATGCCGAAGTGCTCGGGTGATTTCACCGCCAAGGGAGCCAGATCAAGGCATTTCATAAGAGCTGAAACCTTCCCTTAATAGTGTTTACTGAGAATACACATGAGCCATCTCTCTCCCTCTGCCACACTAGACTGATAAATTATTCATCTGGAATTCTCATTTCTAGATGTATGCTCACATACACACACGCCAAACAACTTTTCTTTGTCATATGGCATACAAGACTTCATTTTGGAGGGCCTGGAAGAGGGCAGAGGAACACTTATTTACTGAGCACTTAGATATTCCAAGGGGCCACTAGGGGGCGCCACAGTGCCTAGAGCACAGCTGGGCCTGGCATCAGGAAGACTCCTCTTCCTAAGTTCAAATCTGGCCCCAGACACTAGCTGTGTTACCCTGGGCAAGTCCCTTAACTCTGTTGGCCTCAATTTCCTCACCTATAAAATGAGCTGGAGAAGGAAATGGCAAACCATTCCAGTATCTCTGCCAAGAAAAGCCCAAAGACTAGGAAACAACAAATATCATATTCAAGGGCCTGTCCTAGGCACTGTCCTAAGCACAGTAAAAGGCAACAAAGAGGTTTCAAGACAGCACCCCTGTTCTTCCATAGGTTCAGGATAAGTCCGGTTAAGGAACCAAGACACGAATATGTGGAAAGCTACCTGGAAGACTGAAAACCGCTCGAGAGAACGATAATCAGAAGTCCTAGGCAGTCGAAACAAGACTTCCAAGGAAAGAAAGATGGCTTCAGGATGAGAGCAGGGAGAGCTCTGACAGGGGATCTGAGGACGAAGAGTCAAAGACAATCCCAAGGTCTGAAATGTGAGAGACGCAGTGAATAAGGGCACCAGAGACGAGATTAGTGAGGTGAGGAGGAGGATGGGTTTTCAGGGAAATGGCATGTTGAGTGTGGGATGTCTGGAACTTCTGGGCGGGGATGTAGGTCCAGAACTTGGAAGAGGAAACTGGGGCCACAATAAAGGTTTGGGAGCCACCCGTCTGAAGGAAGGAGAGTGAAAGAGAGACAGCAGAGGAACAAGAAAGGGAGACCAACAAGAAAGCCTTGAGAGAAGATCAGAAAAAGGAGGAGAAGCCAGTGAAGGAGACAGAAAACACAAGGAGGAGAGGCAGGACAACCCAGCGAGTTTCAGAAGCCAAGGGAGGAAGAGATATGGTCAATGGCAGTGGAATAAAAGGGAACAGCTGAGCCTCCTTTTGAAATACGTGCGTTAACCTGACAAACACACCAAAATGAGGGCTGTTCTCGAGGTGGTCACTTGGCAGTGATTCACTCCATCACTGTCTAAAACAGAGCAAAGAACTTTAAAAAAAAAAAAAAGGTAGCCAGGGATCGGGGGATGAGTGAACAAGCCGTGTACAGGAGCAGAACTAAATGTTACTGTGGAGTCAGAAAAGGTGAGTGTTCTCTGAAGTGATGCAGACCGACGTAAGGAGAACCAAGAGACCAAGATACACAACGACTCCAAGCAGCCAAAGGGAAGTGGGCTCTGAGGAAGCGCCACGGCCAGTCTGGGTACCAGAAAACGTGGTCACGAAACAAGCTTCCCCTCTTCTCAACAAAGGGGACTAGGGCAGCAGAAAGCGGCGTACACTTTCAGACTTATCTAAAAAAGAAGAAAGGATCACAAAACACAAAAGATACTTTCCAAGGTTCCAAAAGTGGGCTAAGAAGAAATATCAGCTAGTTCAACCATAAGGCCTACCATTCAAATCAAACTAGTTGAAGCCTGCCTATTTTCCTCGGAGATACACTATATTTGGACAGTGGCATCAAAAGACATCACAAGCCTCAGTTCAGAGTAAGTTACATTTAAAGACGATCCTTCAAGAAAACAGGAAACTGGGCAAAAAATTTTACAGTAAGTTTCTCTGATAAAGGTCTCATTTTATATAGAGAATTAAAGCAAATTTATAAAAATAAGGACCATTCCCCAACTGATAAATGGTCAAAGGATCTGAACAGTTTTCAGAAGAAAAAAATCAAAGCTATCATTAGTAACATGCAAAAAATGCTCTAAATCACTATTGATTAAAGAAATGCAAATTAAAACAACTCTGAAATACTACCTTGCACTCATGGCTACCATGATAGAAAAGGAAAATGACAAATGGTGGAGGAAATGTGAGAAAATCGAGACACTAATGTACTGCTGGTGAAGAGGTGAACCGGTCGAACCATTCTGGAGAATAATTCAGAACTATGCCCGGAGTTACGGCCATAAAACTGTGTATCTCTGACTACTAGTAGGTTTGTATCTCAAAGAGATCAAAGAAGAAGGAAAAGGACTTATATGTACAAAAATATTCCTAGCAGCTCTTTTGGTGACAGCAAAGAATCGGAAATTGAAGAGATGCCCATCCATCGGGGAACAGTTGAACAAGTTGTGGCACATGATTGTGATGGAATACTATTGTGCTCTAAGAAATGACGAGCAGGATGTTTTCAGAAAAGCCTGGAACTTATGCAAAGTGAAAAGAGCAGAACCAAGAGCACAATGTACGCAGTAAGAGCATTCATGTAATAATGATCAATTGTGAATGTCCAGGCTACTCTGATCAGTACAATGATCCAAGCCAATTCTAATGGACCTATGACGAATAAGCTGCTATCTAAAGAGAAAGAACTAATGGACTCTGAACACAGACAAAGGAGAATTTTCTTACTTGTGAAAAAAGAAGAAAAGATGACCTTCCAAGAGAGTGGCTAAGAGCCCATTCAAGTCTCATGAAGGTGTTCTATACCTTGGGACTGCCCGTAGGCATTATATAAAGATATAAAGTACGTACTCCTCTAAAGAATATTTCAGGGAAGGGAGACAGCCAGTAGTATTAGGATTCAGAATGATCTTCTGCCACCGCCTTCACTCTGAGTGAGTCACCCAAAGCCTCCGAAAAGGTCCGCGGGTTCAGGCCCACCCCCGCCACACGATCCCTCCACAGGCATTCCCAGGGCTGGCGTGTCACTTCCAGTTTTCCCGCAGATGCCAGTGATGTTTTCCCCCGGCTATGCCTCGGAGAGCTACTGAACCTCCATCCTGGCTAACTGGCAGGTGTTGCCTCTGTCCCCGAACTGGGATCAGAGCGAGAAGTCATTTCTGGACAAAGTCCACTGTCTGACCCAGCTCCCTAAGGTCAAGACTGCTCAGTCTCTCCCCACTGCGAAACAGGCGTAAAATGCTTGAGCTGGGAGGCGCGCCCCTTCCACAGAAAGTTCTCGAAAAGTCGAACTGGAAGGCTGCTCGTGTTTTATCTGAACTCACATCTAGATTTCACCTGCTCAGTCAGCTCCTTTCAGTGACCCTGCAGAAAACCCCTTTGGTAGTCCTTGGTCACCATGTTGGAATTTTCTTCCAAAGGCTTAATGAGGGTCTCAGAAGAATGAACACAAACCTGCCCAAGCCAGTTCCTCACCCACTGAGCCCCTCCCACTGAATACTTGCAGGGAAAGCACACTGTGTGTGTGTGTGCATGCGCGCGTGCGCGCACACGTACACATTCACACAGTAGTGGAGGCAGCTAGGTGGCTCAGTGGACAGAGCTCCGGTCTTAAGAGTCAGGAGGACCCAAGTTCAAATCGAGCCTCAGACACTTGACATTTACCAGTTGTCTAGCTGACTAGCTTACTTAACCCTGATTGCCTCACCAAAAAAAGCATAAATAAAACAAACAAAAAAAAGTAGCGGAAAATTCTATTTTTAAAAGAAAATGGCTCTTCTATAGCAGGCCTGAACAACGTACAGCCCCTGGGCTGCTTGTGGCCCGCCAACAGATTTTAGTTGGCCCATGAAAAATATA
This sequence comes from Vombatus ursinus, assembly GCF_900497805.2. Taxonomy (NCBI): domain Eukaryota; kingdom Metazoa; phylum Chordata; class Mammalia; order Diprotodontia; family Vombatidae; genus Vombatus; species Vombatus ursinus. Next base: position 4,349,536 of record NW_020954586.1, on the reverse strand, counting down.
GGATTGCCACAGTGCACTCTCCTATTTGTCACGTAGCTCACAGCAAACAACCACCAGCAGCCTCTATCTAGTCTAACCTATCTGAGGCCCGAAGAAGGTTAGCTTGTTTTAATTTTGGCCCCTACCCACTGCAAGTTGTGCAGATCTGTCCTATAGTTTAAGAATTTTCAAAACTGGTATGCTGCTGCTTTACATTCACTGTAGAGCAAGACTGCAATTCTTACAGAAAATTTCAAACTTAAAAAACAAAACATCAATAATAACAACACTGTAAGCTACGATATCACCCAGATGACCCCTCTTTCTGCAAGATCTGAGTTCCCCATTGTTGAAGGTCTTCAAACAGAGGTGGAACAGCAAGGAGTCAGGGATATGATAGAAGAGATTCATGGCTCTATTAGGAGTGGGGTCATATGACCTCAGAGGGCCCTTCCTTCTCCAAGACGTTAGGATTCAAAGCAGCAGCTACACACCAAGTCATTCCCAAGACGTCCACCACTCAAACACCTGTGAGGCCTTGAAAGTAAGGAAGGTCCCATTTCAGCTCTCTATCTCTACGGCTATAGCACAGAGAAAAAAAAATAAGTCCAGTACTTAGAAGCCCTCCCAGTGCATGACAAGATGGTGATACTCACCTTTCTCCCGGGCACCATCAGTCGGCACACACGGTCCATGCTCTTGCCCATCCTCAGTCTCGCTGTCATTAAGCTGAGCTTCCAGGATGATGTCAGGGCTGTCCCCGGCGCACCTCCTCCCAAGCTGAGGAGGGAGAGTCTCCAGCAGCTCCTCAGAGACATCGGACTCGGGCACAGCATCGGCTCCTTTATCGCTGTCATCTGTCTTAATTACCTGGAAAAGTCAACGAGAAAGGGGCCCGCTCAATCTCAGAATGAAGAAAGGAAGACTAGCCATTTCTGCTTCATGTGTCCTCAACAAGGGGGAACTGGACAAGTGGCAGCTGGAGGCAGCGTGGCCAATCACACGTAGTCGTAGTCGGAGAGTGATCCCCGCTTACCAAAAACACAGAGGGTATCGGTGCTAAGGACTGCCTCAAGGGTACGAGGCGGGGTCCCCTCCTCCACCTACTGCAAACATTCTGGTTGTGCCTCAAACACACAACGATCCAGGGCCCCTCATCGACGGCATCGTACGCCAGAGGAGCCACTGCGAGGCACCTGAACAGAGCGCTGACAATGAAAACACAAGGCAGAGCACACATGACCTTTCCATTTCCTAGCTTGTGCTCAAAAAGCAATCGAGGAGACGAGTCATCTTCTCCAGGACACAAATGCCCAAGTCTTCTGGCCAGTCTTCATGTGGGATGCTTGCATCACCCGGGCTGACCTCCCTGGAAGAGCTCCAACTAGTCAACATCCTCCCCAACACAGGGCACAGACTGAGTGCTCATTCCCGCTGGGCTCTGTGTAGGGCAGAGGAAAGACTGGTAGCCTGAAGCTACCAACAACTTCACTAACAATCACGAACAATGCAACGGGGAGGAGAATTGAGATTCAAACTGATTTGAATGGATCTCATCACGATACTAGTCATTAGTCACTCAATATGAAAAAAGAGTAGAATTCAAACACACCAGGAGGTGCTGAGCCTCGGACGTTCCAAGGAGCCTCTCTATGTGAATCTGCTTGATCTTGCAACACTATCTCAAACAGTCCGTACGTTTTCAGATGACAACAATTTACTTACACCAATTTGTTCTTTGGGGAACACTGGAGATTTCCAGCAAAGAAATCTATATGCAGAGGAAATATCCAGCTTTAGGTACAAATATGACAAAAATCACTCAGAGAGATGCTAAAACAGATGAACTATTTTGCTAGCATAGACAGCGCCTACCAGGATCGGCATGGGTGGTATTACTCAGGCCTGGGGGATTTAATCTGCCTCAAGGCTACTGGAGTCTTCTCCAACTTTAATCTATGAGCCTATGACACACCCCTGAACATACACAAACTTTTTTGATCAATTCAACAAATATTCGATTCAATCCAATCCAATTCAACAAGCATTTATTAAGTGTTTGCTATCTTCCTGGGACTGCGTGAGGTATCAATCCCAGGGCCTACTAGGAGTAAGCCCAAGTGCCGGAATGGAAGAACACCTGGGATACCAGATGCCATAGGTTTATACCACCACAAAGTACTACCCCAATGCCTCATCACAAACTGGAGGTGATCCTGGACTTTCAGAGACTATGCCAGCAAAGCTCAAGTGGTGGCAGAATGACTTTGAGTGAGGTCCTGGGCACAGAGAATCTATGAACATCAGCTTTCTGCTAGTCCTCAAAATGTGCTAACTTTGTCCAATGAGTAGACATACCAAATGGTGGAAATGAATGATAGCAATACTGACGCTTCTGTTATAATGAAATCAGAAGGTAAAAGGAAGCTACAGCTCATGGGAAAGATGATGCAGAGATCTTTCTTGGAAAGGCAAAGAAATGGGTCAACAAGAAGTCTGAAGGCAATAAGAAACATCTTTTCATGGGACATCTGCTCATCTTATATCACAGTGCCTTAGAACAGCACCTGCTAAAGGCCACTTCAAACACGGCAGCTGACATGCCAACACAAGCTACAGAAGAGAAGGAGGATGAAGAGGATTTCTACAAAGAACTTAAGAAGGCCTTATACATCGGAGCAACATAAGCTTAAGACTCAGTAACTTTCATGCAAAGATGAGCAATGGGGAGGATGGCAACAAAGTCAGAAAATATGGCTTAGTACTAAGAAATCAGAGGGGGCACCAAAGACTTGTGAGCTGTGCGAAGGCCTCCAGCCTCTCTGTCACCTGAAGAGCTTTCTTTCAGAGAAGCCAAAGCTTCCCAACATGTGAAGCGTTGGCCAGCATCCCCCCAAAAATGAAACTGGGTCTATCTGCGCAGAGAGGCAATGACTGGCCACTGACACGGGAGTCATCCCTAACTCAGCAGCCTAGTTATAATCAGACCATTCATTTGTTCAAGTAAAGATCAAAACTAATATTAAATTAGAAGAAAAATGAGACCAAGCTTCACTGTGTAATTAAAGTAGCTCATAACGCCAAAGTGGAATAAGCTGCAAGCCCGGGGCCACACTGGTTAGAAAAGAAACACTCTGGGAAAAATCTACGAAGGATGGGGCGGGTGGGGAAGGGAGGGTTGATACTAACAGCTGAAAGAATCAGACAGGGCCTCTTGGAGGAGGAGGCATTGCAACTCAGCCTAGGAGAGCAAGGGGTCCAGGAGGCAGAGATGAGAAGGGCAAGCGTTCTGGACATGGCGGCACAGCTTGGGAAAAGGCCTGGTAGAGCTTCTGTAAAATGGGTGTCATAAAGGCCTTGGGGATAACAGAGGGATGGGACTAAGATGCTGGTGGTCCAGACCTTTCTAACCACTAGCTGATAGCTCCACCTCCTTCTCCCTCTCTGGCCCAATGCCCAAAACACACACACACACACACACACACACACACACAGACACACACACACACACACACAAGTTCTTGTGCTCCAACCAACAAGTAAGTCTGACAGTCACGAACCAGTGAAGGACAAGCATGCATTACATCACTGATAGCTAAATGGTGATATCTTTAAGTAAACTCCTAGTTGTCGACCAGAAAGATTAATGCTCCCTTTAGATCACATGAAGCGCCCACAATGCAAGACCTCTAGCCACGACAAGTCAGGAAAAGTTGTCAGGTGAAATGTCCTCCCTATAATAAAAACTGAATGCCCTCCATTCTAATCAGCAGAAATCATTACAACTAGTGAAAACCACCACACAGACCCTGAAAAGCAACAATGAAAAAGAAGACAGTTCCAAGCCCATCGCTCTGATCAGTCTGTATCAAGAACCCCATAAGCCCTCCTGAGGTTCTCAGCAAGTCAGGGGCGCAAACACCTAAATGGTCTTCTGTCCTTCAGAGAGTTTTATTTTGGAAACGGTTTCCAATCTCTGAATTTGTCCAATGAGATTGTCTTTGAACTGTTGCTACATTTTATGACTCAGACATGTCATCTTTATTTTCAGGTTTTTTTTCCTTTAAAAATATGGATATACATGTGTACACATATGTGCATGCATGTGTCTCATTTGTTTCCAGGGCAAGTTTAACAGCAAACACTATGTGGTCAAGTGGGAGAAGTGAGGAGCCCCAGATGAAGGTATAAGGACGACAGATTACGAACCCTGACCTGTGCAGCCCAAACACCACGAATGGCTGACAGCCCACGGAGCCCTACCTTACGACACTGAAATTACACACTTTAATCCTACGTGGTCCTTCTCCAGGCAAAAGGGTGCTGTTTGACAGTGCGGGTGCTGGTCTTACCCCTGATAGAGATCTCACAGATAATGACAAAATGACAACTGTAACAGAAAGCTAGGCACAGGGGGAGACAGGCAGGGGGAGGATGGGTTCCCAGGACCATGAATACTGGGTCAACTCACAATGCCCCTGGTGCACCCATAACCACTAGAAGCCTCCGTCCTCATTCCAGCTGCAGCTGCCCACGAGATGCGACCTTCCCACTCCCCTAGTGCTGACTGTGACCCCTCTGCACCACAGCAGACTCCTAAGTAGATTTCCTAAGATGCCATGGCCAAAAAGGAGCATCGTCAGGTAGGCCACCTTCCAGTGCTGACAGTTCTCTTCCAACTCCTAGAAATCCTTAGAGAGCAGGCAGAGGGGGTCTCCAGGCCGGGCCAGGCCAGTGCCCTAGTACAGCCCGGCAGAGTGCCAGGTGCACAGTGGACAGAGGGCAGGAGCTGGGAAAAGGAGAAGATGAGGGAGGCCTGGAACTCGAGATACCAGAGCTCACCAAAGAAGAGAGACCTGGAGAGCTACAGAGGCAAGGTGGGCCACCTACCCAGCTTCTCCCTTCTACCACCTGCACTGTTTATTAAAAAACAACAAACGAGAATGATTCCTGCTCATAAAAAATAGCCAATCCAATTGAACATGTGTTAAGCTCCTCCCACTTCCAGGAATGGTGCTGAGGAAACAAGGACCAAAACCCACCCTTGCCCTCAAGGTGCATAAATTCTATGGGCAGAGCAAACCCAGACCAACTAAGGAAAAACCAGTCCGGGTGGTACGGAAGGGGAGTGCCCTAACAGCACGGGCAGCAAAATGGGCACATCAGCCAAGCCTTGAAGGGCTCTAGGGGTTCCTGGCACAGGGACAGAAGATAAAAGGTCAAGGACCAGGGACAGCAAGTGGACCAGTGTGGCTAGAACCAAAGGTGTGTATAGGAGAGTAATGGGAAATCTGTGGAGAAAGTTAAGATTAAAGCCAGACTGGGCAGAGTTTTAAATTCATCAGCTAAGCACTTTTATGTTCCAGATACCATGGTAATTGCTGGGATATAAAAGAAGACAAAAGAGTCTCTGCCCTCAAAAAGCATACAGTCTACAAGGGGCGGTAACATGGATAGACATAGGTACATACAAGATACATAGTGGTAGATAACCTTCAAGGGGAAATGCTAAATAAATAAATGCTTTAAATGACAAAAAGAAGAGTCTGCGATTTATCCTCGAGGCAATGGGGAGCCACAGAAAGTTCTGGAGCTGGGAAACAATGTGGTTTGGGAAACTCACTCTGGAGACTACAGTGTGCAGAGGTGGGTGGGAGAAGATGGAGATGGGGGGAGGAGGAAAGATCTATTTGGAGTTGAGGGTAACAGTCTAGAGAAGAAAAGGTGAGGGAGAGGGCTTGTGTGAGCAGCAAGAAGGGGATGGAGGAGAAATGGTGTGGAGGGTGAATCATCCACTAACACAGCTAATTAATTAATTAAATGATAAGAGGGGGAAGGAAAGATGAAGAGTTGAGGGTGACGGAGAAGTTGTGAATCTGGGTGACTAGAAAAAATGAGTGTGCCTCCAAAGAAGCCTGGGAGACTGGCTCCGCTCCCCAAATGACTTTCCTAAAGAGCAGCACTGACCACATCACCCCAAGATTCAATGGACTCTGTGGCCTCCTAATATATCCAGAACCAAATGTAAAGTTCGTTGTTTGGAATTTAAAGCCCTTCACAATCTGACCTCATCTCCCATTCCATTCCCCTCCCACACTGATCCAGCCACACTGATCAAGCTGCTGTTTCTCCTACATGAACCGCCATCCCCAATCTCCAAGCCCTCGCTTCGCAATGGCTGTTTCCTCCTGATGAGGAAAATTCAGACCAAGTACAAGTCACAACAGCCAAAAGGTTTTACTTCTTTAAACAAGGAAAAAGAGAGTCAGCTTGCTCTGAAAGCTGTTCCAAACCGCTTTACATTTTTAGAGGTTTAAAGGGCGAATGGGTTAAATAATAGTGGAAAAATGTCGTAGATACTGTAACATTTTGCAGTTTGTTTACATAATTAACTTGTGATATCTGTGTTTTATATTTTGAAACATTTTGTCTAAGCCAGGGGTGGGGAACCTGTGGCCTGGAGGCCACATGTGGCCCTCTAGGTCCTCAAGTGCAGCCCTCTGACTGAATCCAAACTTCACAGAACAAACCCCCTTCATAAAAGAATTTGTTCTGTAAAACTTGGACTCAGTCAAAAGGCCGCATCCACAGACCTAGAAGGCCACGTGTGGCCTCGAGGTCGCAGGTTCTCTACCCTTGGTCGAAGCATTCTTGCAATTTGCTAAAAACGTGCTGGTCACATCAGTTCTGCTTGTTAAGGCAGCTCCAAGACAGAGCTGCTCTTCTGCCTCTTTCCTCCAAAGTTCTCCTAAGCCCCAAGGGCAGAGCCAGGGACCCTCCTCTCTCCTCTGAACTTACCACGTATGTTCTGATGGATCTCAGTTGTCTCCCTAAAGACAGCACCGTCTCTCCAGGAAACTCGGTCACAATCATCCCATGTCTCCCCATCCTATGTGAACCTTGTGCCAGGGTTCCCCTAATTCACCAGAGCTCTGACCCAACATACAGAGGCCTGGGGCACTTTTGCCTGATGTGGACTCAATAGCAGGAGAATTTTAACCTACATTCTGGGCCTCAAAGCCAATGATCTAACTCAGTTTACCATTCTCCACCTTAAGTTCCATCGTTCTGCTTTAGGCGATGTTCACCCCAAATAATCTGTTCTAAACTCTACACCCCTCACTGTCTTCTGAACAATAAAGCACAAATCAGTTCGGAACTCCCACCTCCTTCATGACCTCCCACCCCTCGGCCGGCCTACGCTCTCCCTTCCTCTAGGTGAACAGAGCTGGGGTGTGTCGACAACTGGGGCCTCCTCCCACGTCCCCCCCTTTGCAGAGGCATTCATATGCCACCAGGCTGTTCTACTGGACTTCACGATCTCCAGAAACTTAGCATTCTGTGAGAGGAAATCTTACAACTCAGATCCTTTCCCTCCCCAGCTACAGGACTTCACTAACCTCACCCCTAACCTGAGGATCTCCCCTCATTTCAGCTTCTTTTTATGTAGGGTCCCCCCCACTTTAGACTATAAGCTCCTTGATGGCAGGGACTGTCATGCCTTTCTTTGTATCCCCAGTGCTTGGCACAGTGCCCAGCACATAGTAAGTGCTTAATAAATGTTTACTGACTGACTGACATACACACACACCACGTCCCTGAATCCCGCTCATCTATCAAGCCCATGGTATGAAATGTCAATAAAATAACATACACACACATATACATATATAAAATCTAAACCAGTAAAGGTCTTTTTCCACATTAATTACATGGTCTCAAGACAGTTTTCATCATAAACTTCAAGTCCTATCATTGCCTTCCAGCCTGCCTGCCTCCACGGGAGCCAGAGGTCATTTGGTGGCGATGGATGAATGGATGAATGAACAAAGCACTCATTGTATGTATGAATGAATGAAGCACTTTATGTATGTATGTATGAACGAATGAACAAAGCACTTAGTATATATATGAATGAATGAAGCCCTTACTACATGTATGCATGTATGAAAGAACAAAGCACTTATATGTAGGAATGCATGAAGCTTATTATATGTATGACTGTATTATGAATGAACGAAGCACTTACTACATGTATGAATGAATGAACAAAACACTCATCATACGTATGCATGAATGAATGAAGCCCTTACTATATATAAAGCACGTCTGCACAGCGCTCAGCTGAGTCAGACAAGTCAGATGGCCCCTGCTCTCGAGGGGCTCTCATTCACATGGGAGACAACACACACAGAAAGTTTCCACTACAAGTCAGACGGCAAGTCCCATGGTCCTTCGGGAGCAGCAGCAAAGCTGACAATCAGACCTCCTCTTTAATATCATTTCCATGGATAAACATACTGGCCCTTTCTGATGTGGAAGGACATCATGTAAAGAGAAAGAAGTAGACAGATGTGAGAGATGTTGTGGGGGAGGACTGCTAAGATTTAAAATTGGATGTGGGGGACACAAGGGTCAAGGGGCAACTCCCACATTGCACACCAGGCTGTTCTTTGGCTCTTCTGTAAGAAATACATGGCCAAAGGCGTTCCGCGTCCCCAGCATGCGTTCGAACTGCCAGGCCCCAAGGCTCTGCCCACCACCCCATCTTCATCAAACTAAGGGTTCAGGTCACAAGCGCTTTCTGGGGACCGGGCACTGTGCTTAGCAATACGGACAGAAATGCCCAAACTAAACAATCCTCTCCTTCAAGGAGCAAACCTTTTACAAAGAAAAAAAACATAGACACAGACCGGCAGATATAAGAATTGGGGAAAGGAACTGAAACTGTGATTTACTGGCACAAAGAACTCCAAGATGAGTGAAATTCCTCAGTCACTGCAAGCAGACGCCTACTATGCAACTTGGGAGTCTCAGCCAGTTCGTTCCTCAGAGCTTAAGGGGTGAATCGAGTGGCCCGAACCACACAGCCCTCACCTGTCAGGGGTAGGACTTGAAGCCAGGGAATTAGCTCTCACTTGGTTATCCCAAGTTGCCCACCCCTCTTCAAGTTCACAGAGGGTCATCCCAAATGCTTAAAGAGTGCTGAGAGATGTTGTGGAGGCACTATAAGGTTCTTGTTTTTTCTTTTTCTTTTTTTTTTCAAACCCCATTTTTTTAATAGTATTTTACTTTTTCTAATCACATGCAAAGACAAAGTTTAACATTTATCTAAAAATTTTGAGTTCCAAATTTTTTCCCTCCTTCCTTCCCCAGGACAGTAAGTAATTTGATATAGGTTATATATGTGCAATCATGTAAAAAATATTTCCATATTAGTCATGTTGTGAAAGAAGAAACAAACCAAAAGAAAAAAATAAAGTGAAAATAGTATGCTTCAATCTACATTCAGATTTCATCAGTTCTTTCTCTAGATGTGAATACCATTTTTCCTCAGGATTCCTTTGGAACTGTCTTGGATCGTTGTATTGCTGGGAATAAGCTAAATCATTCACAGCTGACCACTGTACAGTGTTGCTGTTACTGTGTACAATGTTCTGGCTCTGCTCACTTCACTCAGCATCAGTTCGTGTAAGTCTTTCCAGGTTTTTCTGAAATCATCCTGCTTGTCATTTCTTATAGCACAATAGTATTCCGTTACATTCATATACCACAGCTTGTCCAGCCATTCCCCAATGGATGGGCATCCTCTCAATTTCCACTTCTTTGCCACCACAAAAAGAGTTGCTCTAAATATTTTTGTACATGTGAGTACTTTTACCTTTTTTTTTTTTTAAATCTGTTTGGGATAAAGAACTAGTAGTGGTATTGCTGGGTCAAAGGGTATGCACAGTTTAACTGCTCTTTGAGCATAATTCCAAATTCCTCTCTAGAATGAATGGATCAGTTCACAATTCCACCAACAATGCATTTGTGTCCCAATTTCCCACATCTCCCCCAACATTTATTGTTTTCCTTTACTGCCATATTAGCCAATCTAATAGGTGTGAGGTGGTACCTCAGGGTTGTTCTAATTTGCATTTCTCTAATCAATAGGGATTTAGAACATTTTTTCATGTGACTGTAAATAGCTTTGATTTCTTATTCTGAAAACTGCCTGTTCAAATCCTTTGACTATTTATCAACTAGGGAATGATTTGCATTCTTATAAATTTGACTCAGTTCTCTACACTTATTTTAGAATGAGACCTTTATCAGAGACAGTGGCTGTAAAAATTGTTTCCCAGCTTTCTGCTTTCCTTCTAATCTTGGTTGCATTGGTTTTAAATCAAAATTATCCAATTTACTTTTTGTAACGCTCTCTTACCTCGTTCGGTCCTAAATTCTTCCCTTCTCCATAGATCTGGCCGGTAAACTATTCCCTGCTCTCCTAATTTGCTTGTAGATAAGCTTTATGTCTAAATCACATACCCAGTGTAAGATATTGGTCTATATCTAGTTTCTGCCATACTGTCTTGCAGTTTTCCCAGAAGTTTTTGTCAAATGGTGAGTTTTGTTTCAGAAGCTGTAGGTCTTTGGATTTCTCAAACACTAGATTACTATGGTCACTTAGTACTGTGTCTCGTGTACCTAACCTATTCCACTGCTCTAGCACTCTTATTTCTTAGCCAGTACCAAGTACTTTTGATGATTGCTGCTTTACAATACAGTTTGAGATCTGGTACCTTCCTTCCTTCCCATTTTTTTTTTATTAATTCCCTTGACATTCTTGACCTGTTGTTCTTCCAGACAAATTTTGTTTTTATTTTTTCTAGCTCTATAAAATAATTTTTTGGTAGTTTGATTGGTATGGCTGACTAAAGTTCTTTAGAGAAGTATTACAGGGGCCCATGGAGGCATTTTTTTCTTTCTTAAAGTCTACAGGAAGTGTAATTGGGTAGCATTCTATCTACCCAGTGCAAGCTCTGTAACAAATCCAGCCTCAAATGACATGAGGAATCACTCAAAAACTGTTTTTAAATGCACAATACCTTCTCTTGAAATGTCTTTGTATATTGTTTTTGAAGTGACATTGTGGAACTGCCATTGTACAAGGCAGCCTTGTTTCCTGAGGGGAAAAAGACGGCTGCTGGGGTGCCAGGAAATGGCTCCTCAGGGGGAGAAGTAGATCTTCATCAAAGACCACAGATATGGGGCTACCCAGTAATGATGATGACAAGCACAATGAAGAGGTTTTTGGCCACGTGATGCACTCTTTGGAAAATAGAAAGCACGTACAAACACGTAAGAAGGTAGATCACATTTCTGCCGCATTAGCTATAGGCCATTCTTAGAACCCAAAAGACATAACTGCCAAGGGACAGTTAGAAACCCAATCTGTTGACATTGCTATAACTGATTTAAAGTGAAATGGTTTTCCAAAAGTGATCATGGTCAGCTCATGAAAACTAGGAGTGACACTGGTGATTCTATGATCCCGACGGTCAACAGCGCTGATGTCAAACCAGAAAGTTATAAGATATGGGAACATCCCCTCTACCACTAACAGAATGTCAGGACCTCTTCTGGTTTTGTCTCTGTATTACTAGAGATTAACAAGTTGCTCTGCATAGGTAGTGAGGAAGGATGACATCTCTCCAGTGGCATTCTACGAATTTGAGCGTGGGCCTCATGAGATTTCTGACGAGCCCAATATTTTTCAAGGAAAAAAAGACTCAGTACAACAAGACAAAAGTCCACAGTGGCCAAGTCCAAGAATACACTGCTCATTCTGGTAAAAGGTGGGCAGGCCTGCTTGACTTCCGTCCTCCTGACTTGAAAAAGAATTCTATCTAAAGTCTTTCAAAATAGCAGGTCCCTAGAATCTTGTTATCACTGAGTCAATTCCGTCTGTCAACAAATATTTATTAAGTGCTGACTATGTGCCAGGCACTGTGCTAAGTGCTGAGGATACAAATACAAAAAAGAGGGGGCCCTGCCTCCTAGAAGATTACAATCTAAGACAAAACAGAAAAGAAAACTGAAGAACAGGGGAGGAGGAGTATCCTCTGCTTCTGCTCACTTCACTCTCTATCCCTTCATAAATATCTTCCCAGTTTCCTCT
>NW_020954586.1:4295437-4337603 GCF_900497805.2 Vombatus ursinus | reverse complement strand
CTTTTCCAGAGCCCCCACCGAGGCACACGAGGCGCACTGTCTTCTCGGAGCCCATCCAACATTTGTCATTTTCTTCTTTTGTCATCTTTAAGTGTGGGGTGGAACCTTGCAATTCTCCAGTTATTAGTGATTTGGGGTATTTTTTCATATGGTTATTGATGACTTGGAATTTCTTGCTTTGAAAATTGCCTGTTCGTATCCTTTAACCATTTATCTATTGGGGAACATAAATCTGAATAAATTTCTTATGCATCTTGGATACGAGGCCTCTATCAGAGAAATTGCTGCAAAGATTTTTTTCCCTAGTTACCTGATTCTCTTTGAATTTTAACTGCATTAGAATTATTTTTGCAAAAGCTGTTCAATTGTACATAATCAAAACAATTTGTTTAGTAATAAACTCTTCCCCTCTTCAGAGCTTTGAAAGGCCATTTCTTCCTTGCTCCATTAATCTGCTTATGATGTAATCTTTTATGTGTAAGTCATGTATCCATTTGGAGTTTATCTTGGTATTTGCTGGGAGCCATTCGATGAGGAATGAAGCTCCAGGACACATGTTTATTGCACTTCTTATAAAAGTTATGTAGGTAAAGAAAAAGGGGCCCAACCCTTGAAGCCCACACATTGCACTGCGAAACCCCCCAGTGACTGAGGGAAGGGTAGGGGAGAGAAGTGGAAGGCCCACAAATTCCTTCCAGTTCTAACATCTGCAATTCTCAAGAGAGTTTCCAAAGGTTTCCTATCTATGTCAATAGCAAGGCCTGCACTGAGCAGGATCACGCCCGGGGAAGGGAGAGCAGCAGGGCAAAGGGACTTAAAAACCCTCTCGAAGAGGACCGGTTGGATAACCTAAAGAAAAGAAGGCTTAGGAGGAAAATAAGAGTTGTTTTTAAACACGTGAAGGCTTATCTTCTAGAAAGGAATCAGACATTCAGCTTGGTCTCAGACCAAGAAATGGAAACTGCGAGGAGGCAGATACTGAGATGAAAGAAGCAAGAACTTCCTCCCTCGAGCTATCCAGAGAGACGCTGGAGCGCTGTGCAGAGGGGGGAACCGAGTCAACACCGGGAGCACTGGGGCAGAACCTGGGAAGCACCTGTCTACAATGGCACTGGACCAGTCCCTTCTAGTTCGAGGACTCCCCATTTCTATAACGTATTCCAGCCCCTGAAGCACAGCAACTTTCTGAGGTCAGGCCTGCCTAAGACAGCTACTTTTTTCTTAGCAAAAACTACTACTTCGTTCCTTCTTGTTCCATCGTCAGTGTGGACTTAGTTAAAGCCTCACACTCTGGTAAAACCAGGACTATTCTTCTCCACAAGGCACTTTTCTGCTTCGGCACTGAGATTCACTTCTGACCTCCAGCGTATGACAACTTCATTTCCGAATACATATTTCCTGTGAAGCCACATTTCATTTCAAACCCACACGGTTCCCTCTGGGCAATGACCATGTTGTGAGCTGCTTTTGGTTCAGAAGTTGATACAACAGAGGAAGCTGTTGTGGTCTCTAAGACCAGTCTGGTTACCACATATGAAATTAGCTCTGGAGGGAATCCCCTGACGAGCTTGGGTGACCAACAAAAAAAGAACCCGGGCCATAACAAGCAGGAACACACAACTAAACATACCTGGGGAAGTAAGTGCATGGAGAGTTTTACGAAAAGTAAAGAGCTGACCCAGGTTGTGGTTCATTTGCTTGAGAAAACAAAATTTTCCCAGGGCTTTGAGAAGATTAACAAAGTCAAAAAAGGGAACTCAAAGAGATCTGCTCTGAGTGTCTGTAGAACATCCCAATCTCCTAAAATAGGTACGTTGGCCACTTAGCACTCCTTTAGGAAAGCCATGCCCAAGCCACCAGATAAGAAAGATAATCTCTGAGAGTCCCAAAGCATCACCCAGGTGACCTCCATGGTCCTCTAACCAAGGAACCATGTAGGAAAAGCAGGCCAGAAGAAAGGGCCAGAAGAAAGGGAAGAACCCAGGCTTTGAGAACAGACAGGCTAGGACTGAATCACAATTCTGATACTTACTGCTAATGTGACCCTGGATAAGTCCCTGGACTGTATTCTAATCTATAAAATGGAGATAAATCGAAGGGCCATTCTAGCTCTCAATCTTTTCATTCAGAAATGAAACATGGTCTCGTGAATGGTTTCTCCGAAGCCATGTAGGCCTTCTGGTTAAAACAACAATGAAGCCTCCTTTTAGAGTAAAGCCATCAGTGTAATTCTCTTTGTCATTATCGTCCTCCACATCTTCCCCAAGAGCCTACTGTCCAAATCTACACCTTTCTTCTTTTGCTTTCAGAGGGGCTGTATTAGGTCAGTGAAAGCAGGAACTACCACTAAACTTCACACCTCACATGCCTAGATCTTTGGTCCTCCTCAAAATTCATTTTTTAAAAAACTGTTCTTGGGCAGAGGTCTTTGTATACAAAGTATTAGCCAAGAACAAAGTTTTATGTTTGAATACTAAACCCCTTAAAAACTGCATTTTATGATGGAAACACTGACAGGCTCTTTGCCCAAGAAGGACTATTATAATAGTCTACTTCTTCCAAAATTCAAAGAATATTATGAACTCCAGATCAGTGTTTTTATAACAATACAAGTTATGCAATCAGGTGGGCTGAGCTTTTACAAGTTAGTACAAACAAAAAGTGGTTTACTGATCAAATACGCTTACTAGAGTACACCTGAAAAAGTCATTAGATTCGATTTTTCAAGAAATTTTCTTGAACTCTGTGCAAATCGGTTAACTCAGAATGTTAATCTGCAAAACAGTTTCTATGTTGTTTGGGTTCAGATGGCAGGATTACACCTTGCTTTGAGCCCACATACATGGAGCAAGCTGAAATCTCAAAGGCAAGACCACTGGTCATCTCGCCACACAGATAGCAATGTAAAAATTGAGAGCACCTACAGATCTGGGGCTATTCAATCGAACACCAACAAAAACAAAGAATGCCACTAATCTTCAAGCAAGACGACAAATGTTACTTTTTTTTAATTCAGGTTAATCAGTCCTTTAAAGTTTTAGTATTTGGTAAGTAAAGTCAACAAAAACACACTGCAACTGGACAACTCCATTTAAGAGATTAATAACACTTACTGAGTGCAAATCAAGGCCTCCTGACGGCTTCTGAGATATGCGAAAAAGTACATCCAAGACTCATCTGAACCAACCCTGCCTTACCCACTGACTGGTTCTGTGAAAATACGATAGCAGGCAAATAAAAATGTTATGGGGCAGAAAAAGAGTTCCATGGCAAACAATGCAACTTGGCAGGGGGGAGCAAATGAATCCTGAGGAATTCAACAGCCCTCTTCCAAGGGCTCTGCCCCAGAGGAAAGTGAAATACCCTCAGTAAAGGAGGCAGCAATCAACCCAGGCAATGGGATCTCCTCCTAAAGGACAGACTCTTCCCTCTGAGTGCTTTGAGAGCCAGTAGCAGACAGATATCACAACCACAGTCTCTTCTACAAAGTACAAAGACTAAGTGTGACAGGAGTGACATTTCTTCTCCTCTGAGATCAATCAAGAAGGACTGACCCCCACTTCTAAGATAGGTCACCACTCTGTTGTTGCTGTTGAGTGGTTTCACTCACGTCGGACTCTCTGTGACATCATTTGGGGTTTTCTTGACAAAGATACTGGAGTGTTTCTCCAGGTCATTTGACAGATGAGGAAACGGAGGCAAACAGGGTGAAGTGACTTGCCCAAAGTCACATAGCTAGTAAGTGCCTCAGATCAGATTTGATCTAAAGAAGATGAGTCCTCCTGCCTCCAGGCCCCTGCACCACCTAGCTGCCTGCTAGGTCACTAGATCACTACCAGAAGAACCAGAATACCACCTGTGCTGCCTGTGATTGCTCAGAAAGCTGAGAGGAGGCAGAGATGGTGGCAAGTTAGCCTATAAATTCTAGCCCAGTACTTGCAGGCTGGCAGGGCACTTGCCACAAAAGAGTTGGTTTTAATTTGAGGGGACAGTTTTGTGGTCGAGATCTGTAGTTTCATCATCCCTATACCAATCCATTTCATCAGCTGTTCAGCAACTTACAGTCTTAGAGAGACTTATCTGGGTCCCTAAGAGGTCAAGGGCCTTCCCCAGAGTCATACATAGAATGAAATACTACAGAACAAGGAAAAACAAGGTAAAGCAACAGATCCTGCTCATGCTGGTGTGAAAGTGATGCTGGATTCTGGAAAGGTCCCCGAAACTCTGGCAAGTTTCAAGTACAATCCAAACAACATAGGGATCACTTTCTGAGGACAAGCCAAGAGAAGCCAAGGAGTTTAACCCCCAGAATCAATTCTTGGGAAGGATGACCCATGGTCCTGTATCCTGCATGGCTTCCACAGTAACAAGGACGCTTGGATGGAGGCTCTCAGCCTACGTACAAAAATGACACTCACAGGGGACAGAGCCAAGATGACAGAGTAGCAGCAAGAATGACAGGGAGCTTCCCACAGCACCACCACCACTCCACACCAAGCTCCTCCACACAGACCTAGAAATCACACAAGACCAAATCCTGATTGGGAAAATCCAAGAAAAATCACAGAGAATTGATTTTCTGGCCCAGGTCTACATAGGGAGACCACAGGACAGTTGTGCAGACACTGGGCTGTGGATCTGGCCAAGAGCACACCTGGCAGAGCCTTCCAGCTCAGGGAGAGGCCATGCACCTGGGCAAGATGAGGTCCTAGATTCAGCATTGGGGGGAGGGAGGGGTGGCAGGAGCACTACGCTTGTGTAGGGTGTGAGAAGTGGGGCCAACTGGCTACTCTGTCACTTCACTACTCATTCCTGGGTCGCAGATCCACAGAGGACCAAAGAGAGGGACCTGTTCCTAGAGGGGACATTCTGGGCTGATAAACCATCCCAGAACCTAGGCCAGGTACCAAGCAAGGAGCAGGGTCAGAAGCCACAAACAGCCTTGGGCTCAGGCCCCAGGAGAGGAATGGGGTCTCAGTTCCAGGTTCCAGCCCCGTCTGAAACCTGCAGGGGAATAGCCAGGGCAGGAATCCCAGACCAAAGGGAAACCTCCAGGTCTGACCCTCTAAACCAGCAGAGCTTTCCAGCTGGCTGACGATGGTTGAGTCCAGCCTCAGGCTACTGAAGCTCCAGATGGACAAGCCCAGAGGCCTGTTGTTCAGACCCAAACCTAAGTCAGAAACTTGCAGAGCTCACACCAGGGCACAGAGATCAGACTTTGCTTTGGATCAGTCCACTTGGGGAGGACTGAAAGCCTGAAGTTCCCCCAGCCTGACCTGTCCCTGAGATCTTGGAATAACACAGCATTTAGTATCCAAGAAAGTAACAGCAAGAACAGCCCAGACACAACTTCCACAAGCGTGCAGAGCCTGGCTCTAACATCAAGTCCAAAGTCAGGAAGAAGGCTGGAAGAAGGAGTAAACGACAAAAGATACGACCCAAAAAAACTGATAGTGAGAGATATGACCCAAAAAAAAGCTGGTAGTGAGGGTGCTCAAGACATAAACTCAGAAGAAATGAATGCCTCAAAACATCTACAAGCAAACACTCAAATAAAAACACAGCCTGGGTACAAATTCAACTAGAATTTCTAAAAGATTTCAAGAAGAAAGTGTTTGAGTTTTGGGGTTTTTTTTAAGTTTTTTTTTTTTTGGTAAATAAATAAAATGAGAGTGCTAGAGAACAAAGCTGGAGAAGAAGTGAGAGCTATGGAGGAGTGGCAAAGAGAATCAAAAGCTGGCACAAGAGATATAAAACCTTGCCCCAGAAACAAACTTCCTGTAAATTAGACTGGATAAAATAAAAGCTAATGATTCCATGCAACAATAGGAAATAATAAAGCAAAGTCAAAAGACTGGAAAAAATGTAAATTACCTCACAGCAAAAACAAGTGACCTTGTTTGACCTTGAAAATAGAGGGGAAAAAAAATTAAGAATTATTGGACTACTTGAAAGCTATGACCAGAAAAAAAAGCCAAGACATCATATATCAAGAAACAGGAAAAGAAAACCATCCAGGTTTCCTAGACCCAAAGGGCAAAATGTTAATAGAAAGAATCTACCAATCACTAACTAAAATAAAATTCAAAATGAAAACTCCCAGGAATATCAGAGCCAATATCTAGAACTTCCAAAAGAAAAAATACTGCAAGTAACCAGAAGAAAGAATCCAGGTATACCAAGGAGCCACAAATAGACCAACTCATGATTTAGTAGCCACCACTATTAAGAAATAGAGTTTAGAATATATTCCAGATGGCAACAGATACAGGATTACAACCAAGAATAATTTATCCAACAAAAGTGAGTATAATTCTATCAGAGGAAAATGGACCTTTCATGAAATAAGACTTCCAGGAATACTTGATAAAAAGGGCAGAATTGCAAAGAAACTCTGAAACACAAGAGTCAAGAGAAATATAAAAAGGTAAACAGGGGGCACCTAGAAGGTGCAGTGGATAGAACCCTGGCCCTGGAGTCAAGAGGATCTGAATTCAAATCCAGCCTCAGACACTTACTAGCTGAGTGACCCCGGACAAGTCACTTAACCCTGACTGACTCACCACCACCACCTTCCCCCCGAAAAAAAAGTTAACAGGAATGAACAATTACAACAAGGAAAAATTGTTGCCCAGTTGTTTCAGTTGCATAAAACTATTTGTCATTTGGGGTTTCCTTGGCAGAGATACTGTAGTGGTTTGCCATTTCCTTCCCCACTTCATTTGACAGATGAAGAAACTGAGGCCCAACAGGGCTATTGCCATCACTTGCCCAAGGATAAATTACTTACATTCTAATACAGGAAAACGTACACATGTTGCCATCAGGGGTCATAGAGAGAGTCTAATTAGGCAAGGTCTGGAAATGGTTCTGTTATGTCTTCTTGTTTGGTTGATTTTTGGGGAGAGACAATCACTGGGTTAAGTGACTTGCCCAGGGTCACACAGCTAGCAAGTGTCTGTGGCCAGATCTGAACTCAGGTCCTCCTGACTTCAAGGACAGTGAGTTATCCACTGAGCCACCTAGCTGCCCCAGTACTGCTGTCTTGATGGTCTTAAAGGAAGAATGGACAGGGAGGGGAAGAGGAACACACTGGAGAAGAAAAGGGAGAGGAAGGTTAGAGAAAAGAAGTCATCTCATCAGGGCACAAATAGGAGCCTGTCTACACAAGGAGAAAGGAGTAAAGGCAGAAGCTGAAGCGGTCAAAAGAGGGAAGAACATACACCTACAGAGCTGGGCACAGAAATGCACTTCACTACAGAAAGAGGAGAGAAAGGAAAGGTGGGGAAGGGAGAATAAGAGAGGGGAGATTTAGGGAGGGATTTGTGCTAAACAAAACAAATCATCAGGATATATAAAAATAGTTACAGGTCTTTCTTCAGTGGCAAAGAATTGAAAAGTGAGGGGGCGCCCATCATTTGGGGAACAGCTGAAAAAATTATGGTCTATAAATATGGAATATTATTCTGGGGCAAGAAATGATGAAGGGGATGGCTTCAGGAAAAAACCTAAGAAATAGGAGAAAAGCTTATAATATACGATGACAACAGTTTTCTGAAGACAAACGGTTTTGAAAGACTTAGGAACCACTCAAATGGACATTCTCACTGTAAATAAAACCAGAAAACATAAATCAATTGTAGCTGAACAGAATGGCTCACAGAAGAACAGCCTCACCCCTGGTCACACCCTTCCCATCCCAGGGACTCTGATCCCCTGCACACCATCATCCAAACCCTGTTCCACCCCACCCCCATCACCTGAGTAATCATTCCCATCCCCCTCAACCCTCCCTCCCCAAACTTCCAACCAAACACCACCCACCCCATCCACTGTGCCCCCTGGAATACTTGTTCCATAGGGAACAACTTCACTTTATCCTAAATCTTTTCCTCTCCCATTCCTTCCATTTGCTAGCTCTCACTAAACCTGGTTGCCCCCTGATGACGCAGCCTCCCTGGCCACCCTTTCCACTACTGGCTGCACCTTCGCTCATCCTCTTTGGCTCTCAGGTCAAGGTGGGAGAGATGGAACACACCTTGCTCCCCACTGCCACTTCCAGGTTCTCCCCCTTTCTCCATCACTCAGTAACCTTTCCTCCTTTGAGTTTCACGCTATTCATATCTACCACCCAATCAAAGTATCGGTAGCTGTTGTGTAGAGACACGTGTGTCTCTCCTTTCCCCTCCTCAAGTAGTTAGATACCTGGCTCACAATTTTTCTCTCCTCCCCAACTCCCGCCCTCACACCAGGCGACTTCAACACACACTGACTCTCCCTTCAATACTCTAACCACTCAGTTCCTCAACCTACTCACCTCCCATGAGCTACAACTCCACCTCACCTCAGCCACACACAAAGATGGTCATACCCTGGATCTTGCCACACTCACAAATGTATCTTCTCCATATTCAAGAATTCTGAAATCCTTTTATCTGATCATAATCTGCTGGCTTTTTACCTCCCTCACATAACCCTGCTCTTTATCTTCACCATGACCTCCAATCCCTTGACCCCTCAGTTCTCTCCCAGGCCATCTCCATCTTGGTTTCTGGGTGAACCAATTCTACTCCGCCCTGTCCTTCCCTCTTGAATCCCTAGTCCCTTATCATATCACTGATTAAGCCCAGGCAGGCCTCAGCCTTGGATCATTTCCACTATTCTATTCAGTGCCTTCGCACCTAGAAACGCGCTGCTGAACGAAGTGTTCTAATTGGGTCCACTACAGATTACACAACCTCCACTGGGCCCTCACTGCCACTAGGCAATCCTACTATACTTCCCTTATCAACTCACTCTCTCACTCCCCACAACAGCTCTTGCAGACTTTTATATCCCTCCATAAATCAGCCTAACTGCAAGAATAGTGATGCAACAGACAGAAACAGAGAAATTAAGGGAGAAAAAAAATGATGAGATCACTTTTGAATGTGTTGAAGATGAGGTGCCAACAAGACATTCAGTTGAAGACATACAACAGTTCAAATAAATGGTTGCAGAGACGTACTATAGGGGTGGGGAACCTGCGGCTTCGAGGCCACAAGTGGCCTTCTAGGTCCTTGGGTGTGGACTTTTGACCAAGTCCAAGTTTTACAGAACCAATCCTTTTTAAAGGGGATTTGTTCTTCGAAGTTTGGTTTCAGTCAAAGGGCCACATTTGAGGGCCTAGAGAGTCATATGTGGCCTTAAGGCCACAGGGTCCCACCCCTGTTAAGATACTATTCTGTTTTTTCTTGTAATTAAAAATGACTTTTAAGTAAAGAAAAAAGTCTTCTTGTTTTACAGGCTACAGAACTCTATCTTGGGTATTTTAAGGTTTTTTGGTCTTGGTTTTAATTTTACATCAAAGAAAACAAGACCAGGTCTAACTTTTCTGGGTTGTTTGGAAAGATTGAGATTCTTCTACAAGCCAATCAGTTACCCAATTCTGACCTCATACGCAACCCCACTCTTCTGTGAAGATTATACAAACTTACTGTTTTATTATTTCCTATTAAGAAACGCGATCAGTACACCAGACTCAGTCTTACCATATGCACACAAGACATACTGATTTGACGCTTCTCACCAGATTCCTAATTGAGGCTCCACACAAAATTAGGATCACCTTTGTTTTTAGGGATACATTCTCATGACACTCTTCCTTATCCTTTATTCTAATGTAGTACCTTGTACACTAGCAAATTCCCCAACAAAGACAGAAAGGTCCTAGCACAAACTGAATGTGCACGTGTCAGGTAGATAGAAGGTGGGGAGGGAAGGAGGTGGGCTCCAAGGTCTCCAAGGCTGTTTGCCACTTTTCCCTGGACTGGGAAATCAGAGTCACGTGAGAAGTCGGAATACTTGATGACAAAGGAGAGCTATTCCATCCATCATGTTTGTCTCTCTTATGAGCTGTTACGACATACTAAAAGGGGAGAGAGTCACTATCCTTATCTCTTCTGTAAAAGTAACTCAGCATCAGCACCATCCACAGAAAATTCTCCTTTCAATTTGTTCAGAAACAAACAAAAGTCATTTGACACAAGAAAATAACACTTTAAGATTTACAAAGCTGTTTTACAAATACCATCTCAACTATCTTCACAGCAACCTTTCAAGGTAGTTAGGACAAATATTATTCCGTTTTTCAGATGAGGAAACTGCGTCTCAGAAATATTAAGAGACTTGACCATGATCACACAGCCAGTAGAAATAGGAGGCAGGTTTTAAAGCCAAGCATCTCCAGCTTGCAAGTCCAATCCTCTCTTCACTACGCCATAACACTCTTCAGAAAGTAACCCTTTGTTTTTTATGTTAGTATGATTTACTCGGAACCAATTATGGTGCAGAGCCGTCCCCAGAGTTAAGGGTCCATAAGAAAGACAAAGGAGATCTGGGCCTCGGCAGAGCTCTTACAGTCACAGCAAGGAGGCAGAACCAACACAAATGAAAATGGCTTAATCACGTGCAATGATACAGCAACTAACCAGTCCCCTGGCAACCATCTTTATAATGAAGTTGGCTGCATTAAAGAGCCATATTTATGATTCATGGAGCACTGTGCTGGCATCAGCTGGACGGATCAGCAGTAAAATTCCTTCTAAGCTGCTCCTATGTGCAGAACACAAGACGACACGGCTATGCCCACACTCTATTTGTACAATGCCCTATTGCTCCTGGCACAGTCTGGAAGGCCAGAGAGAAGCAGCAGCACCAGGGGCATGGCGGGCCCCCCAGTCTTCTGGAGTGTATGCACATGGAGACCCCAAGGGGCAGGGTGTCAGAAGGCCAGGTTTGGATGGAAAAGAAAGATCATCAGTCCGATGGTGAGTCAACGAAAGCTCTAAGGGAAGCCAGGACAAAAAAGGCGGAAGCAGACGTGGGAACCCCAGGAATGAGGACCACTCGAGGACCAAAGCTCTTGCTGCCTCTGCCTGAGACCCGAGTGGGAAGGAACTGTTTCTGAAGAGCAGCAGACCCAGCTAAAATCTGGCTTCACTGGCTCTTCTTTCTTTTTTCTCCTTTCACAGCAACAGACACAAATAAAAAAATCTATCTTCCATACATTTTGTCTGTCTTTTTCCCTCTGTCCAAAGTAGCTAGGTGGCACTGCAGTAGAGAAGGGGCTAGGCCTGGCATCAGGAAGAGCTGCATTCAAATCCAACCACAGAAGCTTCCTAGCTGAGTGGGCAAGTCACATCACCTCTGTCTGTCTCAGTTTCCTCAACTGTAAAATTGGGATAATCAGAGCACCTACTTCCCAAAGCAGCTGAAGGCAACAACTAAGGTAATATTTATAAAATGATGAGCACAACACCCAGCGGACACATTAACTCACAGAATCAGGCCTCTGAATCGATAGGAAAGGTAACTCTACTGGTTCCTAACCAGGCAAGAAGCTCTACAGAAAAATATATGATGGCTCTTCCAGACATTATGATGCTTTACTGCAAATAAGAAAAACAAGTCACCGTGAGTTGCCAATTCTCAAGGGAAAATAAAGTTGTATAAACAAAAAAAGATGATTAGACCAACTTGGGCAAGAAGCTGTGTGGCACCGACAGGAAGTAGAGAAGTGGGCCTCAATGCTTCACCAACCACAGCCAGTGCCTTGGAATGATCTCGGCATCCAGGACGAGTAAAGCAGCGGGAGCTCCTGCCCCTTAAGTCCCCTGAGCAGCTCACCAAAGGAGAGACTGGGAAACAGGGGAGCTAATAAATAATTGGTGCTTCTTCGGAAAGCTCCCCTAAATGTTGCTCAGGCCTACTCATTTGGGAAATATCTTTAGGGGAAAAAAATACTAGAAGCATCAAAGTCTACATGGAAGGGCTGCATTTTTCTGTAAAAGACCCAAATCGTGCGTAAGGGAACCAAGACCCTCCAGCTGTCACTGGTCCCAGAGTAATGGGATGTGACGCCATGTCAGAGCCAGGTGACAGAGAGGGTCCAGCTTAAGTTGTCTGAGCAAGCGATCCCAGAATCTGAGCCCATCGGCCTCTCCTTTCAACAATGCACGTGAAAAAAAGGAACTGCTCTTGACACACCGGAAGGGCTGCCTGCCAGGGAACTCAAGTCCTCCCCAGCCCTCAACTCAGGCTTTGGCTCTATTAGAAAATTAAATTCTTTGTGAGGGGTGTGTTAGAGCAGTATGTTCAAGTGGTCTATAGTATTGTCATTTCTGGTGTAATGGTTATTACCAGGGCAAATTTCACTTACAAACATGAACATAAAGTAGAGACCCAGGGGAGCCCCAGGGGCTATGAACTCACATCACACCACACACTGGCAAGCCTGGACTGATGCAGATGACTTAGGTTTTCATCAGTGAGGAATACTGACTAGTACTCTTGTACAAAACGCTGTATTGCACGGGTTGTTTCAGGTTGCTGAGTAAGTTTCCTCTCTCTTGGTCTCAGGTTAGTGTTTTAATACATGCTATATGAGCCACCACGGCTCACACATCAGCAAGGCCAGCATGGCTCACACATCAGTGAAGCCAACACGGCTCACACATCAATGCTTAAGAGAGTAAGGAAATTAAAATACCAAGAGTATTTTTTTTTTTTTTTAGCATTTTGGGTTGGGCAATGAGCCAATCGCCTGATGAGACCCAAGTCAAAATACAACGAATAAGTTTCCATAATTTAGAAAGACTGGTGAAGCAAAGGATCACCTGAAGAAGCATACTGCTGCTAAGTATCCCTTACGTGCTGCACTTTTACAAGCTCTGCCCCTTCAACAAGAGTAGGGAAAGGTGAGAGGATGGGGAAGGAGGCTGGAGGTTGAAGGTAGAAATCCCAACTCGAAGTCCAGAATCTTACGTCCAGGCCGTTCCAGGATTCATCTGGCCGGGAGGGAAGCAAGGACAAAGGCGCCCGTGGGGCTGCCAAGACACAGATACACTGGCCCTCCCTGGGGGAGGCTAAGACAAGAGAAGACAAAACTGTGTCCGTCATAAGCCAATCAAACAGGTTTCGCTTCAACACCCTCTGAACGTCACATGAGCCACCAGCTGCTGGGAAGGTTTTTCCGAAGTCCAACACATCCCTGAACATCTTTGTCGAAAATGCTAATGGACTGTAAGAAATGGGCCATTAAAACATCAAGTCCAGGTGGTCCCAAGACCAGAGCATCAGGCCTCACTGATATTTCAATATGCTAGAAAGGCACTTGGGGCTTTCTGAAATTCCAGGGGACAACAAGGACTCATCCCTGGCTCACCCCTTTCCAGTTTGAACCAGGCCAGACAACCCCTAAGGCCAGGCCTGCCTCTGCACCCAAGCCCCAGTGCTGTACTTCCGACAATGGCTCCAACTTCCACATGTCTAAAATAGGCTTCCGCTCTGATGCTGGCTCAACTTCTCACAACACCCTTCTTCTGACAAGGGTGCTACGCCATTCTCCACGTGGTGTTAATGAGGAGTGAAACTTCCATGGAGAGAATTTTCAAAATTCAGAAACAGAACAACTAGCTGTGACGAGAAGCATAGGTAAATAACCGTGGGAGAGTGAGCTCAGCGTTCAGGTTGGCATCACAAGCCCCGGTCCTCTGAGCTATGCGGGCTTAGCGTTCAAATGTTCTCATTTATAACAAGAAGGTAATAAGATCCGCGTTACCAACTTTACAGGATATTCACAAAAAAGAGATAAGATAATGGGTAGGTTTACTTATAAAGGGAAAGCGCTATCTGAACGTCAGGTATTATGACTAATAGGAGAAACAACTATAATCACTCCACCCAGCAGAGAATCAGCTTCCCGAGGATAGGGAACTGCCTGATTCACGTCTCTGCCATTACCTGGTCAGCCACGGGTATACCATAGCTCCCGGGCTTGAGCCTCAGGGTCAGCCTTGACTCCTTCCTACCCCTCACCCCCCAACTCCAATCCCTGGCCAAGTCTTGTCACCCCACCTCGACAGCATCTCTCACCCAACCCCCATCCTCCATCGTCTGGGGTACATCAACAATGTCCTAACTGCTCTTGCTGCCTTAAGCCTCTTTTCCCTTTCAGGTTCATCTTTCATTCCACTTTCAAAGTGATCGAATCAAGAGGACTTAGTAACTGACTGGAGATGAGGGAAAAGCAGAAAAGGAATCAATGCCGATGTTGTGATTTTAAACACTGGAGACTGACTAAAGCTAAACCTAATATCACAAGATGTGAGAGGTTTCTACGTGTAGGATTTGAGGTGTCTGCACAACATCAAGAGGGCAGTATCTCATAGGTCGGCGGAGATTCAAACCTGAACTCAGGACAGACGTCAGGAGCACAGATCTTAATTTGGAAGTGCTTTGTGTAGCAACGATAGCTGAAGCAACAGAAACGAACGATGTTGCCAAAGTAGAGAGAAGGGGATCAGGAACTAATGAATGAAACATGGCAGAATGCATCTAATGAATGAAAGTAGTTTGGGGGGGCGAGAGGAAGTGGTTAGAAGGTAAATTTAGACAACTATTAGGAAGGACCTTCTAAGATAAGAATAGTTCAAACACGGAATGGACCCATTTATTAGGTAATAAGTTCCTCGTTTTTGGAACTATCCAAGAAAAAACCAGAGGACCATTTGTTCAGAATGCTGCAAAGGGGATTTCAGCACTGGGTTAATTCTAAGACAGCTGTGTAGCATGGCCAGGAAGAATAGGCCCTGTATTCGTTTCAGTCAACCAGTGAGAAAGCAGAGGCATGAGATGGCTGCTTCTCTGCACTAAGACAAAAGATGAGCCCGAGATCTTATCTAACACGGCTGGACGCTTGGGAAGCACCACTAACACGCGACAGTACCTAGAGCAAAGTCAACGAGGCTAGAATGGGCTGACATTGCCTGTGCTATGCCACATTTTAAGACAATTTGTTTCACCCTTAAACTATACAGCCACCTCCAAAACAGCAACAGCTGGCTAACAGCTGGCCAACAACATTACAGCCCCAGAAGAATGCAACATGCAACCAAAACCTGATGTTACAGATAGTCAGACAGCCCCACTGGAATCTGGCCAGAACACCAAGGCTCAGACGCCCAGCTTCTGAAGTGTGCCTGCCATAAAGCTTCCCTCTCAAGGCAAAACGACGCTGCGAAGACAGACACATGCCAGTGTCCGGGAGGAAGACGTCAATCATGCTGAAGCTTCTGCTGCGCTGTCCCAGAGAATTACGACGACGACAACGGCAACGATGGCAGCATTTACATACCACACCTACTGTGTGCCAGGGGGAAACTGGACGGTGCAGTGGAGACAGCACCAGGGCTCGAGTCAGAAAGACAAGAGCTCGAATCTGGCCTCAGTCACTTCCTAGCTTTGTGACCCTGAGGCAGGTCCCTTCACCCTCTTGGCCTCAGTTTCCTCATCTGTAAATGAACCAGAAAAGGAAATGGCAAATGACTCTAGTATCTCTGCCAAGAAAACCCCAAATGGGGTCACAGAGAGTCAGATCTGACTGAAACAACTCAACAACAACAGAATTCATTTTGTTACGGTCTTTCTACTGTAGTGCCTCTCATTCAGGATCCTTGATGCACCAGATCAAAACCACTCCACGGAACTCAGGTGAGAAAAAGGGTACAAGAGGAAAGAACTGGAAAGAAGGGAAAAGAGAAGGTTAGCAAGGTTATGAATTGCTATTACTTATCAGCACATATATACAACTATTTGTAAATTTACACATTCACATACCTCATCGTTAAACGAGGTGAAGACAGTTCTTGAAAGAAACGCAAACTCTTCAGAACCCCATGAAATATTGCTCCAAATGCACTAAGAGAAATATTAAACCAAAACAACCTGAAACTTTCCACTCATCCCCAGGAAACTGACCAAAATGATAAAAGAGAAGAATGAAGAGTCAGTGCAAGAGGAATTACGAAAAGATGGACACACTAATATATCTTTAGCATAACTATGATTGGGTCCAACCACTATGGAAAGCAACTTGGAATGATTTCAGGAAAGCACATGCCCCCTGAACTCACATCTAAGTCAATGAAAAAAAAGGACCTACATACACTAAAATATTTATACCAGTGCTTTTTGTAGTAGCCAAAACACTAGAAACGAAGCAGGAACCATCACGGGGGTATGGCTAAATGAACCGTGACACACAGATGTAATGGAATAGGATTGTGCTGTGAGGAATGATTATATGATGAATACAGAGAACCTTGGGAAAAGTAGTATGAACTAAAGCATAATGAAGGAAGCATAACCAGGAAAATATTAAACGCCATGACGGAGATGAAAACGGGAAAGAGAAAATTTTAAAAAATGAAACTGAACGTTATGAAATTATAATGACCCAGCTTGACCCAAAGGAGAAATACGAGAATGAATTTCCCTCCTTTCCTCGCAGACATGGGTGACTAAGGTTCTGAATCGCTGCCTATAGCATTCTCTTTTTCTGAGTTTATGTCTTGAGTGCCCCTCTCACTACCAGCTTTTTTTGGGTCATATCTCTCACTATCAGTTTTTTTGGGTCGTATCTTTTGTCGTTTACTCCTTCTTCCAGCCTTCTTCCTGACTTTGGACTTGATGTTAGAGCCAGGCTCTGCACGCTTGTGGAAGTTGTGTCTGGGCTGTTCTTGCTGTTACTTTCTTGGATACTGAATGCTGTGTTATTCCAAGATCTCAGGGACAGGTCAGGCTGGGGGAACTTCAGGCTTTCAGTCCTCCCCAAGTGGACTGATCCAAAGCAAAGTCTGATCTCTGTGCCCTGGTGTGAGCTCTGCAAGTTTCTGACTTAGGTTTGGGTCTGAACAACAGGCCTCTGGGCTTGTCCATCTGGAGCTTCAGTAGCCTGAGGCTGGACTCAACCATCGTCAGCCAGCTGGAAAGCTCTGCTGGTTTAGAGGGTCAGACCTGGAGGTTTCCCTTTGGTCTGGGATTCCTGCCCTGGCTATTCCCCTGCAGGTTTCAGACGGGGCTGGAACCTGGAACTGAGACCCCATTCCTCTCCTGGGGCCTGAGCCCAAGGCTGTTTGTGGCTTCTGACCCTGCTCCTTGCTTGGTACCTGGCCTAGGTTCTGGGATGGTTTATCAGCCCAGAATGTCCCCTCTAGGAACAGGTCCCTCTCTTTGGTCCTCTGTGGATCTGTGACCCAGGAATGAGTAGTGAAGTGACAGAGTAGCCAGTTGGCCCCACTTCCCACACCCTACACAAGCGTAGTGCCCCTGCCACCCCTCCCTCCCCCCAATGCTGAATCTAGGACCTCATCTTACCCATGTGCATGGCCTCTCCCTGAGCTGGAAGGTTCTTCCAGGTGTGCTCTTGGCCAGATCCACAGCCCAGTGTCTGCACAACTGTCCTGTGGTCTCCCTATGTAGACCTGGGCCAGAAAATCAATTCTCTGTGATTTTTCTTGGATTTTCCCAATCAGGATTTGGTCTTGTGTGTTTTCTAGGTCTGTTTGGAGGAACTGGAGGGTTGAGGGAGGAGGAGTTTGCTGTCCTTCCTACCGCTCCACTCTGCTAGCCCTTAGACCTATGGAGTTTAATTATAGTTCAGAGGCCTCCCCTATTTCCCCAATAATAACTTCATCAGTAAGTGTTCATTTTGGCTCATATGGCTGAAGAAACCATGTCCTTCATGGGGAGGGCAGGGAGGAAGGAAAGGAAGGGGAAGATAGAGAAGATGAAAGGTAAGAAAAAAAGGAACAGAGAAAATGGAGAGGGGAGGGGAGGGAAGTGCCAAAGGTTTACTGAGTTCAAATCAGTAGTCAAATCTTTCCATTTCTAAATCCAATCTTTCTGTTACATGGCTTGTATGAAAAAATAAAGCTGTTCTTGAAAGGATTGCTCCAAAGTGGACTAACTTTAGCTAATCAATTAATCAACAAGTATTTATCAAATGCAATGCAAAGAACCACTCACTGACTTGTCCCCAAAGTTGAAGGTTTGGGTTTTCAAGGTGTTTCCTTAATGTGGAATAGAGCAGCAGCCATGGCTAGCCTGGGAGCCATCTCTTCTCCGCCCTCTCCTGGGATTCCTTCTCATGAAGCAGACTCAACAGGGACTCGTGTGTTTACAGAAGCCCCTCACCCACTGCCCACGACAAGCACTGACCTCACTGGGCTCACATTCATAGTACCAGTCTTGCCTCCTTACTAATGCACTCGTTGTAAGGCCAGGACTCTCACTCCAAAAGAAGAGGGTGATCGTCAGTGATTCAAAGTGGGGGATACCCATTTATCCAAAAGCCTGTAGCCGCTCACAGGGGTTGTTTGGGTTTACATCCGGGGCAGCCACTTTGGGATTCTGTCCGTCAGCTTAAGTCACTGTACAAATGACTGGATCCTTATAGGCCCTCAAGCCCACCATGGCTAGTTTACTGTCTGCTAGTAAGTCCATCGCGATGTGCCAGGTACTATTTGACCCTCTTCTCTTTCCACTGGCTCTGTTACATTGTCTCTTCACCCTCCATCCCCCAAGCATCCCATCACAGCTCTCGTGCCGTTCTCTTCCACCAGTGATTTTTTTTGTGGGTGACACAGGAGCAGAGTTGGGAGCACACGCCATCACACGCCATCACATCAGGTCCTACATCAGGGTTACCCACTGCTTCTCCACAGTTCCTACAACCACAAACTCCATCCTCATGAATGAATGCACACCATGAGAAAGGGCAGAGAAAAAAGGCAGCTCCTAACTCTCATCCTTTCTCTGACTCCAAAATGCAGGCATTATTTTCATGAGTCTTAAGTTATTTGGAAAAC
Organism: Vombatus ursinus; assembly: GCF_900497805.2. Taxonomy (NCBI): domain Eukaryota; kingdom Metazoa; phylum Chordata; class Mammalia; order Diprotodontia; family Vombatidae; genus Vombatus; species Vombatus ursinus. The sequence goes on along the minus strand of NW_020954586.1, from coordinate 4,318,914 downwards.
CGAGCCACCCCTGAAGAACCTGCTGATTCCCGCACAGAGACAGGTGTCACTTCTCCTACGCAGATGCCCCTGAGGCTGGCAGGCTTTGTCTTCCTGAAATCTGTCCTCTGCCAGCAGCAGGGATGGCTGCCACGAGACGGGCCTTTCACGTGCCCGGTCATCACACCCCAAAAGCATCTGTGATTGGTCCGTCATTTTGGTCGTGGCCAACTCTCATGACCCCACCTGGGGTTTTCTTGGCAAGGATACTGGAGGGGTTGGCCATTTCCTTTTCAGCTCATTTTACAGATGAGGAAACTGAGGCTAACCAGGTGAAGTGACTTGCCCAGGGTCACACAGCCAGGAAGTATCTGAAGACAGATTTGAACTCGGGAAGAGGCGTCTTTCTTACTCCAGGCCCAGCGCTCTATCCACAGCAAACCCATAAGTACCTACTATGTGCCAGACAGTGTGCTAAAGGCTGAGAGCACTAAGACAAAAAGAGGAAATAGTCAATACCCTTAAGAACTTAGATTCTAATTGCGACAAACATCATCCTCAGCGAAATACAACACACGGTTTTTTGTGGCACGGGAGAGTTAGCGATGAAGGGAAGCCAGAAAGGCCTCGTTTAGGAGGGAGGACGTGAGGTGAACCATGAGAGGATCCGATGAGCATTTCAGGCACGACAGCCAGCCTGTGCAAAAGCCTGGAGATTAGAGATGGAATTTCCTGAACAGGGAAGAGTCAACAAGGAGGCCCCTTGGGCCAGAACTTAAAGAATGATCCGGATCATTCACATGAAGTGAACCTGCAGGCCCTTCACCCTTACTGGACATCCCTTTGTGTCTGTACCAAAAAAAACCACAAGAGAGTAGTAGTATTTTTTCAAGTCTGTCTCTATTATCTAATGACCAGGTTTACCAGTGATTACTTCAATTTTTCCCCATCAACATTTCCAAATAAATGAATTTCCACAAATGGAATATATCCAATTAGAATTAATGCAGCCCAATTTATATGTGACCTTTTAAAAATTTTTAATTCAATCAATGCCTTGTTTAACAAAATTTATCTGTAAAAAATTAAAATTGATTAGACTTTGAATGCAAAATTCAGTTATGTAAAATAAAACTAGCTATAAAACATTTGCCAATCTTCTATTTAAAAGGATCGTCCAAATATTTCATGGTCATCTGCCATCATTTTCTGCAAAGAAATTCTTTTCCCAAATGAATTATAATAATAAAATGTTACCAGATACCAATATTTATATAATGTTGTTCTCATTTATAGATATGACTGAAAATCATTATATTTCCTCTAGCCAAAAAAGCCAATGTGACATGTCAGTTTGCATTACTGCCCCCCAAAATTTAATCATTGGTTTAGTCATTGATTTTTTCCTTCAATACATTGTTTTAAGCACATACTAACTTGTTCCTTCAAGGTCTTATCTTAGCATGGGTGTGACCCTAGGCTCTAGGAAAATCTGCCAGGGAAGTATAAGTTCTGGCAGATCCTGTCAAGTAGAAAAGGCTTCCAGAACTGGCCTGGTGAGGTGCTGAGAGCCTACCCTCCAAATACCAGCCTGAGTGTAGGAATCTCATTTATGCTCCAGAGTTCCATACAACCATCTCAATGGCACCTGCAAACCAGAGCATCCCCAAGCCCCCACCAGTGACAGAGGATTCCTCCTTACTTTGGACTCTCCTCTGGACATCTTCCACAACAATGGCAAGTCTTCTGGTGAAGACATGCCCCCTCATTTTATGCCACATTTGAGAGTAATAATCAGAGGGTCACTGAATAACATTCCTGAAGTTGTCTTTCGAGGACATCTTCATATAACAAGCCCCGAGTGCACCTAAAACATAATGAACCACTGGCTCTTCCCATATAAAGATACCATTGCTGATCAATCCATCAATTAATTAATAAGCATTCAGTAAGCACCTATGTGTGCCAAACACTATTCTAAGAGCTAGAGGTTTGGTCAGTTAGGTGGCGCAGTGTATTGATAGAGCACCGGCCCTGGAGTCAGGAGGACCTGAGTTCAAATCCAGCCTCAGACACTTGACACTTACTAGCTGTGTGACCCTGGGCAAGTCACTTAACCCCACTGCCTAGCCAAAAAAGAGAGAGAGAGAGAGAGAGAGAGAGAGCGCTAGGGTTTTAAAGAAAAAATAAAATAACACCTACTCCCAAATAACCTACATTCTAATGGGGGAGAGAAGAAGTATAAATACATATAACATAAATAAAAAGTGAATTAGTACAAATATATAACAAAGTAATTAAATACAAGGCAGACTTGGAGGAGGCTACTAGTAGTAGTACCTTGTGTCCTATGTGAAGAACAGGTAGAAGGCCAAACTGGCTGAATCACAGAGCACAGGATTGAGACGAACTTTGAACAGAATTGGAAAGAGGGGTTGGGGGTCTGGTTACAACGGGCTTTTAAAAGCTAAACAGAAAAATTTATGTCTAACCTAAAAGCATAAGGAACCACTTGAGTGGAGTAGTAGAGTCCTATGGCTGGATCTGTTTTTAAGGAAAATGATTGTGGCAGCAGCGTGTAGAATGGCCTGCAGCAAGGAGCCCAATTAGGAGGCTGCTGATATCATCTAGAGGATGGGTAAAGGAGGCCTGAATTATGATGATGGCTGTGTGAGTGGGGAGGAAGGGTCAAGATACAAGATGTAGCCACTGACGGGGAGGGGGGGATACTGAGGTAACAAAGCTGGGGTTGTGGGGAGAAGAGAATGTTCAGAACGATTTCTGTGGCAAGGCTTTAGGTAGGAACCAAGAATTTGCCTTGCTGGAGCGCAGGCCTAGTTGGAGTTAGACAACACGAATTGACAATGCATCCAACAGGCACAGCTACGCGGCTTTGTCCAGCTCCATTTGGCAGCATGCGAGCAGCGTGGAAGGAGGAGTGGAAGAAGAGGCTGGCAGAATCAATCCAGAGAGAGCTTCGTCAAGAGATGCTCAGGGAGAGGACAAGTGGGGGAAGGATTCGAGGCTAGAGGACGGGGGAGAGGTGACCTATAATGTCAAACCTAAGAAGGGAGGAAAATAAAGTCACAACAGAGAAGGTAACGAGTGGTCACAGATCTGGACGTTACAATGAAAGTAATGAATTCGTTTAGAAGCACAGGGAGAAATGGAACGATACCGTATTGGAGTCAGGTAGAGGAAATTCAGGTTTTGTTTTCAAGGAGCTGGATGACATTGAGACCCAGAGCAGGGCTACCCGAGGGTGTGGCTGGCAGGGCAAGGAGTAAGACTGAAGGAACTGAGAATCTGGGAGGTCAGAGAGTTTGAGGGAGCAACAATTTGGACATTGAAGTCCCCTTGGGTAGAAATGGTGGTGGAAAGACAGTGAGCCAAGTGCTGAACTCCGAGTGACCTGGAGGCTGGTGCGTACTATCACCCACAATTGGAGCAGGGTGGAAAACGTGAACAAAGTGAGCGTGAAAGGGGAAGAGGTGGCTAAAGGACGACAACAAAAGGGAAGCCTGGATGCGGCCCTTCCAGGGTGACAGTGAATATGCAGCCACTCCTAGAGAGCAAGAGGGGAGAAAAATAACGAGCTCCATTCTGGACATGCTGAATTTGAGGTGTCTCCAGGACGTCCCATTTGGAGGGTCAGAGGAGCAAATATTAAAGCCTCCAAAGACGGCAGTGGACGATAGGATGGAAAGGAAGATTACACATCCCCAGTGCTCAATACAGTGCCTGGAACACAGCAGGTGCTTAATAAACACTCATTGACTTGACTTCCAGAGACAATAGGAAATGTCATGTCATGAGGCATCTGTCACCTCCTATTATGGAGGTTGACATCATAAGTATCAGCAAAAGACCTCCAAGAAAAGATCAATGGAAGCACCAACATGTCACAGAAGATGGAGATAAAGGAAATCCGAAGATGGGCTTAAGATCCTCCAAAGTAAAGCAGCACATGCTTTGACGCCTGAGGACTCCAGGGAAAGGTGCAGCATTGGCAAAGAATGAAAATTCATGAGTTAAAAATGTGAGAAGTCAAAGGCTCGTAGACCAGACAGAAGCCTCCTGCCTATAACATCATGGATACTTTCTTTGAAAATAAAATTTGGAAACCACTGGAGAGGCAAGCACCAAATAACATCACAAAAAAATGAAACTGATTATATTTTAACAGACAGGAAACAACTTCTTACTGATGTGGGAGTAATTCTTGGATCAGCTTCTATGTACAGTCAGACCACCAACTTTAGAGCAAAGATCAAAATGAGTACAAAACGAGCAGAATCAAATGAGAAAAAGATACAGTATGCAATTAAAACAACTCCAACCTGACCATTTAAACTAATGATTGGGGCCAAAAAATGGAAAATACATGGAAGAAAGGGCCTCACCCCAATTATACTGACTTCCTACAGAAGTCTGACCCATGTAGATCAGTTGCCATAATCAGGAGAGCAGAGAAGCCTGAAAACCAGCTCAGTCAGCAAACACTTGATCTCCTCGCCAAGAGCAGAGAGCTGACGGCCAAGGGCAACAACAGTGTAGACTATAAACTCATTTGTAAAATCTTACAAAGAAGCACGATGGAAGATCAGGAGCAGCATCTCCTCATAAAACAGTGAGAGGCAGGGAAAGGAAAAACCAGTTTAAAGAAAGCTTGGCAAGAGAGCCGGCCGAGCCAAGCCGTCCTGAGGACATTTAAGGATGAAGCTGGAAGGAGGACAATAAACAAATGAAAGATGGCAAAGATCTGTGCAGATTTCTGTAACCACCACAGGCAGCGAGGCCACCAGTGCGGACGCTGGACGTCCCGATCCTGGACGCCCTTCCTAAGTGGAAAGGGCCCTGAAGGGCAAAGAGACGCAGCTGGACCAGAGCAGAGAAGCTGGACGTGACACAATGCCGGAGGCAGAGAGAGAGTCTCAAGGTCTCTCAAGGAGGGAAGGACACCAACCGCATGGGAAAAATCCTGGACCTAATTATTATTTAAAATCAAACTAATAATTTCTAACCCATGAGCCTACTTTCCCATCCATACAAAACTTCTGTGAGGATAATTGTGAGGAAGCTATTAGAAGGGGGCAGACAGGACTTCTCTACTAGTTCCTCAGCACAACTCACCTTTCCCATCAGATAACTGACTGAAAGACACAAAAGAACACAAGTTGTCAACGGGCTTATTACTGGTAGAACATTTTAAAAAATTCATTTCAGCGGAGCAAAAGGTACCTAAAAGACTCCACCCTCCAATAAAGGAGCTGTCATACAAATATAAAAAATATATAAGATTCCTTGAAAGACAAGATGGACCGTTTCAAAGAACCTGGGAAGAATTATACAAACTGATGCAATGGGAAGTGAGCAGAACCAGAAGAAGAGTTTGCACCATGAAACATTTTAAAAACAAACAACTTTGAAAGACTTAAGAACTCTGATCAAGGCAACAATCAATCACGATTCCAGAGGACTGATGATAAAACATGCTGCCCTTCTCCTGACAGAATGAGACACTCCCACGTTGGACATGACCAATGTAGGAATTTGTTTTTCTTGACTAGACAATTTGTTACAAGGATTTTATTTTTCTTTCCCCCACCCCCAACTAGAGTGGAGGAACTGAGACAAGAGAAAATAAATGCTTAATTCTTAAAAATTTTAATTTGAAAAATGAAAGATATAACAACAGAGATAGCCTTTTTCAACAACCATCTGATGACCAACATCAAGTGAGGCATAAAAGAGAGACATATGCTCACCAAAGATAGGAGATCCAAAGCATAACCCAAGGGGATGGGGGTTCCTCATTGATAGGTAGGTCCCCCAGATGCCCCTGGTTGTGGACTGCACTGTGCTACTCAAGAGAGCCACACTCACACACGAGTTTGCCCAGCAACCTATTCAGCTTGTCCATCAGTTTATGTAAATCTTGGCCACACACTGGTCCCAGAACTGAACAGGAGAAAAGCAGGCAGATTTGTCTTTTGGGAAATTGCAAAGTTTTTCTAATGAGTCCAAGTCTCTTCCTGAAACAAAGGTCCATCTTTTACAAGCCAATATAATGAAAATAATGATGTAATCCTGCAATGCTACAGTCTCTGAAGAGCTTGAGGATCACCTGAAGGGCAATGAGGAGATGTAGGTTAACATGGAATAGGCTGTAACACATGACAAATAAGAAATTACAGAGGAGAAATTGTGTAAAAGATTTCATCAAAGAAATGTGTGACCAAAAAATAAGATGGCATGTCTTATGTGAGAGCAAGGGACAAGCAACAAGTCATAGGCCCCACGCTCAGAGTCAAAAGAACTTGACAAAAGGCCCCTGGTACGCTGTGTGGACCTGCAGGGGCGACCACATAGGAAGGCAAGGATGAAAGCTTCACAAGAGAGGCATAGACAGACCTAGCCACCGGTGTGATCTGCATTCCCAGACAGCATATGCTCCAGTGCTACTGATGTCACAGATTCTGAGAAATCAGATTTTGGAGCAGGGAGATGCTCAGAGATCTAGGCCCACTCCGTACACATTGGCACCGATTTTCCATTAACAGTAAAGCATTGACATTAATCCAGTCTCTCAAGTGACCCATGGCTCACATGTATCAGATAGATTATTCACATGAATCAGGCCGGGTTACAATCAGGGGTACAGAGACTAACTGACTCTACACAAAGACAATCTAACAATGAACGAGCACAAGAACTCCACAACTGGACCTGAAGTCAGAAGACCTTAAGCCTTGATTCAGGTCCCTACTCTGACCTCAGATCTGATGCTCCTTATCTGTTTCACAATGGGTGAGTCACTTGATCAGACTAAGTCTCAGTCTCCTCATCTGTGAAATAAGAATAAGAACATTTGCAACTACTTACATATCAAGTCTGTGGAGAGGAAAGAGCTGTGTGAATTATGAGCTGTGTGAATTATCCAAGCGGTGTACAAATGGAAGGCATACGAAGGAATGCTTACTAAATCTTCTTCCAGGAAAGTCCTATGTATAGAACTCATTCTGGAATGCAGGTAATTCCGAGTTCTCATAAAACTGCAGAAAGATTGGAAGGACCTTAGGAAACATCTAATCTAACACCACTGTACAGATGACGAAATTGGAGCCTTTGCCCTGCGTTACACACACAGTTCCAGAATCCAAGTCTCTGGACTCCCGGGCCAGTGCTCTATTCCACCACAGGTGCTACGTTAAGACTTGTCAACTTCATGGTTAATGCTTGGAGAGTGAGTAGAATCTTAAACAAGGTCAGGTCACACTTTCTAGGCACATCACCAATGGTATTTAATAACAGTCATCTCTCACAAAGGTTTCTTACACAGTTTTCCTAGTTTAGCAATAAAAGGAGAGGATTCTCTTGTGGATGAAGCACAGGAGACTATTACTCTAAGTACTAAACCAACAGTCCACAAGCTCACACAGGTAAAACCTAGCTGGAAAGGCTCTCTTTTATTCAAGAACCAGTCTAGCAACTAAGTTAACCCCAGATGGGCCAGCCACCAGCCACTCATTAAACTAACTACAGTGTGGAGGAACGGAGACCTACATCCAAAGAGGCCCTCCCCACAGAAATGAGACCAGAGGTCCTTGAAGTACTAAGGCATTATTACAATACTGTGTATCAATGCATTAGGTGTGTGGGGATTACAAAGTCATATTCACACAGTATCCTGACCAACTAAGCAACACACAACTTTCCAAAGACACAGAGAACGTGTGAGCCAGGCCCATTGAAAGGAGTCACCTGCAAGCCCTCACAGCTACTCTAGACACAGCAAGGAATGGCTTGACCCTTACCTCTAGCCATGTGGTCAGTGTGTGACTATGGTCAAACCATGACCTCTCAGTTACCAGATCTAACACAGAACTGCTTGCCCAGTGTAGGTATGGCTTTCTAGCCACCACTACCATTAACCGCCCGGGAGTTGCAAGAGCGCAGAATTGATCTTCCAAGAAACAATTCTGAAATGTTAATTGGGAATATCCCAGTACAAATATAAGCTGCCTCTTCCCCTCTATGAAGAGTGCATTCCTTATTTCAGACATTTCTATTTGAATTACACAGATCTAAAGGTGCATTTAAAAGCAGGCAAGACTCTAGAGGAAAGTGTCTGATCCGAGCGTTGGCAACAAGGGAGAACAAAATGGTGACTGTTAAGATCTGGTTATGCAAGTAACAGATCCAGCAAATACTCGGTTGTGACAACAGCTCTACCTGCCCAAACTGTCCTGGGCGGTGGCTCTGAGACCTTGTGTGATACCGTGAACTACCTTCCAAGTCTTTTCTGGGGCCTGCCACGTGGGCCAAGAAACCAAATAGTTCTAAGAAAGACTAATTCCACAGGAACCAAGAAATGAGAACAATCCAAAATGATAGTGGTTATATAAGGGATTGGATTAAGTATAATCTAGCATGATGAGTGTATATTTAGAGAAGAATTTGGAAGACGAGACTTTAAAACAATCCCTTGAAGGAAAAGTTAGCTGTTAAAAGAAACAATTTACTATACTAGATTGATTTCACGTGACCAAAAGGAAGGTTTGGAAACAGCCGCTGAAAATTAAGGATTAAATAATGTTCGCTTTGATTTTTCTTGTTTAATTTAGTACGAGGGCAGTTGCTTCGAGTTGCATTGCCTTGATTTCTTCAAACCTGAGCCTTTTTTCTTTGCAATGTATTTCCAAAACCCAGCCCCCACCTTTAAAATATTTTCTAGAATTAATTAATACCTTAGCATAAAATAGAGTTTGAGGTTCTTTTTGGTTTTGTTTTTACAAAAATCAGCCAAACCCATGATACAAGAATTGTGGATAAAAGGCCTGACTCCATGGTGATTTTTAAATGAGACTACCTGCCTGAGCCTCCATGATGAGTACACCGCCTCTCTGAGCATCCGTTTTCTCCTGAGTGAAGGAAGAGTCAAGTAAGGAGGTTTACTCCCTTCAGCTCTCAAACTATGGTCCATTACATTTTTTTTCTGAGTCACTGTTAAGAACTGATAATACAAGGTTCCAGCTTCTGCCCAGAGGAGAGAACTATATATTCTTACAGTGGTCCCAGACACATCCTTTGACATCCATAGAAAGAATTCTGTCTTGCAGAGCAACAAAAACCACCCTTGGGGTGCTTTCAGGAAATACATGGGGAAAAGTATAGTATATCCTGCTGCTTTTAAATGCTGAGGAAACTGATTTTTCAGAAATACAGTTATTGTTATTAGATACTTTTTCATGAACAAGTGGTTTAATACAGAGAATGTTTCAGCTAGTATTTCAGCATGAGCAGCTAGGTGGTGCAGTGAAGAGAACGTCAGGCCTGGAGTCGGGAAGACTCATGTTCCCGAGTTCAAATTTGGCCTCAGATATTTACTAGCTGTGGGACCCTGGGCAAGTCACTGTTACAGGGTTACTGTTTGCCTCAGTTTCCTCATCTGTAAAATGAGCTAGAGATGGAAATGGCAAATCTCTCTAGTATCCTTGCCAAGAAAACCCCAAATGGGGTCATGAAGAGTCAGACATGACTGAAAAATGGTTGAACAGCAAAATTTCAGCTCAATGAAGGGAAAATTTCCTAATGATTAAAACTACTGGAAAGTACAACGGGTGATCATAGAAGATAGTGAGTCCTCCTTCATGGAAGTCTTCAAGCCAAGGCCAGGAACTGTCAGGGATATAAGAGAGTGGATTCCTGGTCAGGGGGTCTAGGTCAGATCAAAAGGCTTTGGAGGTCCCTTCCAACAAAGATTTTATGAAATCTCAATGTTCTTCACTTACATGAGTCACCAGCTTTTTGAGAAATGAACATAACATGGTTCAGTCCTCCAGTGTTTTACCAGTTTATCTTTTGGGGCTGGGAGTGGACAAAGAAGAAGGCGAGAAAGAAGAAGGACATCTTTGCTTCAGACAGAAATACATATTCTGTCAAGGATCACACTTTTTCAGTGGTTGTTGTTATTCAATCATGGATTCCTGGAGTTGAAAGGGGCCCCTAAAGGTAATCTAACCCAACTTCTTCCTGGATGTATTAATTCCCTTCTATAACATCATAACACATGGCTATCTAGCCACCTGAACAGTTCCAATGATGGGAAATCATCTCCCAAGGTAGCACATCCATTTTTTACATAGTTCTAATTATCAGATGGTCTGGTCCGATACTGCCCTGAAACCTACCCCATGCAAGCAATACCATACAACACTGAAACATTTTAAATACCCAGACAAAGGAGAAGGGGAAGTAGGTGTTTTAAAATACATTTTTTTTTTGGCTAGGCAATGGGGTTAAGTGACTTGCCTAGGGTCACACAGCTAGTAAGTGTCAAGTGTCTGAGGCCAGATTTGAACTTAGGTCCTCCTGACTCCAGGGCTGGTGCTCTATCCACTGCGCCACCTAGCTGCCCCTTAAAATACATTTTTATTGATATCTTTTGTTTTCACATTCCCTAAGCTTCCCCTTGTAACCCTCCCACTCCCCCATCCCCCAGGGCCATGCTTCATAACAGAATTTTTAAAAATTTTTTTATATTTTAATAACTTTATTTCACTATAATTGATTTCCTTTATAATTATATTTATTTTATTCTATGCATTTAGAAATCTTATCCAGAGAAGGGACCCAAAGACCTCACCAAACGCTGTCAATCCCCTATACCACCAGGCTGCCTGGTTTCCTGTGGTATTGTAGGCCAGGCCTAACACAGGCTGATGTGGTGGTTTAGGTTCAAGACTAGAACGAACAGATATACATGCAGACCATCGAACAGTTAATCAAAAAGAAGTTTATTTAGAAGGGTTTATGGAAGGGTTATTAATCAAGGATACAACATTGATTCAATTGGACATAGCTTCCCTATCTCTGAATTTGCTATGCTGGTACCATTGGTGTCAAGTGAGGAACTACTGATTTCTTGTGGGCCGCATTTTGTACTGAAGCCTATGGTTTGAGCCTTAGACTTCTGGGTCAATTGCATCTCACGGATGTTTTCAGTGCTTTTTAAAGAAAAACAAGCCAACCATGCTGGGAGTAATGCCTCAGGAAAAAGCTAACCCAGGCCAACAAAGAATTTTTTTTAAAGAAAAAGAAAGTAATCAGCAAAACTGATCAATACATCAAAAAAAATCTGACATTCTTTGCAATGTTCTACACCCATGCACTGTCCACTTCTGCAAAAGAATGAAGGGAAAAAAGTAAGAAGAAGACAAAACTATCCCTATCTGCTAGGGAATCTTCAAAGAAACTAAATGAGACAATAGCTTCAGCAAAGTCTCAGGCTATAAAATAAACCCACAAAAATCAAGGGCCTTTCTACATAATAACAACAAGATCCAAGAGTCAATTAAAAAAAAAAAGAGAAGTCTCATGCAAATGCCTACAAAATACATAAACTATTTAGGGATCAATCTACCAAAGCACATTCAATAATTATATAGATTCAATTATAAAATATTCCTTAAAGAAATAATGAACAAAAAAGTTAGAAAAATATTCAGTGCTCATAGATGAACCATGCCAATATAATAAAAAAGACAATACTGACAAAGTCAATTTATGGTTTAAACACTGTATCAAACTATCAAAGGGATACTTTAAAGGACCTGAAAAAATAACAAAATTCACCTGGAAGAACAAAAGATGAAAAATTAGATTCCTTTGGCAATCTGGTGAAACCTACAGCCCTCTTTTCTGAATAATATTTTTAAATAAATAAAATAAAATATATAGGATTACAAAAGAAACCAAATATATTGGAATACAATCACAGAAATATTTTTAGAACAAGTTCGTGGACCCCCATCTAGACTGTCAAAGAAAGTAATGGAGTTAAAAAAAAAAAAAAAAAAAAGGAGGAATAAAGGGAAAATCACATTTCCGTACTTCAAACTATCTTGTAAAGAATTTGGTTAAAAAATAAAAAAGGAAAGCAATGGACCCAACTAGGCAAGGCAAACCCCAGCAACAATGGATCTCTATAGTCTAGAGTTCTCTCAAGTCCAAAGAAAAATGACTCAGGGAGCCAAGTTCCCCAGAAAGAGAGATCTCCTCTCCACTACATTACAAATGGAAGTCTGAGACCATCCCATAACTCCTGGTCTTTTCCCACCATACTTTTCCTCCCCATGGCACAGGAAGACAAGAAATGTACTCTTCACAATTCCTATTTTCAGATGAGGTCCACAAAGCACATTTATTTCTTCCTTCTATTCATTTCTTCCCACAGAGCACATCCCAAGCTCCAGGCATCTCCAGTGTCACAATTCCCTCCTGTGCCCAGAGCAACAACCCAAGTACTAAGAACAACAGAAGAAGTCCTGGTTTCCCATAGATTACCACACCTCAACTCTCCACAACCCAGCTGGGCCCCAAGAGCCCTCTCCATGTTACAGGGTCGGCTCCGAATGTCCTTGGAGGCACAGTGCCGATCCAAGCGTGGTGCTCATACCGCCAATCCCAGCATTCGAGGCAGAATGGGACAGGACAGAACTAGAGGAGCAGCCTGGCCGCCGCTAAGTGTGTCCCCAGGGAAATGGGGACACAGAGAAGCGGCCAGAGCAGCGGTGCTGAGGCCGCGGCACACGCGGTGACCCCTGGCCTGGTTCCTGCCGCTCTCTCTCCACAGTGCCAGAGTACCCGAGAGAGTCACCATCCATAGATCTGCCAGCAGCCTCTTCTAAGAAAAGGACAGTCTAACAAAGCTCATCTGTAGGACTTCAAGGCCTGAGAAAAGACAGCACCTTCCACGTACCAAAACCAAAAAGCGGAACAAGAAGCAACATCCACATGGAAAGCCGAGCGTTGGATGCCAGCCCAGCCCAAGACAGGTGGACGCCTCGGCAGGAGTCTCCTGAGGGACGCCCAGACAGCGCTGTCTGGGTTCCCAAAAAGAAGCCAGAGGCAACAAAGCTCTGCAAGGCGCCCCCCCACCCCCTGCCCCGGTCCTAGAAGGGAGCACCAGGAGGCCCAGGTACTGACACAGGCAATGCGGCCAATTAACCTCCTTTTCGACAAATGCTATGGACTCAGTCTTCTCATAAAAAAGTTTTGATTAGACAGATATTACTCAATTCAAAACGGGAAACTAAGAGTCACTTTATATAAATTCATTTTACAACCACCTTTGCTAGAACTGGCAACTAGGTGGCTCAGTGCTTACAGCACCAGGTCTGGAGTCAGAAGACCTGAGTTTGAATCCTACCTCGGTCATGTACTAGCTGGGGGACCCAGGGCAAGTCACTTAGCCTCGGTCTGCCTCAATTTTCTCCTATAAAATAAGGATAACAACAGCACCTCCCCCTCAGGGCTGCCATGAAGGTCAAAAGAGATGACGTGTGTAAAGCGCTCTGCCTTCATGAAAGGCCTATCAAGGCACTGCTTGGCCTGTTACTAATTACTATGATTCTATCACACAGCCCCCTGAGGTTCCAGCCATCTGACAGCTCCACACCAGGTGCCCACTCGAGGGCTCAGGGCTCAGGCCTCAGCCCGCGCTTCTTTTCAGTCCCTTGGAGAGTTCACGCACAGATGACTGCCTACACAGAGCCAGCTCTGAACTCACTGGCAACACACATTAAAATAGAGTAACTGGTTAAGAAATGCTTGTGGAATAACTGAGAATTAAAAAGCCTTCGCACAAATAAAATCAGTGCAGCTAGATTCCGAGGAAAATCTACAGATTCAAGGGAAATCTTTGCATTAAATATTTCTTGTACAAGTCTAACATCTAACATCTTTAGGGGATTGATACAAATACAAGTAACGGTCAGGCATGAACTGTTTTCAAAAGAGACGGGGACTACCGCTAACTACCTGAAAAATATCCAAAGCTCTAATGATGAGAAATATCCATTAAAATAACCCTATGGAATCACCTCATACACATAAATCTATCCAAGATGTTGGAAAAGAGGAGGAAAAGAAGAGGCTTCATAAAGATGAGGAGAATTCACTGCTGCTGCTACCTGCGGATTTGCGTGACCGTTGTGAACAACAATTTGGAAGAGTGCAAAAACCAAGTCACTAAACTGTCTCTACCCTTTCGCCCAGAGGTCCCACCACTGGCACTGAACGCCAACAAGGTCACCAACGGGGAGAAGAGGCCCAAACGGCCAAAATGCTTCTGGCAGCACTGGCTGTGACTGTCCCTGGACCCCACGGTTGGAGAAGAGCAGAACAAACGACAGTCTACAAGCGGGATTGTGCTTCACGGAGCCGTAAGCAAGGCGGGTTTAAAAAGGATTCACAGAGACGTGGAGGGATTCCCACGAAAGACGACAGCGCAGAGAAATCGGGACCGCAAGAGCAACGGACAGGGCAGCCACAACACGGCAGATCCAGTCCACACAGGGAGGCGGCAGAGCCCCGATCACCGGCAGACTCAGCAACAAGCCCTTTTCTCAAGGAGCTTCCTCGCGGATGTCTTAGGAAGTGCCTACTGTGTCAAAACAAAACGAATCAGTAGCTTTTTTTCCAAATAATGTGGAAACGATTTCAAGGTGAAAAAAAGCAGAGGCCATGGGTTTGAGTGTTAAAGACAGTGACAAAGTTAACAGCATCAAACAAATGCTGCTGACTCTAACAAAATTAGAGAGCTTCAAGTGGTAAAGGAGCTTCAAGGTCACTTACTCCGACCCCTCCATTTTACAGATGAGACAACTGAGGCCGAGAGCGGTCTGGAGCCTTTTCAAAGGTCAAAGAGGTCGTTAAGTAACAGCACCAGGATTCAAACCCAGACCCCCGACTACAATGCTCTTTCCGCTCCGCCACGAAGACAGGCTGTGTTCACAAGAAAACAAATGAAAATTGAACCAAAAAAAAGGCAAATACTACAGTAAATCTAATAAGAACAATGTCATTAGTGGAATAAGTTCTAAGAGAGAAAAAGGACTCTGGAATGAATTAAAAAATAGAATTCAACAAAACACTGTCTTCATGAAACACAGGTACTATGCAGCGTTTCTCATGAACTTACCATGCTATAACGGAATCGAGAAAACCAAGAGTGGCACCAATTACAGCGACAAAGAGGCATTCCAATCAGAAAGCAGTATGAGAAATAAACAAGAAACACAGCATCATGTTTAGAGGAACAAGTGCATATGACTTTTGATTATAGAAGCATCAACTACTGTCACAGTAAAACTCATTAAGACTTGACAGTTCGTAAAAATACAGCAAATTAGGGGCAGCTAGGCAGCACAGTGGATAGAACACCAGAACTGGAGTCAGGAGGACCCAAGTTCAAATGTGCCCTTGGATACTTACTAGTTGTGTGACCCTGGACAAGTCACTTACCTGCAACTGCCTCCAAAAAGAAAAACAATGTAACAAACTAACAATAGTAAAAGAGTAACAAATCAAACAAAATTACAAACAAGGGGAGGTAGAATAGACTGTACAACAAGCTGGCTTTAACACCTGAGGGCAAAATCAAGGAGCACATTTTTTTCGAGTAAATATGAAACAACTACAAATACTTACGATCATGCAGACAATCACGAGAAGTTAGTAAATTCTGAAGGATGTAAGGTTTATCTACTTTTAGTCTACAAAATGATACATGTGATATTTTATGTATTATTTGATGCAAGCAGAAAGAAATAATGACATGACTAGTTTTCATCACAAATGACACTATACTCACGTTGTAACCCAGGAACACTACAAAGCCTCTTCAGTGAAATTGAAAAAAAAGCAGAAATGTACTAGTTTGGTCATCCACATATACAAAAAAAGTGGATGAAAAATACATATTATCCAGATTATGACACAAACTGGATAGACAACCCACTGAGCTAGTTGATAGAATTCCTCTGCCTCCAAAGAATAAGTGATCCCTATATTACATGGACTCAACATGTGGCCTGGGTTATTGCACGGGGCCCACAAATTCAGACTTCTCTTCACTATGCATTTTCTCAACCATCACTATTATAAATACGTATAAGTATTTATGTATTAAGTAATTATATATATAATATATATTATATATTATATATATAATATAATATATATTATATAATATATAATATATAATTATAATATATAATTATATAATATTATATAATTATTATATATAATATATATAATATAAGTATTACGCATACATAAAGTTTTTTTAACATTAAAATGGAGTCATCATACACAAAAGGTTGGAAACCATTAAGATGGACTGTTTTTAAATATACAGAAAGGTGGTATTTTACAAATGCGGAGTCTCTCAAAACCTGGAAAAGATAAAGGTGAAAAAAAAATTACAGGCTAATATAATAAATGATAATACACACAACACACACACCCCAGTAAATAAATATTGGCAAGAGAAAAGAGCACTTTAAAAAAAAATTATATACTATTACTAAATAGAGTGTGTGTGTGTATACACACAAGGAATATAAGGTTAGTTCAGTATCAGCCAAATAATTAATATGACATATCAATAAGTCAAACCACATTATTACACCAATAAATGCAGAACACGTACAAGGACTTTTTCATTTTGTCTTGTGTCCACATCGAAGAAAAAATGCTGCTAGCATCCAGAAAGAAGCAGTTCACACATCAAGGAGTCACGGACAGGATCACATAAGACCTGTTGTCTTCTACTAAAAATGAGAGGGGATCTTGGAATACGATATTGCAAAAGGCAAGAGAAACAGGCTTAAAACCAAGAAAAACTTAGCCTGAAAAGCTGAGCATAATCCTGTAGGGCAAAAATGGACCTTCAGTAGAAGAGAGGATTTATAGGTATTTCTGATGAAAAGACTAGAACTGAGGAGAAACTTGACATGCAAACACAAGAGTCAAAAATATTTATTTGAGCTGTTGGAAGGGGCTGTATGATGCTGAACAGGAGGGAAAGAAACAAGTGCCCCTTCAGACCTTCAGTCTTCAAACATATAGGGAGAACTAACCAAGAAAAACAGAGGACATAGTGCAGACTGCTTTTGGTCTGAGGGAAAAGAGAAGGGAGAGAGTAAACAGAATAAACTAGGATAGAAAAGAAGGGGGTTGAATTTGCTATTTTTCATCACTGAGGTAAGAAGAGCAGACAATGACAGAGGAAGGGGTAAGGAGTATGGTCACCAGATTAACCTCGGAGAGCTGCGTGTGTGCACAAACACACGGTCTGGTGCAGAAACACATCAGACTGAACAAGGAAACAAGTGGGAATGAGAAGGGGGAGTTGTGGAGAAAGATTATATCAGGAAGAGCAGTTTCAAGCAAAACAAACTTCCTGATCCTGAAGGGGGTACTGGGGGGTGGCAAGGAGAATAAAAAAAGTCAAGACCTAGAATCTAAGGTAGTGCCCATTTTATGGAGAATGAATGAATAAACTATATCTATTAATGTAATGGAATATTATTGTGGTGTAAGAAATGAAGAACTAGACCACACCAAGAACGCTGGGTAGTAGGATGGGATCCAGAGGGCAGCCAGCAGAACAGGAGAAGAACATATACAAGGACAGCAGCCTCGTGGGGAAGCCTTCAGAAGTCTGCTCCATGCGGTGAGCCAGCTACTACTTCTCTGGAGGGCAGACAGTAATGAAGCATGTCGCCCATCTCCTGCCAGAGGTGATGGCCTCGAAGTGCAGCAAAACAACGTTTTTGAACACGACCACATGGGGATTCATTTTGATTGACCGTGCTTATTTGTTACAAAGGTGGGGGTTTTTTTTTCCTCCTTTCAGTTTTTAATTGGGGTGAGGAGAAGAAGCAGAGGTAGGTAATACAGAGAGGGACTATTGAAAAAACATGTGATCGGCACAGAAAAGACCCAAAGGAAACTAAGAGGGAAGCACAGACAAGCAGGACGTTCTGAAAGTAACATGAAATAAAGATTCACAGTTTCATAGAAAATGCTCTTTTTTTGTTGTTGTTAAGTTCAAAATTTTAAAAAAATAATTTTTTTCAACTTAAGTAAGAAAACTATGTGTTAGAGTCGAGATACTTGGCTATCTCAGCCACTAAGGGAAGGAACAGGCCTGCCACCATCTGCTTGCCACGGACCTTCCCCACAGCACTGGGCTCAGGTCTGGGCACCACATTTGAGAAAGGAGCTTGATAAGGGGGGGAGAGAATCCAGGAAGGGAACAGGTAGCAAGGAGACCAAGAAAGGTCTCCTCCTCCCAACAGACAACAACCAAGGGGTTTTCAGCCCAGAGAGAAAACAACTCTGGGAAGGAAGAATAACTATCCCCACAGAGATGAAGGCTGTCCTTCAAAAGAGGCCAAGGCTTGTTCTGCCTGCCCCTGGATGGCAGAACTTGGAGCAAGGAGAGGAAGTGATTATGGAGAGGCAGCCCCCAGGTCAACATAAGGGAAAACTCCCTAAAGATCAGAGCGACACCTCACATGAGCGACTGCACAGTGAACTGGTCAACCGCTCCTCCCCAAAGGCACTAAAGAAAAGGCTTGGGACCATGGAAGCAGGATGTCTGTCATGTGAACACGAGACAACACAGCCTGTGAGTGCCCTCCCAAATCTGAGAGTGATTCCATGCTTCCGAGTTTCAACCAAAGTGTTTGAAAAGTTCCCAACCACTGTTCTTTTCATCATACCCTGCTGCCTGCAGAGACCTGAATCCCCAACGCATGGATCACCATATCACCACCACTTCCATGGAGTTTTCTTGATTCTACAACTCCCACTGAGTTCTGCCGCCT
The DNA here is from genome assembly GCF_900497805.2 of Vombatus ursinus. Taxonomy (NCBI): domain Eukaryota; kingdom Metazoa; phylum Chordata; class Mammalia; order Diprotodontia; family Vombatidae; genus Vombatus; species Vombatus ursinus. The sequence continues at coordinate 4,300,252 of NW_020954586.1, read as the reverse complement.
CTGTTTTTCTATTTTATTTTTTTGTTTTTTTTTTTTTGTTTGTTTGTTTGTTTGGTTTTTGTTGGGTTTTTTTTTTTTGGCTAGGCAATGGGATTAAGTGACTTGCCCAGGGTCACACAGCTAGTGAGTATCATGTGTCTGAGGCCAGATTTGAACTCAGGTCCTCCTGAATCCAGGGCCGGTGCTCTATCCACTGTGCCACCTAGCTGCCCCTATTTTATTTTTTCTAAAACGGAAAAGGCAGCAAGTGGATTTAGACACATTTTCCCACTTACTATAATCCTGCAGTGTGACATCATTGTTCCACACGCTCAGAATTATCTAACGTCTCATCTTCCCAATATGACTGTCGGCTAGGGAAAGGCAGGGGCCACGTCTCACCACTTCCACAGTCCAGCATAAGCATAATAAGGTAGAATCTCAAGAAATGCTTACTTCAAATCCGTTTCCTTCAGTTTCATCTAATTCAATCCAATGCTAAGAGGGGGTGGTTTGGAGCTGCAGAGGATGAATCCAAAAGAGACTAAGAATGACCAGGTTGCAGCCCAGCTGCCCATCAACATGCTTTCTGTCCCAACAGCTCACGACACCGCCGCACATGCTCAGAGATGGCAGGACAACCATCTCATGTCTGTCTTTTAAGGGACGGTTATTATTAAATAGAGACACACCTGCTCAGGGCCCTCTACTAGGCGAGCCTGAAAAGGAGCTCAGAGAGGACTCAGTCCAGACACCACAATCCATGCAGGCAGACCTGAAGGGGAAGCCTCAACTGCCATGCCAAGCTCCGATCTGTTGGCACGTGCCAGGACACAGGCTAGCCTTTCTCCTTTACCAGCTGATGAGGCATGCGACGACCTCTTTGGCAATACATACTAGATAGGAAAATACTGAAAAGTGGGTGAGGAACAGAATCAGAAGGGCAGAAAGCAAATATACAACTTGTCACGCATGAACAGACTCAAAAAAGAAGCTAACAGAGGGTCAGAAGGATCAGAGGACCAGAGCTGAAAGAGGCCCACTTACCCAACTGTGTTCTAGAGTCTTCATTTACAAATGAGGAAGCTGGGAGACTTGTCCAACTGATGAACCAGTTCAAAGGCCCTGAAGTCAATCAGAGCTGTTTTGAGACCTTCCTCAGACACTAGCTGGACATGAAACAAGTCATTTACCCTCTCCAAGTCTCAGTTTTTTCATATGTTAAATGGGAACAACAATTCTCATACTCTCTAGTTCACAAAGTTATTGTGGGAAAAAATCATTCTGAAAACCTTAAAGCCTCCTCCTTTGTTACTAGACATGGGATGTCACAGGTGTTGGGAATGCCCAAGGAGGAAACTCACTACCCTAATGTAGATGAGCCCCCAAAATGCACCTGAGAGGCTTAAGAGAGCAGCCGACACCCTTTCAGTGACTGAGTTATCACTGCTATCATCACCCTCCAGAGGTGCAGGGCACACAGCAGAGTTTGGGCATGGACGTGGAAGCCTATTCCCCAGTGCTGTCTTCCATCCTGAGCCCCTGCTGTGAGTTCGGGCCATACAAAACGAGGCCTGCTCTCAAAAGCTCCTCTTCTCCCTCACAAACAAGCAGGACAAGGAAGTGAAGGAGCAAAAGCATCAGGAAAACAGGGGGAATCCTTAAGTCCCAACGTGCTAGAGATACGCCCTTCAGGCGGGCAAGCCACCAGTCTCGCTGTGACTCGGGCTCATTTAACCGCCCCAACTCTCCAGCCCAAGGAGGCTCCAGAGATCAGAACAAGACCGGAGAAGCCTGAGAAAAAAGGGGGGACAAACTGACCTTCCACCGATCCTTGGGCAGCAGCTCCACAGCCACCACATCCCCATTCAAAGCTCTGTTCCGAGCAACAACTCCATCGATAAAGATATCTCTGGTCCCATCCTGTGAAAGGAAACACAATCACAGCTGAAAGTCACCTTCCCAGGTTCAAAGATGTCAACCATACAAATCTCCTTGGCCCTAGGAATACCTGGCTACAAAGAGAGCCAAAACGGAGGCACAAATATCAGACTGAGCAAGAATGAGCAGGCCTGGCCTTGGATAACCCAAACACTACAAAGTGCTGGAGAAACAGAGCAGCTCTACAGGTGGGCGGCCAGAACACAAAGGAAGCCAAAAATTGCCTGCTTCCTACTCATTGCTTTTGGGGGAGTTCTTTACCCAAACAGGTCAGGCTACTTCTTCCGAAACATGACTACAGTTGGATAGGAGAGACTCAAGAGAAAAGAACAGAAGAGAAAAAGTCCAGTGAGAATGTAGAAGGATAAAAGCCTAGGAAACTAACCCCTTCAGATACGTGCTGCCAAGCACTGCCCCACTGCCCCAAGAAAGCCAAAAGAGGGACCAAAAGTGAGTAACTGGAACAACATGAGCATAAATTCATGGATTATTAAGTCATCTACTTCAACCATCCCATCGTGCATGTGACGAAAGTGAGGCTCAGAGAGGTGGCAGGGCCAGAGTCTGATCCCAGCTCATCTAAAGCACAAACACCAGGTGGACCTGGCTCCTAGAGTCTCTGCCATTACCAAGGGGGATACAAATAACTTCACACAATCTTCGAGGCTCTAACGTCCTCATCAAAGAATCCCCACTTCTGGGGATGTGGCCGGGGGTCCTCCCAGAACACTGGTCACATCCACCAGCAGGGGATGCTGGAAAACACCCTGAAAACCAACACTCAGCATCTGCCCAACAAAAAGCCAATCCCTTAACTTCTGCAGCCTCAGTGGAAATGAGATGTCTGTGCTGCCTCCAAGGCTCAGTGCTCTGGAAGAGCCTCCCCAAAGCAATCCCGGTTGGTGGCAGCGGTGGCAGCGGTGGCAGAGGCAGCGGCGGCAGCAACACTTCCATCCATGGGAAGATGGGCTGGGGGTAAAGGTGGGACTGGAAGCAAAGTCAAACAGCTGCTGCTTTTTAACCAATACATGAGTCACACTCTTCAGGTGCCTGAGGTCCCAAGAGGCACCAGGCAGTGCCAGGCAGTCCCAACTCACAGTGCTTGAACACAGGGGCATCGAACCCAGGTCCAAGGGCCCTGCCACGCTCCCCAGTGGTACCAGAAGCAGATTTAAAGGTAGGAGGGAAACCAATTTAACAAAACAAATAAGAACACACTAGGACAGAGATAATGTTCACACGTGGTTTTCCAAGACAGCCAGCAGGGCTCCTGACAGACAGTTCGGCAACACCGCTGCACCCCCACCCCCAGCATGTGCTTTAACAGTTTTCATCTAGCATTAAGGAAAAGCCCTGAGAAAGGGTCTTCTCAGCAGGCAAACAGTCTCTGGAGGAGAACAAGTGCCAGATTTGGAGTCAGGAGCCCCAGCTTCAAACCCTCACTCAATATGGACCAGCCAGAAAGCTGCCCCTCCTCTCCAAGTCTCTGCACCCCAATCTGTGCCACACTGCCTAATTAACAAGGCTTCTCTGAGCTAAGCAGCCTGGAGGAACAGGAATGATGGGCACTGCCACTAAACACCAGGATCCCCAGCCCTAGACCACAGAAAGGTCCTTCCACTCGGTCCCTCCCCAACCGCACACTCTCAGGAGGCCTCTGACAGCAGCCCGAGCCTTCTCCTTCAAGCCTGGCTAGAGAGAGACTGGCAGCTGCTGCCTTCACCTCAGCCAAACCCCAACCCCAACCCCAACTCCAACCCCAGCCGGGCAGTGCCGAGTGGCTGCCGTGCTAGCTACAGAAACCCCAAATTACTCCAAGATGACCTCAGAGACAGGCTTCTTAAGAAAATGCGGTGTGTCCCACTGAAAGCAGAAAGATGTAAAGAACTGAATTGTGACTCAGGGTCATCAAGGTAGCTTTGGCTTTCCTGTAACAAGACAGGGGTGTCCGGCAGGCCATAGTAACCTGTCATTGTTTGAAGGGAAAGGCCTCCTTTCTACGCAGCTACATTCACACAAAGGCAGTTCACTCAGTCCACTCAGCTGAGATGAAAAGTCGCTGTGGTTTTGATTCCATCCTAAGAAGTCCAATGGGGCCATAAGCACAAGACAGACATGGAGGGGCTGCAGCCCCTGCTCGGCTCTTGCCTAATACCTGTAGGACCCTTTTTCTATTTTAGGGCAACCTGGTTAAAGGTATCAAACAACTGTCTAAAGGTTAAGATTCAGTCTTCATTACAACTCAAGGAGGAACACCCATTGCTTTGAAGCTAGAGAATTACATTCTAATCCTACTTCCATGACTTCCCTGGGCTGGGCCTAAATACTCACACAGTAGAACAAGAGCTTTAGATACCATCATCTCTAAGGGACAAAGCACCCAAAGTGCCGACACCTCAGCACAGCAATCCTCTCCAATGTTCTAGGAGGGACGATGGATTACTGTACCCACCCCTGCTGGGCAGAGGAAGAAATGAGCTTAGACACAGTGAACAGGGAGCTGTGGCAGTCGGCCTAGCTACCTACAGGAAAAGGGGGGTTCAATACAGTCATGCCATGAAAGTCAGAACATCGTCAATCAGGAAAACGACTCCCTCCAGAGCAGCAAAAAGTCGACAGCTGCACCAAGGTTGCCTCCCATGACAAGATGCAGAAAAATTGCAAATCCTCTTGGACAAACGTAATTCAGAATAGAAGCTGTGCTCTTTAAAAGGCCAGATTCTTACAGATGGCCCTATTTATCCTCTCTCTTTTCATCCCCAAAATAAAATCAACCACATGTTTAAAAAACAAAACCCAAGGTTATCACAGTAATAAGACTTTATCTTGATGCATTTGAAAGTCACTTTATTTTATCCTATTTCTCGACTTCCCTTCAGGGCTGTCCTTACTGGG
>NW_020954586.1:4293958-4295394 GCF_900497805.2 Vombatus ursinus | reverse complement strand
AGCCAGATGGAAGTTGGCACATCCATTCATCTGATCTATCCAATGTATTTTGGATTTTTTCAGTACAAAACTCAAATCTTCTAATGCCAGCAAAAGCTGGAGTGACGCACATTAGCTAAGTCAAGATGGCCTGCCAAATCTGAAACAAAGAGAAATGTCTCTTTTATACCTGATAATTCATTCACAGTGCTCAGCTTGTGTGGACACTTTAATCCAACAGCTAAGGCAGTGCTGGCTCACAAACAACTGCTTCTAGAGCTCTGAGAAGTCAAGGCTTCACTTTGCCTCTCCAAGCAGATTGGGAGGTCCTTGAGTGTGGGCACAATGAGAACACAGTAAGATTGTAGTGCCATCAAGGATATCAGAGATCGATCCAACCCAATCTTTGACAAATGAAGGCTACTGACCTCCTTTAAGTCCTCGAGGCCTATCTGCCCCTTGCCCTCAGCTAGGCCACAGTGATTTTTTTTTAAATTAATTTATGTTGATTTATTAACAATCACTTCCATAAGCTTCTGAGTTTGAAATTTTTCTCCCCCTCCCTTCTTGGCCTCTCTCCCCAAGAGGGCACACAATCTGATACAGCAGGCCACAGTGATTTGAAGGCCCCTCCCTGATCTCCACAACCTCTTTCTGGCCTGACAGTACTTGCTTTAGTCTTGCCTTTACCTCATCTTTGGGATCCAATGATTGGCCAGGTCAAGATGGAGAAGGAAACAAGAACCCAACCCCACCACGCTTTGCCAGCACGATTCTGGAATCCTACGTCATGCTTCCCCCAGAGTGTCGCAGCCATACCTGAAATGCTACCAGTTTCCTCAGAAGGGAATTTTGGGAAAAGCCTGATGCCATTTTTACACCCTCTCAAAATGCTTACGGTCCAGAGCCTCGTATAAAGATGACTGACAATAATGGTGCCCAAAAAGCTGCACTTTGGAGTGACAGATTTGGGAAAGTCTCTACGATACACATGTGGGGTCCACCTGGCATCCGCTGTCTGATAGCTTGCAGGACTACCCACCGCTCCTCAGCCTCTCACATCTCCTTCCTCCAAGCCTTTACATGCTATTGAGGAAACTACAAGAAACCAAAAAGCAGTTAAGCCAAGTAAACAAAGGTCCTCCAGTCCATAAGTGGCCAAACTGCTCAGCAAATGCCTTTGCCACAGTAGCGTGCTGATTCCCCAGACAAGGACTGCATGCCTTTCACATGCCATCCCAGGATGGAGCACCTCCCTCCTTTATTCCTTTGCAGTCAATCCCCAGCTCATCAGCACATCCACAGGGGTGGTGTCACTGCATCCAGAGGCAGCTGGGAGGGAGGCTGAAGGCACAGAGGCCACAGCAGGGCTTCCAAGCATGTCCACAGGGGCAGCGTCACTGCATCCAGAGGCAGCTGGGAGGGAGGCTGAAGGCACAGAGGCCATAGTAGGGTTT
>NW_020954586.1:4292554-4293926 GCF_900497805.2 Vombatus ursinus | reverse complement strand
CCAGGGGCCCAGGGCTCTCACTGACGTTATCTGGCTCTTCTTTATAAGCCATCAGCCAGGGCAGGCTAAGGCTGTACCTGCCACTGGGGCCATTACCAGAAAGAAGACTCCCCGCCAAAGACCCAGAACCCCAGAAAAATGGCTGTTGGCCTTCATGCTCAAAGAGGCCCAAAATGACATCACTGTGTTGCAGTCCAAGTCCAATGTATCCGACTGTGGCTGATCAGCCCAATCAGAGCTCAGAACGCTCCACCACGGGTCGGGCACAAACAGTCGGTGTGAACATCTGGAGTGGAGATGTCTCTAAGCTGGTGCATCTCGTGTTTCTTTTGAGCTGCTTCATTTCGCTTTGCTCGTAGAGCACGGCACCTTCCTCGATGTGGGCACGCCACGCTGGGTGGGCCTGTGCCTCCCGTGTCACACAATCCATTCCAAAGCTCTTCAAAGAGCCCTTGAGAATGTCCTTGTATCACTTCTCCTGACCTCCATGTGAAAGCTTACCCTGTGTGAGTTCTCCATAAAACAGTCTTTTAGGCAAATGTATGTTTGGCGTTTGAACAACACGGCCGGCCTACAGTGCACTCTCTGCAGCAGAGTTTGAATGCCTGGCAGTTTAGCTCGAGAAAGGACCTAATCTTGCCAGGTGAGCTTCAGAATCTTCCTAAGACAATTCAAGTGGAAGCAATTCTGTTCGCTGGCATGGCGCTGGTTGACTGTCCAAGTTTCTCAGGCAAAGAGCAATGAGGTCAGCACAATGGCTCTGCAGACCTTCAGTCTGGTAGGCAGACTAATCCCTCTTCTCTCCCACACTTTCCTTCGGAACCTCCCAAACACTGAGCTAGCTCTGGCAGTGCGTGTGTCAACCTCATCATCTCAGTGGACGTACTGGAAAGCATACTGCCAAGGTAAGTGAATTTATCCATAATATTCAAGATTTCTCCATTTGCTGTAACCAATGTTTACACTGATGGATAGTGCGGTGCTGGCTGATAGAGGACCTCTGTTTTCATGGTGCTGTTAGGCCAAAATCAGCACAAATGGCAGAGAATTAAGCCATACTCTGTTGCCTCTCAGCCTCAAAGGCCGTACTTAGTGCACAATGATCTGAAAACAAAAAGTCACACACCAACTCTCCCTGTACTTTAGTTTTGGCTCTAGCCTTCTCAAGTTAAATCATTTACCATCAGTGCAGTAGCTGACCTAGACACTGTTTTCGTCTTTGTTGTAGATGTCTGACAACATCACCGAAAATATGACGCTAAAAAGCGTGGGAGTGGGCAGTTAGGTGGCGCAGTGGGTTGAGCTCCAGCCCTGGAGTCAGGAGGACCTGAATTCAAATCCAGCCTCAGATACTTGACACTTAATAGCTGTG
>NW_020954586.1:4292370-4292502 GCF_900497805.2 Vombatus ursinus | reverse complement strand
GGACCCTGGGCAAGTCACTTAACCTCAATTGTCTCACTCAAAGAAAAAAAAAAAAGGCATGGGAGCAAGCACACAGCCTTGCTTCACCCCACTGGTGACTGGGAAAGCTCAAGAACATCGTCCATTATCCAG
>NW_020954586.1:4290846-4292268 GCF_900497805.2 Vombatus ursinus | reverse complement strand
AACCCATCCAAGCACGCTGTCATGGAATCGCCATATAATACTGATGAGCTCCTCCACACAACCAAATTTTGCCATGATCTTCCACAAGCCCTCACAACTGACAGCATCAAAGGCCTCGGTCGAATCAATGAACCTTGTGTACAGACTTCTGTTCTGATCCTGGCATTTCTCCTTTCTGAAGGGCCACATGGCTCTCAGGCAGATGACCATCTTCCAGGTGAAGAAGCAGTCTATAAAGCAGAACTCAAGAATCTTGCCAGCAATGACCAAGACACAGACATCCTGCACTCCAACCCCCACCGTGACTGTTCATTGCACCAGACGAAGTCTTCACATGTTTGGTGCAGACAACCCCTGACTTGCCAAATGGTGTGAGGCCTGTCGGTTATCCTCAACCTGGTTTAGCCCATCTGCCGAGATGGTCTAGCTGCTGTGCACACTACAGCTTCTTGGAGCCACAGGTGAGAGTTGGACACCAAAAGTGGAAAGCAGCCCTCACACCAGAGGTACCAGTCTTCCATGAACACCCATATACCCCATACCCCCAGAAAAATACAAGGACTGAGAAGGCAGGGACTTTATCAGACTCATTTCTAGAAGTTCTGTAGTGCCCAATAAAGTGTCATACATCCAGAAGATGTGCTAAAATATTTATTCAATAAATCTGAACTGAATTCTTTTTAGAATTTCAGAGACAGAAAGAAACTCAGTGGCCATCTACTCCCACCTATCCCTGGAAGGGCTGGGGGGGACACATCACAACAAACACAACAGGCAGCGATCCACATCCTTCACCACCCCCTCCTGAGTCAGCCCACTGTACTTCTGAAGAATAAATAGCTAAAGGAACTCCTTCACAAAGTAAAGAATACAACAAAGTCCACTATCTCTCCTCAACAATCATCGCTTATTCCTTCACCAAAGCCTCACCGAGCACGAGCACGATGCCCTTCCCTATCCCAAGAGCTTCTCCTGGGGATACTCTCCACCTTACCAATGGTCATCCCCCGCAGGGCACCCAGACATGGACAGGGCAGTCCAGAGGACAGGCACAGTCATCACATCCTTATTTATGGGGCTATGTCTACCATCATCTGACTTTTTGGCCCACCATATCATCATATAACTCACACCGAGCTAGCAATCTGCCCAGATGCCCAGTTCATATTCAGATGAATGGCTTATCCGGCCACGCTTTCCCATCTTCTACTAGCAAAGTTGATTTTGTTAAACCAAGCATACGACTTCATACTTCTTGTTATTAACTTCACCTTATGGAATTTTGTTCAGTGCTCCAGCCCTAGATGCTTTCAAACCCTGACAGAACCTGGAGTGTCACTGACTTTTACCTCCTGTGTATACTGTCCTTCTGGTTTCACTTATTTCACTGTGCTTTAGTTCTTAAATATCAGCTGTGATTCA
>NW_020954586.1:4290053-4290815 GCF_900497805.2 Vombatus ursinus | reverse complement strand
CGTCAGTCATTTCTTACTGCATGGGAATATTCTATTACATTAATATACCACAGAGAGCTGGGAAATCTCTCGATTTCCCCATTTTGTCTCCAGTTCTTTGCTGCCACAAAAAGCTAGGCCCCACACGTAAGGGAGGACAGCGACAAGCGGGCGCATGTTCAGAAGACAATGACCAAGATGGTAAGAAGGTCAAAGAACACATCATATTAGGGCCAGGGGATGTTTTGTCAGAAGAACAGATGCTTAGCATGGAGAAGACGATCACCGTGAGGTCCACAGACCCCCAAGGGCTTATGGCAGAGATCTCAAGGAGCTCATAAACTTAGATGGGAAACAAATGACATCTTTATTTTCCCTAATGTCTGGCTTCCTTGGTAATCCTCTACACTTTATTTTATGCATCTAAAAACATTATTCTGAGACGATGGTTTGCAGGCTCCCCTAGACTGATGCCAGAGGGGCCTGCGACCAAAAAAAAAAAGAAAAGAAAAGAAAAAGAAAAAAGGTGAAGAACTCTTGAGTTAGAGATCCTAAATCAGTTCTGTCTGACTCTGGGGGGGCATGGCTAAGAACAACGGGCTCAAGGCACAGAGGCAGATTTCAGCTAAATACAAAGAAATAATTCTGAACCATGAGTGATGTCCCCAAGTGCAGGAGGCTCTCGTGGGAGACAGACCATCACTGACGGTTGGAATGACCATCTGTCACAAATCCTGGAGAAGGTATATGGTACTGGAGAGGCAGGATGGTATAGTGGGTAGA
>NW_020954586.1:4289886-4289993 GCF_900497805.2 Vombatus ursinus | reverse complement strand
GAGCTGTCCATGGAGCCAGCAAGACACAAGCTCAGGTCCTGACTGCGTGAACGTGAACAAGCCCCTTCACTCAGCTGTACCCGGGGCAATCCTCTAAGACTATCACT
>NW_020954586.1:4289747-4289837 GCF_900497805.2 Vombatus ursinus | reverse complement strand
TCCAGATGAGCTTCCAAACCACATTAGGGAAAGGAGCGTCCACACTATAAGGAGCCCACAACAATGAAATCACAGATTAGGACAAAGACA
>NW_020954586.1:4278993-4289677 GCF_900497805.2 Vombatus ursinus | reverse complement strand
GATCTGTGGAGGGGACTCTTGGATGGGCTGCATGAGATGACCGCTGCGGCTTCTGCTAGCTAGGATCCTATGAACTCATAAATTCTCTGACTCTTGAGCCACAGCCATCAGAATCAAAGGATTTTAGAGTTAGAAAGGCCATCTAGTCATTGACCAACTTCTCCAACCAACCCAGAAAAGAATCTCCCCCCCCGCACCCCCGCATGTCCCTGACAGCTGGCTGGTCATCCAGCCTCTACCTGACTACTCCCACCTCCATGGGCAGCTATCATGCCAAAGGAGCGCTCTAAATGTCAGGAAGTTCTTCCTGACCTCCAGCCTACACTGACCTCTCTATGAGCTCCCCACCATGGCTCCTTGCTTTACTCTGTGGCCCCAAAGAACAAGTCTGACACCTCCTCTATCTGAAAGCTTTCAAAACATGAAGTGGGAAAGTATGCCTAGTTCCCTCCACAGATCCTAACATAGCATCACCCAGAGGCCCATGACCTTCCTCACGGACTTCCTCAGAAAGTTCTCTAGCTTCTGTCTTTCCTAAACAGAACTTAAACAAAACAAAACCACTAGTCCAATGTGGTACAGTGATCAGGGCAGAAGACAATGAGATCGCCTCCTTATTCCTAGAAGCTGTCTCTCTCTCTCTCTCTCTCTCTCTCTCTCTCTCTCTCTCAGGGTAGTCATTATGCTGACATCATTACTAGGTCCCACCTTCTGGAAGTCAAAGAAGGCAATGGGCTAAATAGTGCTCAATAAGATGACTTAGTTTTTTTTAAATAGTAATAACAATAATAATATGCATTAAGCACTAGACAGAATTTAAAGGTAACACTCAGCTGATATATCCTGTTTGAGGTTTAAACTTAATTTAGCAAAATTAACAAATTTAAAGCTTAAGTGTTACCCTTTGTTATTTATTCCAAAGAGAAAAGGTATAAAGGTATAAACACGGAATGTTAATAAAATCAGCATTTTCCTAACTGGTAGAAACCTTCAGACATCATCCAGTCCCCTCTCCTCAAATCAGAGTTGAGGGAGCTAGGGTTCCCAGAAGTAAGGGCTTGGGAACTATGCCTCCCTCATCCTCTTCCACGTCTACCATTAAGTCATATCCAAAGCAACGTTGCTGGCTCTCCCAGATGCAGTTCACCGTGACCAACACAGGCCCCTGACATGGCAAAGGCCCTTCCCTGTTCGTGAGTCACTGACGTAAGGAAGGAGCACAATGATCCAAAGCAGAGGCACCCGGGAAATTCTTCCAATTGCAGAAAAGGGGAACTTGGACCAATTTTGTTTTGTTTTGTTATTTTTAAGAAAGGTGCCACACGTTATTTTTGGACAAATTTTACAGATAGATCTTACAGGCAATCAAAAGTAGATAGCATATTTGTTTAGGAGAAATTAACTTAACCTACTGGAAAAAACCATAAATCCTTTCAGCTGGAAACCAAGGGAGTCCAATTACACTAACTGGTGGGCCTCCACCTGGGCTCAGCTGCTTTCTGCAGGCCAGCAAGCAAGTGTCCCGACTTCCACTGCAAGTGGGCCCTCACAGCCTGGTAGAAGGGACACAGAGCGTATTAGAGAGCCCATGCCCATCCTCAACTTGACTTAGCTCATTTCTTTTTCAGTTCTTACACACAATTGGCTTTTGTGAATTCACATATAATTAACCAAGATCAGTGTATATCTAACAATTTAAGTGTGACAATGTGGATTAAGTTATTTAACTTACCGGGGAAGGAATGAAAGCCTCATGGTACTTCTTTGGATTTATCCTCAACACACCCTTAAAAAAAAAAAAGACATTAGCCTGAGAAACAAGTCCAATGGATGAGAGCCATTTTACTGCAGAAATTTGCTGTTGAAACCAGGACACCAGATTTATTACTATATTTTTCAATCTTAGGATTATGCTAACATCTTGATCCTAAAACACAATTTTAGGCCTGGCAAACTGATATTGTGCGTGAAGGAAATTGTGGCAGAGTGCAAGGGGCATCCACAAAGATGAAAAAACTTTAGGGGAGGACACTTACCATTTCCGTAGTCTGGATTTTTGATGCTGTTTTACCCATTTCAAACTGCTTTGCTATCAGAACCAAGAGGCTGATGCATCCTCAGCAGACAATGAGACTAGGCCATTACACATCCCAATTCCAAAACATAATCACCAATTCTGACATTTTCCTACATACCACAGCTTGACTTAAAGCAAGATGCCACAAGAGGTAAGGTCTCCTTCTGCGTAATAATGGCAATGATGATGGTGGCTAACATCTGATGGCACTTTAAGGTCAGCAAAGTGCTAGACACGTTACCTCATCCAACCCTCACAAAAACCCAATAAATGAGGTGCTACTGTTATTCCATTTTACAGATGAGGAAATTAAGACTGAAAGCAGTTAGGTGACTTGTTCAGCTCACAAAGGGTCCAAATCTGAACTCGGGTCTTCCTGATCTCAAGTCCCAGGCTCTACCCATTATACCACCTAGCTGCTCAGGCAACACAAAAAGAGCAGCCAGTTTACAGACTCAGCCATTTCAAATGGCCGACAACCAAGCGTGAATGCAAATCGGAGTGCTGGCTCCACCACCCAGGCCACCCAGGCCACCCAGGCCGCCTCCAGCTTTATGTTATTCAAACGCTATGTCGGGGCTGATTCTATTTACATATGGGGGTGCACACGGGGATGGCTGGGGGGATAGTGTTTGTAAGAGCTCAAGCAGGAAGCTGTTACCCTTTGAAGGCTCTGGCTGTGGAGACCACACTCCCCTGAAATTTTCAGATGGTGTCAATTACTTTCTAACAAGCCAGAATCAAAAGGTGCCTTAAGAGAGTGTTTCAAATGTTTTCCAAAATGTTGACAGACACAATGTAATTAGCAAAATAGGTGAAGACATAAAACATGGGTTAAAATCATTTTCTCCTTCATTGATCTGCCAAGTTTGAATTATGAGTTTTCCTGCAAGAGTGGGTGACATCACTCACACCCCCAACAGCACGTCCCTGTGTCCCTGTACTGTGTCAGACACAAATGGAAATGCCACTGGCTGGCCAAAGAGAGATCGTTCAACTTTCCACTGGAGGTAAGTAACATTCTGAAACTTGACTTTGGATTGTGCCCACGCTACTCTGCCTTATTCACCTCTTTTGGCAGATTACAGTGTGACCTAGAAAGTATCAGTGTGTCGATTACCCAAGTATTCTTAGAATTTCCTTCCAATGAGGGCCACTGAAACACTCATTTTAAACTAATAAAAATCAAACTTAAAATAGTGACTAACAGATGCTGTAATAAATGCTTCATGTTCTGGAGGGTGAGAACCTCGTTGAGTCCACGGCTGGAAAGAGAGCTCCAGTGAATTAGCAGGAATTTATTCCGTTTGTGTACACTTAAAACTTACAGACGTATGCAGATTACGCTTCATATATTCAAAGAATAATTCTGAAAAGAATACTCCTAATGGTTTGGGATCTTTTTTTCCTTTTTCTTTTTTTAAAAGAAAAGCCACTTGGGAAGTGACGCTTCAGGACTTGCTGTGAATGGAGTCCTGGCTCGCTGTGGGAGCCCGCGGAAGCTGCTTCCTCTCTCATGTCCCTGCTCTGTCCCTTTGTGTCCTCTGAGATGGCAAAGGACAGTGTGAGTTCTCTCCACATGAGTGTGTGCATCACTATCCTCCAGTGTATAAAAGGTGGAAGCTCCTTCCCCACAGCTGCTTCTTCTCCCCCCACCCCCAGTGTGGGAATCCAACCCACACACTCACAATTTGTTAGAAAACATTTTCTGCTGGGACAAAGGGAGCAACCAGATGAGAAAACTCTTTCTACCAATGCAGATCAGCATCTTCTTTGTAACTAACAGTCTCAGCGTTACCTGGGATACCAATAGGTCCAATGGCTTGTGCAGGGTCACACAGCCAATGTGTCAGAGGTAGAATCTAAACCCAGGTCTGCCTGACCACCTGGTCAACCCTCCATGCACCAGGCAATATTATTATTACAAAAGGAGAGCACTTGGGGCAGAGCACAGATTCTTTACACTTGAGAGCTAGCATCACCCATTAGGGTTACTCCAATTGGTCTGCGTTTTCAAATCCTGGACTGAACTCATTCCTAAGGCTACACACTGGTACCCCAGGTCTCAGGAACAATCAGCCAAGTGGTACTGGGTGCATGCTTCTCAATCAATGGTTTCCTCTTCCTTCAAGCTCAGGACAAAGACTTGTGCTCCAGCCTCAGAGTGCTCCAGTCATCTCACTGACCTAGCATTCATCCATCCTCTGGCCTCTCCCCTCACTTCCTGCTGTTCCTCAGAAACCACCCACCTCTGCCTTCCATGGGCCCAGCTCACGGCTCTCCCAGCTCTGCCCTTGAGCGGCCTTTCTGCAGTAGAACACCATACAAAATGACCACTTTTCCAAACACCTCTTAGTGACTGTAGCACCTCTGAGAGAGCTAGCCCAGTGCCCTGCACACTCCCTGTTTCTGTGCCCCAAGTGCCCAGCAGCACCTGGCACACAGCAGACACACGATGTTAACTGAATAGACCAGAACTCTGTAGACTTCTCTTACATTTCTTAAATCCCACCACTACATTTTAATACCAATGACTCTAGGCCTCTCCAGGAAGCCTCTGCTCCCTGACTGATTCTCTCTCCCTAGATACCAGACGTTTCTTCTCCCTGGGCCTTGGCCTGCTGCTGCTTCCTTCCACTGTCTTCCTGCCAAACACTCCTCTTGTACGCATGGGCTGCTGGAAGACGCGAGCCCCACTCCTTCTTCCCTGGCACGACTCCATCCGAGTAACCGTACTGGGATCGTTGGGTTTGGGGGGAACGTGCAGAAGAATTGTGGGAAAGTAACCTTCTCTTCCTTCTTGACTAAAACCATTCCTCTAGATCTCGTTCAAAGTCCGAACTGAGCTGGAGGTCAGCTTCCTTCTAATTCTTAAGCAGACGGATCCAGAGAGATAAAAGGATGAGCTGTCCCAGCCCTTCTGGGGCATCATCTCCTAACCAACGGCTCCAGGTAGCAGAATCCAGGCTCTCACGTCCATAATGACATCATAGCTCAGGGCCACTAAGATGCACAGGTGACAAAGTGAGTGAGACAGGGCTCTCTCCCAACCTGTGACATACCTGCTGGAGACAACCAGAATGCACTCTACTCAAGTCTTGCTGCAGAAGCAGCTCCTCCTCTCTCTGTCACTTTGCAGTGCTTTAGGCCAGCTGGTTATAAGCTGGGGAGCAGCAGCCGAACTCGTAAGCTGCAATTCTACAACCCCACCCCAGACCCTGGGGCCCCTCTAGCATCCCCAACCCCGTGACAAGTATCACATGGGCACCTCCTGCTGACCACTGTCAACAGCATCAGAGGTGGAGTGGATTACATGAGCCAATAATGAAGAGGCACCTCTTGTAATACAGTGGTCTCCCTAATCAAGGAAAGCGCCTTCTGTTGAGGTGGTTGATTGTCAATGCCAGAGAGAGCAAGTGGGATGAGAAATGGCCTCCAGAGGCAATACTGGAGACCAGCAGGAACCTTAGAAGAGCAGTCGCAGTGGGAATGGAAGCAGGAAGTCAGTGGGAGCTAAGGAAGTGAACTTATTCTTGGCGAATCATTGATGGCTTCTAGTTCCTATAATTTTCCTATTTAAGTGCTTACAAAATACCCATTTAATGATTCTTTATAGAATTTTCCTTGGGGTAAACATGAAGTTCACAAGTATATGGCTTAGAGAATCCCCTCCCCCAAAATCAGGCAAGCTTCTGTCCATCTCCAGTCTCTTGGCAGCCACCTCAAACGTTGCCTGTTTGCTCCAAAATAATCAATAGCAATGGTTTGGGCCCAAATCCTTATCACCCTCAGTCTTGACTGGGGTACAGGAGTCCAGCTTGGACGCCATGACCTCTGCTAGGCTGTCCCTCGTATGAAGAAGCAGCTCCATTACAAAATACAGCGGCACTCTCTTACCCAGTTTCCATGTAGACCCAATTTGTGAGGATGCCACCAATTTCTGGACCACTCTGCATCTCTTGAACTCCAACTGAAATTTCCTGAATAAACCCAGTATCATGAATCGCTAGATCTTTATTGCTCATTCCATTTAATATCAGAATTTGGCCTTGTTGCTTGTGATACACATCAAGAAATAATCAGCACCATGGCCAGAGTTTGTGAGGAAACTGGCTCAGCACTGAAAGAGCTGAGAGCGAGTCCCCTCATTAAGCTGTAATACCCACTACAGTAGAAAGGAAAGGGCAGGACCTGGTGCACACCCCTCAGAGCAGAGCCAGAACAGGAAAGGCTACTCCACCTCTGTCATTGAGAAAAAGCTTCCCTAAAGTGGGCATGTTTTCTGGTCCTGGCCCCAGCATGCTGACCACTCCCCAGGAAAGAGGGATGGGGATGTCTCCACGTCAGGGAATGCCCTGGCCTTCCGCTCCCCTCAAGTCGCATTTGGAAGCATCCCTGTACCCAAGGAGTTAGTGTTCAAATAAGGGTAACAAAGGCTGGATGACAAGCAGAGCTTCCAGAAACTATCTTGTTTGTTGTCCATAACATTCTTTTTTCCAACAATCTTAGTTCTGTTGGGGGGTGAGGCTTCTGGCCACTATCCTTGCAGGCTGATGTCCCTCTTACATTCTCTGCTCTTCCCAGACACAGGCCAACCTGGTCACTGCCAACCCTGTGGCTTCTCTCCTATTCACCACGGCTGCTCCAATGTAACCAATGGCACTGGATGGCTCTGCAGCTGAGCTGCTTTCAAATGGGGGAAGAGGAAGAGCTGCGTGTGTAATGGGTCCAACTAGCGTTCCACTGCCATTAAAAAATAAGCCAAAGTGAAGTAATTTAAAGTATTTAAGTGCTAATGTTTCCCTGTTTTGTACCTGTCTTTAAATTCAGAGTTTTAAGAGAGCTCTCCACACAACCCTATCAGTTTCTTCACAGACCATTTGCCGTATCTTCCTCATAAACATTATCCTTGATCACCCTTTAATTTTAGCTTGGGAATCTTCCATTCGTTTTCTCTACCCCACCCTCAAGTGGCTTTCCATCCTTTTTCTTTTTTTAAAAATTTTCCAATGTTTAAAAATTTTTTTTTATTCTGAAGTGAAACATCAAAAAAGAGCAAAAAAGAACAGAAAGAGAGGCTTCTATGAGAACTATGAATCTTACTGCTTGTTTTTTAGGACACAATTCTACACATTCCTTTCCAATTATCTGGCTTGTCTGGGCTTCCTTCTGAGTTCCTTGTGTTCTTTTCTGTACATTTTCTAAAGTGCCAAAAGAACTCATTTGGGAGCGTCACTACTGTTAACCTTCCCTGCACTTAAACCCTCACCCCTAATTAACCAAGAGCAAAAAAGGGGGGGGGAAAAACTTTGCCAGAAATATGCATAGTTATAGAGGATTCTGGAAAGATGGCAGAATAAGAAAGGAAATTACCTGGCTCTCCCAAATTCCCCCATAAATAATTTAAAATAATAACTCAAATTGAACTTGAGAGCAGCAGAAATAATTGAAAGTCAGGATGAATCAGCTGTCAGGTCTAAGATACCTTGGGGGGACTTTAGGAAAGATCTGACCTCCCAGAGGGCTGATCTGGCCTGACTGAAGTAACAAACAATGGGGGCAACTGTGCTGGAGGGGGCAGGAGCTTCAGGAACTCTCCCCCCACCAACAGTGTGGGGTCAGGCAGCTAATCAGGGGAAGATTGCAGGGCCCTCCACTGGTGCTGGATTCTAGCACCCAGAAGGGCTAACAAGACACCAACCCTGGCTGTGAGAAAGAAAGTGCAGGTACACACTGGTGGGTGTGACCACAGAGGGGTTAGGGCCCTGCTGGCTGTGGGCACTTGCAAAGAGTAGAGTCCCTGGTTTCACTTCCAGGGCAAAAGGGTGAGCTGAAGTTTGCAGCTGCTGGAGGGACCCCAGGGAATAAGAGAATTTTCAGTAACAGCACTGCTGGGGACTCTGGTAATGACTCAGGGGCAGAGAGGAGTACCTAAGGTCAGGCCCCCAGATACAGCTCAGAAAACAACAGCTCAAAAAAACACTAAAGCCTGAGACATTATCCCCCACATCTCCAGACTAGAGTCCAACTCTAACATAAAGTTAAGAGCCAAGAAATAAGCCACTTAAAAAATGAGTAAGCAAAAGAGAGAGAGAGAGAGAGAGAGAGAGAGAGAGAGAGAGAGAGAGAGAAATTACAACCATAGATAGCTGCTATGGTGACAGAGAAGATCTGGGTTCAAACTCAGAAGAAGAGAGTGAAGTCAAAACAGCTACTTCTAAAGCTTGAACAAAAAATGTAAAATGGTCACAAGCCAAAAAGAGTTCTTGGAAGAGCTTAAAAAGGACTTTAAAAATCAGAGAGGTTAAAGAAAAATTAAGGGAAAAAAAGTAAAGCAAGAAATCAAGAAAATTATAAAAATTATAAAAATAAAGTCAACCAATTAGAAAAAGGGATCTAAAAACTTAGGAAAGAAAATACTCCTTTAAAATTAGAATTGACGCTAATGACTTCACAAAACACCAAGAAATAATAAAACAAAATCAAAAGAATGAGAAAATAGAAGAAAATGTGAAATATCTCATTACAAAAAACAACAGACCTGGAAAAAAGATCAAGGAGAGACAATATAAGAATTATACCTGAAAGTTATGATTTTTAAAAAAAGTCTACATACTATGCTTCAAGAAAGTATTAAGGAAAATGCCCTGAAGTTTTAAAATTAGAGGGCAAAACAGAAATTGAAAAAACTCGCCAATCACCACCTGAAAGAGATCCCAAGACGAAAAACCATAGGAACATCATAGCTAAGTTTCAAACCTCTGAGGTCAAAAAGAAATTAGTACAAGCACCTAGAAACAACTTAAATACTGTGGAGCTACAGTCAGGATAACACAAGATTTAGCAGCTTCTACATTAAAAGACTGGATAGCATGAAATATGATAGTCTTAGGAGCAAAGGAGCTGGTTTTGCAACCAAGAATAACTTGCCCAGCAAAGATCAGTGTAATCAGCAAGGAAAAAATAGACATTTGATAAAATAAAGGACTTTCAGGTAATCTTGAGAAAGAGATCAGAACTGAACAGAAAATTCAACCTACAATAATAAAACAAAAAAAAAAAACATGAGAAGGTAAACATGAAAGACCAATTATAAGAGATTTAACAAGGTCAAACTGTTTACTTCTTATATGGGAAAATGTTTTCTGTAACTCTTAAGAATGTTATCAATACTAGGATAGTCTGAAGGAGCATACATAGACAGAAGACTTGGGGGCTGAGTTGAGTATAATTCTAAAAAATAAAATTAGATGGGGAGAGGTGAAATGGAGCAATTATCACATAGAAACAAGGCATAAGTGGAAGAGCTGTTGCAGTGGAGAGCAGGAGGAAGTGGACAGCTGGCTGTTCTAGAACCTTATTCCCATCGGAACGGGGCTAAAAAGGGAATAACATGTACATCTAGAGGGGTATAAAAGTCTTCTTAACTTACACAGAAATAGAAGGGCAAGGGGATAGGCTAAGGGAGGGCCTTAGAAGAAGAGAAGTTCTTTTCAAAACCTCTCTCACACCTTGTCCTGAGTCTGTGCTCAACAAGAACACTGAAGGAGGAGAGATCTTCGAGGTGGTCCTTCTAGCTCCATCCCTTAGTGGGCTTCCAGCTTACAGCTAGCAAGGACCTTAAATGTCAACTAGTCCAACCTTTCATTCTACAGATAAAGAAACTGAGTCAGAGATGTTCAGAGATTCTGGGCAGCCAAAGGCCACAATCACAATGCAACTTCACAACATTCAGATTAATGACATCAAAGCCTATGGAAAACCATGAGGCACTGTTGTGACAGCAAGCTAGCCCTATCTGTTAGCCCACATCCCAAGCAGAGGCCCAAAGACAAGAAACATAGAATGTTCTTGCCCATGGCCCAAAACCCTCATTCCAACATTCTGTGCTAATCCTCAGAACCAGGGGAACTGACAGAAGGCACAGAAATAGAACCACTAGTCATACCTGAATAACAGGAAGGTATGTTTTAGGCTTAGACAAAATGCTTTTGTGCATGCTGCATGAAAGTACCTATCAGGTTTTATTAGCAAATGACCTACGTCCAATAACATTTTTCTAGGATCAGCTCAGGCAAGCACCCTCGTGTAGACTCATAAGTTTCTTTATTGGCAAATAAAGTACCTTGATTACCTACATTATCTAGGAAATCAAGTTTTCATTTGGCAAATCTGAAATCCCACCCTTTAAATGTGTTCAATGGGAGAAATATCTTAGGGGAAACTGACACTCAATGGCATTTGTTTTTCTCCCAAAGGCAGAAACCAAAGAGTCTTTAAAAGTCTTTAAAGTAGTTTTTCCCTACCTACTACAAGTTCTACAAACTCTGATGATGTGAAATGACTTCTCTTCTTACTAAGTGGTATTAGCACAATTATTAGAGCATGAGGAGGAGAGCAGAGCCAAGAGGGATTGAAAAACGGAGAGCCTGTGCCTAAAGCACATCACATCAATACACTTCCCTCTTATCCTCCCTTGTTCAGCTGACTTGCTGGGAGAAAGTGTCCTGAGAAACTCAGAGAGGCAGAAGGTAAGTGTAAAGTACACTAGCTTATTGTCTGCCTGGGAGCAGACAGTAATAGCTCCATTTAATTTCTGAGGCTGTG
>NW_020954586.1:4278820-4278955 GCF_900497805.2 Vombatus ursinus | reverse complement strand
CTGGCCTTAAAAGGAAGACTGTTCCGTCTCCTTCCTCCAACCACCAAAAAAAAAAAAGTGGTTATTAACACAATGTGAAATATCTCTTTTTAACCCAACTATTGCTGTTGGTGGTGGTGTTGTTATTCAGTCATT